>NC_090242.1:21881031-22224781 GCF_024489055.1 Chanodichthys erythropterus | reverse complement strand
GCTCAACTAACGCGATCATTATGAAGGTGTTTAAACAGCAAAACACATCCACTTGCACATATTTGGCAATCGGAATATTAGATATTTCATGCTATAGTTAACAAATTTGTGAATATTTTGAATAAAAAAGGAAAAATTAAATGAAAGCAGATCATCAGTCATACAGTGCTGCGGTGTGTCACGTAACAAGCAATGACGCGTCACCATGGAAACCATAAAGTGATACGTTCTAAATAACGGTCGCCTTAAAAAACTCACGCTGGGGGGTCAGCCAGAATATTTGAAACTTACGTGCGAAATTAATAATTCATGTCAGAATTCTGTTTCCTGACATATTTCATTCAATATTTTTACAATTACGTGCTATTTTTTTGTTTCAGCTTTATTATTTTAGTGGTGTAGTGGGCTAAATCTCCGGGTTCGATCTCCGCAGCTGTCACCATCCTTAATCAAGACACTTTACTCCAGGTTACTCCATGGGGATCATCCCTGTAATAAGAGCACTGTATGTCACTTTTGATAAAAGCATCTGCCAAAAGCAAACATGTAAATAAATGTAAATGTGATTTTTGTAAATCCTTTTTTGTTAGTGTCTTGGGCACAAACACTCAATAAAGCTGATTATTTCTTAAAGTTTACTTTTTCAAGGTACTACCATAATATAAATGCATACATACAGTTTCTATTTGGGGGCTTAAAGGGTTAGTTCACCCAAACATATAAATTCAGTCATTATTCAGGTTTTTTTCCCCCACAAATGCTGCCATCACCTTGCCTTGCAGGCAAACATACCGACATCAAGAATCAGAAGTGCTGTAGTAACTCTGTTTGAAATTGCAGTAATTAAAATAAACTACAAGTTAATATTTAAATAGATTTGTATTAATTTCTGTAGTGTACTCACTCAAAGCCATTGACGCCATCATTCCTTCATCAGCCTCTCTCCACTGGATAAACACACGTGTGATCATCTGTCCCTGTAACATCCAGACAAGATTCATGTTTCCTCTGAGATTTATGTGCTACATTTCCATGTTTATGATGTGTTAACTCACTTCTTATCCAACTGTATATAATTTACCAACAGTACTAACGGACAAATAAAATAGATAACTTAGATCTAGTTACTTGTACATTTGTTTATTTACATTCATTCCTGTACATTTACTTCCATTCATGTAAAGTGTTGGGAATAGACAGTGAATTCTACATAATAGCACACATCACTCAAGATGTATATTTCATATTGTGATGTACTCATTACCTGCAATAGGCTACTTATTGAATATTTTCCTGTCAGATGTTAAATAAACATTTAGTAATCAACTTTATGATGTATATGGTTTGGAATTAATGTAAATCCACTTTGGAGACGAACGTGTGTTTATTGAAGCTCCCCTCTTAGCTGTACACAATAAAACGTGTTTTTACTGCAAAATCACAACTATACTACACTGACTAGCGTTACACCTCTACAGTAGTTCAACAAATGCGATTTTAACACAAGTAACCAAGTTTTTGGTTTTTAATACTCACATTTGAAAACATCCATGCCGCTTTTCTCCTCCGTGTTCGAGTGTGACGTATCCTCTCCCGTGGCCTCCTGGGATAGAAGAGTGTCCATCGGATGAACACTTCAGAATCTGGGCGGGAGGAGTAGGCCATCCGGGAACTTCTCGACTACTCATTTATGATTAATGAGGATTTCGGACATACTACTCCTTTCACGTACTGTTTTCCCCCTACTATATAGTAGATAAGTAGGCATATTCGGACGCACTTTAAGTAGACGCACGTCCGAATCTCGCGAGAATTAGACATCACCCAGGTAGTTCTCGCGTACTCTTTTATGAATACTTCGGATTCGGACATACTTTTTCGCTCGCCTACTGCTTTTCCCCTACTATATAGTAGAGAAGTATGCGGTTTCGGATGCAGCCCTAGTTTCCCCGTTCTGTTGATTAGTTCATGTGATCCACCTGTGTTTTGTTAATCATCCCATGACCTTGTTTAGTTCCTTTGTTAGTCCCTTGTATATATACCCTGTGTTTTTCTAGTCTTGTGTTGTCCGGTATTGTTTATGCTATGTTGGTGTATGTTCCTTAGGATTCCTGTTTCTCTACAAGTAAAGACTTATATTCACTCTATCTCCTCGTCGTGTGCTTTGTATACCAGCAACCGTAACAGAATACTGGACTGAAACAGTTTTGCGGCGATTTTCCTTTTGTTTGTTTTTTCCCCTTGTTTTTCCCGTCACCATGGACCCTGCTGTTGCCCTTTTGTGCCTGGAGCAGAGGGGCCGCTCCCTAGAATCGCACACCTTGAAATTTTTTGGAGTTGGCGTGCCTCACACACTATCCTGACCGCTCGCTCTGCGTGTTCTACATCTCCAGCCTTCGCGAGCGGTCCTCTATCTCCTCGTCGTGTGCTTTGTATACCAGCAACCGTAACAATAGACATGTTTATCTGCAAGTACCACGATCAATCATCTATTACTCTGCTTTATCTACAGTAAAACTGGCATATCATCAGTTATTTATTAAAATACAGCATGTGCCTGAACCTGAATACTTTATTCAAAAAGACAAAACACATGATTCTAACAAATAATAAATGTCTGACAAAGAATAGGAGCGATTTCTTTCTAAAACAATTTGAAGTCACTCGCAAGAAAATCATATACTATTGTCATTAAGGAAGCGGATTGTTTTTCAGATTTTCTTTTTTTAATACAAGGCATATTTGCTATATGAAAATTATAAAAGCATCAGAGTTACATTTAAAAATAGGCTTTTCATTTTATTTCAGCACACTTTCCATGTATGCTATCTGAATCAGAAACATAATTTTGTCATCACAACAGAGATAATGGCATCACTGGACACTCCTAATTGAAACCATTCATTTTCATAACAAAAGACAATCTATTTCAGACCAGAGACTAATGGAGTTTTCAAAAAATCTGCACTCACTATACATGAATCATATAGTCAAAATGTATACTATCTATAGAAATATAAAATATATTTAGAGATGTATTTTAAAATAATTAAACATGTTTCCATGAATTAGTGCAAGAAAATTAATTTTGCACATTTAATTTATGTATCACTGGCTTGTTTTCTACAATGCTGGTTGTGATGGCGGTGTGGTTTGCTGTTGGCACCACTGACACTATTCAGCTAAAATGGATTGATTCTTGGTCTAACAGCCAGATGTTATAATGCCAAGTCAGATCCCTCAATAAGCCAGTGGCTGGAAGGATTAACTCATAATAAGAGAGCATGGAAATTATTTAGAGGGAACATATTCAGGGACGTGCACAGACATTTTGGGGGGCAGGGGCTCAAGTGGAAAAAAGGGCACTTCTCATAATTATTTATTTACAAAATAAGGAACCCTTAAATATATTGACAACTTTGACTTCCCTTACACTCTCCACAGATTTCTACAAAATAATCATTTCACACAAAGACCGTCTTTAGTATTCACGAGAGTTTATCTCAAGAGCAGAAAACAGCAACTATTTTGAAGTAGCTATATATTTAGAATAAATGACTGAACTGAGGAGAGGGACATAGTTTCACTATTATGTACTGTTTATTTTGCACAAATCAATAAATTGTTTTAATTCTTTTGGTTATTTGAATACTTCTTTCATGTAGTGGACAATTTTAAGATTTTGGTCTATTTTTGCTTTAATGTCTTCTTTTACTCTAATGGGAAGAACTTAACCCTAACCCATTTAGATGGTGTTTGTTTTAAGCCTACTATCATCCGTCTGTTTGCATCTGTAGATTTATTCTAAATTAACCAAAATAAGCTAATCTGCATATTTAAACACATCAAGAGTTTTTTTCCCCTGAAATGTTATAAATACATTATATATTATAACAAATGCCTGCAGAGGGCGCCAAAAGCGTGCTGATTTTAGTTGTTACACTGCACAGCACAGCACGATCAAATCCATGATTAAAGCCAACCACCATAATTAAAAATATATTATTATTTAAATTATAATATTCGGCCATTATATTAATAATATTTTTTTGATAGAAATGCTACAGCCACTGTAATTTCTTCAACAAGAATATATGGTCATCAAACATGCAAAGACAGAGCAAGGGTTTAAACTTTTATTGATGTATTATCCTGTGTAAGCAAAGATTTAAGAATAGCATTATGTAATGCTGTATTATGGTTTTTAAATAGCTTTAATAAATCGTGCATCCTTAGAAAACTGTCTAATAATGCTGTTCATGGATGCTCCTCTTCTGGTATTGACAGCCCTACAGGTATCTTTACCATGGTTCAAAACGCAATGCATAGCACATTAAAATAATTGAAATTATAATATGACAAATTTCGTTAGTATCAAATCAGGCAGATGTGTTTATGGTGGTCAAACTATTAATGCAGCGTTAATGCAGCGTGTATAAATAACCCTTAAATAGCCAAAACGTTCAGGTTTGTGAAAATAGGCTAGCCTACCTGAAAGAAATGCACGGGATGGATCCATCTAGGGCTTTTTTCTTTTTCGCTTCTCATCACCAGACAGCAGTTGTATTTTCCCAGGAATAGTTGTCACAAGTTTTCAGCCAGCAGCAAACATGAGGCGGGGCGGGGCGCGCGCGGGAATGAATGCTGTGTCGAGGAGGGAGGGCATCTGAACTCGACAAAGCCGACCTGATATATAGTATTTTTTTATTTGCTTTATTCAGTAAACATATTTGTTTGACAGGGAAGCTGTACATAAACAGGAATATATATTCATTTATTTAAAAAAAAAAACACCCCAGAAAAAAGGGCACTTTCTCTCGAGGAAGAAAAAGGGCAGGTGCTCAAGCCCCTTTTTTGTCTATGTGTGCACGTGCCTGAACATATTGTGTGATTTGTTTAAATCAGACAACGTGAATTTCAATGCACATTACCTCCTGGATTTAGTCAAACCACCCGGAAGGTTCCATTGTCACCTAATAATGTAGAGGGAATTATTCCTTTTATAAGTGTTACCAAAGCACACAATAATCTACTCTGAGTCATACGACCACTGAGATTCATGAGAAATGTGATATGTAACCTTTTGAAATGTTTTAATATGTGCAATTGCAGTGGCATTTCATTCCAGCCAACAACACTGATTACTCACTGATTCACTCGAAATTATTATCAGCTTTTTTGTGACCTTATCAGTTGCTTGCACCAGGTTCCAGCTGCTGTGGAACACTATGGCTGGCAGGGCACACCAACTCAGGCTGGATTTATGGTGGTTTTCTTAGCTTGTTCACCACCGCAACTGAACAGATTTCATGGTAGCACACATTTTAAATTAAACATGGCTACTTCTAATTTGCTGCAGGCTTGCTTCTTTATCTGTTCCTTTTCTACCCAGTCTCTTAGTACATTCGTGGATTCACTTAAGTATTCATCATGCCTGAACTGAGGCAATTCCGACTGTCACTTAATTTGCATGAGATAAGATCCATTATTTAGGATCTGATGTAATAATCATCTTAAGGTAAAGAGGGCAACCAGAATTTGTGGAAAACAATCCTCTTTTGTAGCCAGGTAATACGCTAATGTTTCTCCTTTGCTGTCTATCTTGGCTGGTTACAAACATTATTCTTATAACAGAGGTTCCCAACCCTGGTCCTGGACCTGGAGTACCCCCAACAGTACACATTTTCTGACAAAACCATTTCTGGTCTTAAAGCAGAGATGGTCTTATTATTTAGATATGAGGGTCCGTGGCTCTTCCATTGGAGAAAGCGTAATGGCTAACTTAAAACAAGTGTGCCTTGATAACCAATCACGTTACAGCCTTGACGTCATTGATTTTCATTCAGAGTTGTTCGACTGTCAATCACTGTTTGCGGATACTATAAAAATCCACATATACTTCCCTAATAAATAATAGGTAAAAAACAGTATGTGACAAAAAAGTATGTCCGAATTCATTCACTCATAAAATAGGCAAAAAGTACCCGGATGACCTTCTACTTCTTGCGGGATACTGAAGTGTGCATACAATGGCCACTTTACTGTTCCATGAGGCCACAGGAAACTATTTGTGTATGGCAGTGAAGCGACACAACTGATGATGGTAGGTCGGATGATAATGACAGCATGGTGAATGGATTACATTCATACTACACACATTCATAATATATATTGAACATACAACCCGAATTCCGGAAATGTTGGGACATTTTTTAAATTTGAATAAAATGAAAACTAAAAGACTAAAAATGTTATTCACAATATAACATAGATAACATAACAAATGTTTAAAGGAAGAAATTTTACACTTATCCACTAAATGAGCTTATTTTAAAATTTGATGCCTGCTACAGGTCTCAAAAAAGTTGGCACGGGGCAACAAGTGGCTGAAAAAGCAAGAAATTTTGAACGATTCAGCTGGGAGAACATCTAGCAATTAATTAAGTTAACTGATATCAGGTCGGTAACATGATTAGCTATAAAAGGGATGTCGTAGAGAGGGAGAGTCTCTCAGAAGTAAAGATGGACAGAGGCTCTCCAATCTGTGAAAGAGTGTGTAAAAAGATTGTGGAATACTTTAAAAACAGTTCAAAAAACATGTTGTTCCTCAACATCAAATTGCAAAGGCTTTGCAAATCTCATCATCTACAATTTATAACATCAGCAAAAGATTCAGAGAAACTGGAGAAATCTCTGTGTGTAAGGGACAAGGCCGAAGACCTTTATTGGATGCCCCTTAGTCTTCGGGCCCTCATATGACACTGCATCACTCATCGGCATGATTGGGTCAATGACATTACTAAATGGGCCCAGGAATACTTCCAGAAACCACTGTCGGTAAACACAATCCGCTGTGCCATCTGCAGATGCCAACTAAATCTCTATCATGAAAAAAGGAAGCCATATGTGAACATGGTCCAGAAGGGCTGTTGTGTCCTGTGGGCCAAGGCTCATTTAAAATGGACTGTTTCAAAGTGGAAAAGTGTTCTATGGTCAGACAAGTCCAAATTTGACATTCTTGTTGGAAATCACAGATGCTGTGTCCTCCGGGCTAAAGAGGATGGAGACCTTCCAGTGTGTTATCAGTGTTCAGTTCAAAAGCCAGCATCTCTGATGTTATGGGGGTGCATAATTTCATATGGTATGGGCAGCTTGCATGTTTTGGAAAGGCACTATGAATGCTGAAAGGTATATAAAGGTTTTAGAGCAACATATGCTCCGCTCCAGATGACGTCTATTTCAGAGAAGGCCTTGTGCATTTCAGCAGGACAATGCAAAATCACATACTGCAGCTATTACAACAGCATGGCTTTGTTGTAGGAGAGTTCAGGTGCTGAATTGGCCTGCCTGCAGTCCAGCTCTTTCACCTATAGAGAAAAATACGTCAAAGATGACCACAAACTCTTCAGCAGCTGGAAACCTATATCAGGCAAGAATGGGCCCAAATTCCAACACCAAAATTCCAGAAACTCTTAACCTCGGTGCCCAGATGTCTTCAAACTGTTTTGAAAAGAGGACATGCTACACCATAGTAAACATGCCCCCGTCCCAACTATTTTGAGACCTGTAGCAGTTTAAGAGCAAACATGTTGAAGATTAGCCAAAGGGTTATAAATGATAGGCTAATACGTTTTCCCACAAAAGCAGTTTATTCAGTGAAGTGAAGCCTGTCCTCCATTGACATCCTTTCAAAAAAACCAAAACAAAAACGTCTCCTTCCCTGTGTACCACAGCATTAGCAGGATTGCTAACTTTGCAGACTTACCTTCAAGTAGCTTTGTCTTGCAGTCTCTACTAAAAATGTGCTGATGAGTTGAATCAGGTGTGTTTGATTAGGTATAAACATTCCAAATGTGCAGAATTGGTGTTACCCCAGGACCACAGTTAGGAACCACTGTCCTAAAAGACTGTACTCCAGTGACTGATGAAAAAATGTTACATTATTAAACTAAATTATACACTTTCTGCAAACTCACCATCAAGATACTGAGTGTTCTGGAAGGTTGTCAGGACGTTGTTGATTGTGAGGTTTTAGCGTGTTTGCTACAGTGTCTGGGGTGGTTAATTTTGCTGCTGTCCAAGTTGAAATTGCCCAGTGATATCTTGAGCCTCTAGAACCTTGCATTCTTGAAACGTTGAAAATGTGCATTCTTCCGACTGCCAATGCACAGTGGTGGACAGTAACAAAGTATGCTTCGTAAAGGTTCACAAATCGCACCCAACATTCATTCGCAAATTTTAACTGATCCAAGCTGTTCTCGAGTCAACAATTCAAATGATTTTCTCAGAGCGTGTCTCCAATTAACAATTCACTGAATTCACAAATCTGACTCAAAATGTCAACGGGAGATTCTCAGATCTTAAAAATGCACTTGACTGTTGCAAAAATTAAGTTACTAATGCCTAGTTACTAAAACAGAACTTTTTCTAGTCTGGCCTGAATTCAGTGTGCGGTTAGCAATTTTCTTGTTTATTTGCAGTGGCTTTAGGCTCTACACACCTGAAGCAAAAATATTTTTTTGGAGTTAATAGAATTGATTATTGTAAATGTCAATAAAACTCCTATTTAGGTCATGACTGCAAATCTGCTGTAAAAGGGGGAGTTGTCTAAGCTCACTGTTGAATGCAGACATTTTTGTGTATCACCGTCTTAACAGGGTTGGTTAGGTAAATAAAATAAAATAATGCAAAGACAGCGGGGTAATGATATCGGAGTAAAGAGGTTAGGAGAAAGGTTAAAATAAGGTTAGGGGAAAGTTAAAATAATGTTAGAGGAATGTTAAAACAACATTAGGAGAACATTAGAATAATGTTGGAGGACCATTAAAATAACGTTAGGGGAACATTAAAATAACAGAGGAACGTTAAAATAATTTTAGGGGATTAACTTTCTACAAACCAATGTTCTATATCTGTTAAACAAACTTTCCTGGCTTAAAAAAAAAAAAAAAACATTCTGGGAACTAGACTTGGATTAACTGCTTGATTCATTGATTTGTTTTAACAAAGGTTTATAATCATTTTGGATTGCCTGGTCTTTCAATGGAAGGACTCTCTGTCACAGACACGTCAGGCTCCACCGCTCACCAATCACAGCGCACCCAATCACCAGAGTACTGATCACCGGCACCTGCACCTCATCATGCACCTCATCACCTCCAGCATAAAGAGCACTCACACACACCATTTGATGTCTGGTCTCGTTTGCATTAACTTACCTGTATGCTTACCTTAAGGACTCCCCGTGATCTACTTACCTGTCTCCAAGAATCTCCTCGTGTATTCTCTCCTCTCCGTGTCTCCAGTTCCAAGGTCATCGGTATCTGAAACCACAAAAGAACTCTCACTCTCCATCTCAAGAACCTGCACTACTTCACCGCTCACTCACCTGCACTTCAGCCATTGCTCATACTGGTACTCAATAAAGCTCCTTTACCTGTGAAAGTCGGTCTCTGTCCCTTCTGTACTGTAACACTCTTGGGTTTCATAAATATCTCAACTTTTGTTTTGAAGATTAAACAAAGCTGTATTGGTTTGGAACGACATGAGGGTGAGTAAATGATAAAATATTTTTTTTGTGTGTGTGAAATAATTAAATTTTTGTTGCTGACTCATTGTATGACAACTTGTAGTTAAAATACACATTAAGGCCTGGTTTCACAGACAGGGCTTAGATTAACCCAGGATTAGGCCTTAGTTCAATTAGGACATTTAAGTAAAATGTACCTTAGAAAAAACATCACTGGTGTGCATCTTGAGACAAATCAATGGAACTGACCTATTATAAGAGACTGTGCAAATTGCTTTCAGTTAAAATGGCTCAAACATGCATTTTGGTATGGAACTATGCTTAAGCCTTTTCTGTGAAACCGGGGGTATGAGTTTTGTTAGTTGTATCTGACAAAAAACATTAAATTTCTATTAAATGTAAAAGATACTTAAAATGACAGCTCAAACCTGGTTCCAAGACTGTAATCTTAACTTTGAGAGCAAACATGATGCCCTCTCATTCCTTTCAGTGCTACCCTCCTTTCTCTGCTTTGTTTCTGTGCTCTCCTCTCATAATGATCCCCCATGAGGCAGAGTATAAAAAAGAATCAGAACTTGAAGGAAAGAAGAATCAGTATGCAAAAGAGCCTGGTATTATTGTCTGGTTGAGATTCAGCAAAGAGCTTGTCAAAAAAGCTGGTTTGATCCAGTAGAGGGAAATCAGAAGCCTGAGGAGGTGCAAATGCGTGCCAAAACAGGGGTTCAACATGACCGACATTTCTGTTCTTATTCAACCTGTATATCATAAAGGAAATATTTCAGTAGTCGAGGATAATAGATTACACATTGAGCTCTTGGCAGTGCACTTCAAGTGATACATTAAATCATTGTTTTTCTTCCTTATACTTGCTCGGATTATGTGATGCTACATCCAGAGTGGGGCTACGCTGTGTGACGCTATATGCTGTGTGCGATAGAATTATAATAGACTCATAATTAATTTATGAATAATATATATTAGTATTCTGCATAAAATAACTATATACACATATAGTGCAAGATTTGGTCATACACCCACCCCTAAGGCCAATTCACACCGCCCCGACGACGGCCAACAAACACCAACAAACGTCAACGAACAAGTTGGCCGTTGGATTTAGAATTCTATGAGAAAAAACGGTCATGTTCACACCGCCCCAACAAACACCGACCAACGAGTGACGTCTGACTGGGAAAATTCCACAACTACACAAGTAACCATGTTAATATGTCAGGTTAGTTTACTATATTAATAATATAGTATCATATATATTTTCATTGTATTAAAGTATTGAGGCAAAACAAAAATACTAACCTGAAATCCGAAGCGCTGTAGCCATCGATCTGATCGTAACCTATTGCGCTTCGGTTGGTATACCGGTTTTTAAACTTTTTTTTAGCGCGACCCTTTTTATTAACGAGACCCATAAGCATATACAACCATGTAGCTAAACGAATTTGTAAACCTGCGTTGCTCTCATGGTGGTTATAACGTTACCTCTCTCTTTCGGTGAAGTGGAGCAGCTGCTCTTGCTGAATGGCACGGATTGCACTATAGACTATTGTACCTTTTGTATATATATATATATATATATATATATATATATATATATATATATATATATATATATATATATATATATAAACTGTATTTTATTTTTTTATAACGAACAAGCTGCGATGTCACGTTTCCAGTGCTTTGTTGTGTGTGCGCGGGCGCGATCAAACAGCTGTCTTTGCAGGGGACTTCCCTCATCGTCATGGCAACGGTTCGTTAACAGGTCAGATTACGTCAGAGTTGTTTGCCGTCTGTTGGAAAACTGTTCACACCACGCAAACATTCCACGACCCGACAAACGCCGATTAAACATGTTCAGTCGGGTGAAAACCAACTCCAACCAACGCCAACAAGGGTATCACACCAAACCAACAAATTCCAACAGACGAGTTTGTTGGCGTTTGTTGGCCGTCGTCGGGGCGGTGTGAATTGGCCTCTATATGGAGCTGAGATTTGATTTATCATTATGACCGTGTCATCACACAAAAGCTCTTCATGGCCTAAAAGCAACCTCACAAGGTCATCCATTAGAATCATCCCCACTTTCCTAAAGGAGGTGTGGTGAAAAGGTAGCCCATTGATATTCAAATGAGGGACAAAGAGGCTTCTGTTAAATTTGATGGGCCATCAAACAGCATCAGTGTCTTACAGAAATGTCGCGTAAGGCTTTGAAGGAGGAGGCCTGAGCGACGGATTCACAGCATGGCCGGTGGAAATGCACAGTGTGCCCTTTTGAAGACGCTGACACAGTCCCTGAGCAGTCCGGAGCTGTTTCCACCAACCTGTCATGCTTCTTCTGGATGTTCTCCTGATTAAAGGAAGGGAGTAAATAAAAAAGACAGGGCATCAGCACATACAGTCATAAGCTGTTTTCTACAGCAGACTAGATGGATCCAATAAGTCTCACATCAGCTCCTTATTAATTTAATCACTGTACAACATTTAGGCCTATTTCACACCACACATATAAGCAGCCTGTAAGTGACACATTTTTTGTCTTTAAAAGGTGATAAAGAGGATCTTTTCATCAACTGAGAAACCAAAGACTGTTACTGAGTTTTTGAAATGAGCACATGCGTAAGAACAACCCCCCTTCCTTTCGAGGAAACGCTTCCCAAAATTCGTGCACGAGTATTGGAACACGAGTGTTTACCACCGGCATTCGCTGTAACGTGTTAGTGGATTCATTATGTTGGACTCACCGCAGTAACATCCTTTCAGTGCACCTAATAAGTAGTCTTTTATCAGTTAGTAAAGACAGTTTCAAGTAATTTTGCAAAACTGTATAAAACAAAACATCCTCTTTAGCACCTTTAAAGGGGTCATGAGATGGATTCTTCTTTATTTTAATATGTTCACTGAGGTTCACTTATAATGTTATAATGTTTTTGCGAAAAACAAACAAATATTAATAAAACTAATATTAGAATACTAAATACTGGAGTGTAGGCTTTATTATTGAATATTATTAAACAACAATATCGTTTTTACTTTGCCACTCAGTGTTACATTACTGTCAAAGAAAACTCAAGAAGACACAGCCAATAGTTTAATTTGAACATTTTACATTTAAACAATACAAAGTAAGGTATCTGAAGATTACACTTGAATGAAGATGTTTTTGTTGCGTTCTGGTTGTAATTACACTGCTTTAAACAGCAGATGTCCTCAGCGTGCAACGTTTTGCAAATGAGTGGCATGAAAACAAATATGCAAATTAACAGGTAACTATAATGTACTGTATATTTATATATGTGCTCCCTTGCAAATTAATAAGCGCTACGTCAATGAAACCTTAAGGAGGTTTCGAGCACCGTGAATAATCTGGTTCAGGTGATTCAAATGACTTGCATGAAGAAGAAATGCAAATTAAAGGATTAATTCACTTTCAAATGAAAATTACCCCAAGCTTTACTTACCCTCAAGCCATAAGTAAAGCCATCCTTTACCTACCCTAAAGCCATCCTAGGTGTTATCAAACGAGTATGAACTGAAAAAAAGTGTTTCCATCCACATCCATCCATCACAAACATATTCCACACAGCTCTGGGGGGGTTAATAAAGGCCTTCTGAAACAAAATGTTGCGTTTGTGTAAAAAAAATATCTATATTTAACAAGTTATGAAGTAAAATATCTAGCTTCTGCCAGACTGCCTTCTGTATTCAACTTACAGAAAAAGTGTAACTGAAGTTGAATACAGAAGTTGTAGAATGTGCGAGAGAGAGAATGTACTTGTTTGGTAACGCTTATTGCCACTATAAAGCTCGGATGCGTCAGGAATTTGATTAATATTTTTCTAATTGTGTTAATCAGAAAAAAGAAAGTCATATACACCTAGGATGGCTTGAGGGTGAGTAAAGCTTGGGGTAATTTTCATTTGAAAGTGAACTGATCTTTTAACAGGTAACAATTACTGAGTATGTATGTGCTCCCTTGCTAATAAATAAATAAATAAATAAATTAAAAAAGTTCTGTCATGAAATTCTAGATGGCACAAGCTGATGGGTCCTTAACTCCAAAAAGAATCCACTTGCATATAGGGAACAGCTGATTGGCTCCTGCTATATCAGTAGCCAGTGAGCTTGCTGCTCAGCTTTCAAGTACTCAGTCAATGTCTCTGTAGTTTACAGCACGCATTCTGAAACCCTCCACCTTCCCCAGCTCCACCTGTATAGATCTGCTATGGGTAACACATGTATACAGCAGCAGCATGTCTTAGTCTTAGCTTGTTGTGTATGTATTGACAGTATCAAGTCCCATATTTGCTCTGCAACAACAATAATCAACAGCAGCAGCAGCAAAGCAGATCTATTCCACTAAGACCAAACATTGTCGTATCCATTACCACACCAAACACTCTGAGAGTTGCCATGACAGTAATGCTATGTCAATAAAACTACATTCTTTAAGGAAGTTTCGAGCCCTTGAAAATGAATCATTTTGTGACTTGCATAAAGAAAAATATGCAAATTAACATGTAACAATGAGTGAATATGTGCTTGCTTGCAAATAAATAAATGCTATGTCAATAAAACTGCAGCAACTTTTAAGGTATAATCTGCTGCCTTTATTTTGCAGAGACTTCCAGGGGACACATGAGGTTTAGCGCCTTACCTAAAGACTCAGATCCTGCTGAGCGCTCATCATTACAGCACATCAGTAAAAACTCATGTGCAGCTGAACCGTACTGATTACTGAATGGGGAATGCCCAGTGTGACTGGCAGCTCACATGGTGGTTTGTTAAATAGGCGAGAATTACTTGAATAAAAAAGCATAGTGGGGGGTGTGGGGGATGTGTGGTTTGTAAGATTCAAAAGTAACACATGCGAAAGAAATAGAGAGAAGAGAGGGAGGGAGTAAGGACAGTAATAACCATGCAGGAAGCATGCAGGGCCCAAAGGATACAATTAGCAATCAGGACATAGCGCCGGAGGCCTGATTTCAAATGCAAACCATGTCTTCCTACAAATCCGGGGGTTATCAAACACCAGGCAGCCTTTGGTGAAGCCAGAGATGTGCCCTCTGCATTGGACATGCTACAAACCACATTCCATTTTACAAACACAGCTCTTTACTAGTTCTGGGCAGACAATGAACATTTTTAATGGTTTGTTGTTTGGAGAGGATTCACCTCAAAAGAACAATCAAAGATGTGTTTTGTCAAATGGAGTGATGCTCGCATTTTTATTTATGAAGGTTAAGAAAGAAGCATGTGGGACTAGTGCCTAATTGTAGTGCATAGTGCATTATGTACTGCAGATGTTTTGTGTCAAAATTTATGCTGTTATTTTTGTGGTATATAATTAATTAATAAAAATGATAAAATGTACTTTATCATGCCCCTGAAACAATGTTTAAAGTTTGGTATGAAACGGTATGGAAATTCACACAATCTGTTTTCTAAATGTATCTTAATGATCGTAATGTTTTAGTCCAAAGAGGAAAATATAACTAAAGAGTCAATGATAATGAAAAGAATACAAAAATAACTGAATGTCTGTGAAAACTGTGAACAAGTCATCCTTCCAAAAAGGAATACCTTCTTCCTGACTTTTCCAATCACATTTCATACATTTTTTGAAAATCTGTTTCACTTAGATGTATGTCACAACATGGAAGAAATTATTTGTCGCTAGTGTTGCTACTTCAATTGCGTCAGCTTTAAAATGTAAAATTATTGTTTTGAAATTATTATGTTCGAAATTTCACATATAGAAACTTTGTAGTTTATATTTATATAGTATTAAGTTGTTATATTTCATCATTTTTGAAACATTTAATTTTTAGGCCAAGGTGAAGTAACATTTAATTTTCCTCATTACGTTTGTGGAATTCTCTTCAACTTTCTACGGCGTGTGGCAAATTTAATTCAATTCAGTTAAAATCCATACTCATCAGTTTCTCTGGTTTAGAATTTTGCACAACCCTCAAACCTGTACAGGATTCCCCTTCATGTTTTTATTTAAAGAATGACTCATTTCTATATTAATTGGCACTATGACGAACCATAATTTGTCTTTTACAGTAAAATCAAGTCCTTAAATGATCCCAGTACTCCGTTCTGACTTGCAAGTTCTTTTTTTTCTTTTTTTTTTTTTGCCTAATGGCAGATTCCCATAAGTACCTCTGAGCATATCTCTATTGGCCGACTTTCTGAACCCAAGCACAGCTTAATTCCTTCAGTATCTCCCTCTCAGGAGCCAGCATTCTTCTGACTAATGCCCCTTGACACCTTGAACTCCATATTGTGTGTTACAAATTCCCTCCTTAATTTGTGAGAGAGGAAAAAGAAAGACAGCTCACTAAGAAACATCAAAGCTCTCTTCTGCCCTCTGAGAACCCGAAACTAATTTCTCCATACTTAAATTGCTTAAAGCCTAAAAATGGTCTAAACGTTTATTTCAAATTAGCCATAAATTGAAGTTTGTTGAACATTCCTGAGACTCAACAGCACTGACCTAGACAGAGCAGTAGATTTGACAGCTGAAAGTCATTTGCAGTTGACCTGCCACCAGGGTATTGCTAATAAAGAGAGTCTTAAAGGTGCTAACGAGGATCTTTTCGTCGACTGAGAAACCAAAGACTGTTACTTAGTTTTTGAAATGAGTGCATGCGTAAGAATTTCGAGGGAACGCCTCCCAAAACTCGTGGATGAGTATTGGAACACGAGTGTTTACCACCGGCATTCGCTGTGTTGTGTTAGTGGGTTCATTATGTCAGACACACTGCAGGTAACTCATAATCTGCAGTTGTTACTCCTGTCTCCTGACAAAAACGTTGCATGCGGCGCCTATGGAGTGTGGAAAGTTACTGGAGTGCGCAGCCGCGCTCGTCTCTCACAAGGAACGTCATGGCAGTGATTGACTAGCCAGAGGGCCAATCGATGATCGCGTAAACGATTGGCTGATGTTTTTAAGGCCCTACCTCGTGCACAGATGATGTATATTAATATTATTCCTTTCAGTGCACCTAATAAATAGTCTTTTATCAGTTAGTAAAGACAGTTTCAAGTAATATTGCAAAAATGTAGCACCTCTTTAGCACCTTTAATAGCTTAAATGCATTCATTAGATAGATAGATAGATAGATAGATAGATAGATAGATAGATAGATAGGTAGATAGATAGATAGATAGATAGATAGATAGATAGATAGATAGATAGATAGATAGATAGATAGATAGATAGATGCCAAGGTTATTGAATTCCAGGAGATGCATGAACTGTTAATATGTAATCCTTTAATGTAATATGAAAGTGTCAAAATGCAATTATTTAGCAGGAGATTTAAAATGATAACAGTAGTGATGATGATGCTATCTTGGTAAGAAATTAGAACACTTTCCTGTTAATAGACATCTCTATGATGGGATGCAATTGTCAGATTATGTAAATCATGCACAAAAGCTCTTGGCTCCCTTGAAGACTTCAAAGTAGCAGTGTTAGAGAGGGAATTAGTTTGCTGGCTAATCTCAGCTGAAGGAATGGAAGTTTCACTTTGTTAATATACCCGCATTCTTAAAGGGAGAGAGAGAGAGAAAGAGAGAGAGGGAGAGACATCAAAGTGGAGCAATATTAATTTTTTTTCAAAGACCTTCCCTTTGATTTGTGAATGAGTTTGCACACGGGCGATCCAGTTTTAGCTGAAAACTTCTTATTCTATACCTTTATGCTGCTTCTGTTGAATCTAGAAATCTATATACATTTAATGAAGGATTTTAGTCACAGCTAAGCTAGCTGTTAATCTTACAAATTACTCGTGAAATGGACTGGAGCCAAACTGATTTTTCCACTGTGTTCTAAATATTCATGCTACAGGTGTAACCAGTGTTTCCCAAATTATGTGTGTTTTAGTTGGACGTTTCATTTTCTTCTGTAAAATTTATAAAGAGCCCCTAACTGAATTTATAAGAAGGTCCTATATACCTGAAACTTTGGGAATCATAATTGCTGGAAGAATACAAAAATTCAGACCTTTTAGAAACCGTTTTTCCTGAACATACTTTTAAGTCTCCAGTAGTGTGATAGACACTTGACATTTTATTCTATGAAGAACATTTTCTGTACGGGTTTAAGGCAGTCTGTTAGATAATCATGTGACCAGTTTTAATAAGTTTGACCCTTGAGTTCTAGTTCTCCAAATTAGTTTTAGGGCAAGGACAGCATAGGGCACCTCTATGTGTCATTCCACTATTATGAAATCCAATCTGACTGTGCTTTAAAAATTAATATTGAAATTACATTTTGAAATGACATAACAGCATGCAACCCCATGCAAAATCCAAATGTGGAATTTCAGCATTGCACGTTAGATGACCCAAATGAAGGAATAAGTTCTGTCTTGTTGATGCCTAGGGTGATATTGATAAGAGTGATTTAAGATGATCATGTCTTCTCTGACTGCCTGGATTGATAAAATATTTTCACTTCATGCAGTGAGAGTCCTTCACTTACACCAGAGTAAACCCAGTCAATCCTGTAATTTTGACACATAATGAAAGGGAACATATAATATTTTTTAATCATTTTATTTTTCCCCTGAGGTACATACAGAATGCTAGTCAAGTTTTTTTTTCTGCATCAAAATAGATGTAATTTAATTTTACATGACTATAAGATCTCTCTCTCTCTCTCTCTCAGCCTTTGGAATTTAAGGCAAGACACTACAAGCAAAACCATTGCTTTTTTGTTTTGTTTTTGTTTTTTCCTTGCACTGGTACACATGAGATTTTATATATATATATATATATATACACACACTCTTAAAAATAAAGGTTCTTTATTAGAATCAGTGGTTCCATGGGGAACCTTTAACATCCATGGAACCTCTCCCATACACAAAAGATTCTTTATAGTGAAAAAAGGTTCTTTTAAGATTTTAAGAACTATTCACTGAAAGGTTCTTTGGTTCTTCTATGGCATCTCTGTGAAACCCCCCTTTTAGAACCTTTGTTAAGAGTAGATCAGTGAAAAATTGTTATCAAATTACTCACCTTCATGTCGTTCCAAAACATGTAAGACTTTTGTTCATCTGTGGAACACAAATGAAGACATTTTAAATGAAATCTGAGAGATTTCGGTCCCTCCATTGACAGCTTTGAAACTACCACTTCGTAGTTCAGAATAAGTTCAAACAAGCATTTACAAATGCTGTTTGATACAGAGATTTAAAGGGACAGTTCACCCATAAATTTAAACTGTCCCATGATTGACTCACCCTCAAGCCATCCTAGGTGTATTCGATGAAAAAACCTTCTGTCAGATGAACACAATCGGAGATATATTTTAAAATATCCTTAGTCCTCCAAGGTTTATAACTGTTGTGAATGAGGGGCTGCATTTTGAAGTAAAAAATAATGCATCAAGTAATCCATACAACTCCAGTGGGTTAATAAAGGCCTTCTGAAGCAAAGCAATGCATTTTTGTAAGAAAAATATCCATAATTAAAACTTTTTAAATTCAAATAACTAGTTTCCGGCGGACGACCGTACGCAGAATGCGCAAGTCGATTTGAGGTGGAGCATATTACAAACCATTATAAACTACGGAGGACTAAGGATATAAAAAAAAAAAAAAAAAAAAAGAGTTTCGGCCAAAATCGGCATTGTATCTGGTTGGTATTGAAAAGTCAGTTATTAATTTTGAGCAAAATGCGATTTTCGTCGTGTTATTCTGTCATCGTTTCTTTCCAAAACGCAGCAAACACCAGCCTCCCTTCTCTGCAGAATGCGATATATCCGCTCAACCAATCACAGAGCACCATTCCACGCGCTGTAAACAGTAATGGCGGCGCTCTGAATACACCCAGCATCCTAGTTTTCCTTATCTACTTTGTGCTTTGTGATAAACAAAAACACAAAAATTAAAGGGATAGTTCACCCAAAAATGAAAATTTGATGTTTATCTGCTTACCCCCAGTGCATCCAAGATGTAGGTGACTTTTTTTCTTCAGTCGAACGCAAATGATGATTTTTAACTGCAACCGCTGCCGTCTGTCAGTCAAATAATAGCAGTAGATGGGAACTTCAACTATAACAGTAAACAAAACTTGCTTAGACAAATCAAAATTAAAACTTGCGGCTTGTGACGACACATTAATGTCCTAAGACACGAAACGATCGGTTTGTGTGAGAAACCGAACATTATTTATGTAATTTTTACCTCTAATACACCACTATGTCCAACTTCGTTCAGCTTCCTGTTAGTGAGGTCAAAAAACGCGTTGTGATGACGGAAGTGATGTCTCGCCCATATATTTCAATGAGCGCGAGACATCACTTCCGTTGTCAGAGCGCGATCAGACCTCACTAGCCGGAAGCTGAACGAAGATGGACATAGTGGTGTATTAGAGGTAAAAAATGATATAAATACTCTTCGGTTTCTCGCACAATCCGATCGTTTCGTGTCTTAGGACATCAATGTGCCGTCACGAGCCGCAGGGTTTAATTTGGATTTGTCTATGGAAGTTTTTTCGACTCTTTTTGTTCAAGTTCCCAATCACTGCTATTATTTGACTGACAGACGGCAACGGTTGCAGTTAAAAATCATAATTTGCATTCGACTGAAGAAAAAGTCATCTACATCTTGGATGCACTGGGGGTAAGCAGATAAACATCAAATTTTCATTTTTGGGTGAACTATCCCTTTAATAATTTTGACAGCATTGATGAACCTGTGGTGGTTTCTGCGGTGGGGAAGAAACGTAAGCCATCGAAATGTAATCATTTACGTGAGGAGATTAAGAAGATGAGGCACTCGGTAAAGCTGTTGCTTGTTCCACAACAGCATCAAACTTCCGTCACGGTCCCCAAAACTGAATCATGGACAGCTGTTTTTAATACCATTGTATTTATTTTAACCACACGGTGGCGCCAGATACTCTTTAATCGGTAATGACGAACGGAGAAATAATTAATTGATATCATTAAAGGTGCTATAGAGGATGTTTTGTTTAATATATTTTTGCAATATTACTTGAAACTGTCTTTACTAACTAATAAAAGAGTATTTATTTAGTGCACTGAAAGGAATAATATTAATATACATCATCTCTGCACGAAGTAGGGCCTTAAAAACATCAGCCAATCGTTTGTGTGATCATGGCATAAACAATTGACCCTCTGGCTTGTCAATCACTGCCATTACGTTCCTTGTGAGAGACGAGCACTCTCCAGTAACTTTCCACACTCCACAGGTGCCGCATGCAAGGTTTTTGTCAGGAGTAACAACTGCAGATTATGAGTTACCTGCGGTGAGTCCGACATAATGAATCCACTAACACGACACAGCGAATGCCGGTGGTAAACAAACATACTCATAGTGGTTTTCATCTTGCCGCTTTCATTTTGATTAATTTGAGTAAAAACACATTTTCAAAGTAATAATCAAAATGGATTTATAGCGTTTTGGAACCAAACTCTTCATATATATATATATATATATATATATATATATATATATATATATATATATATATATATATATATATATATATATATATATATATATATATATATATATATATATATATATATATATATATATATATATATATATATATATATATATATATATATATATATATATATATATATATATATATTATACTGTAATGATGTAACTGTAATGTAATATACTGTAATGATGTAACAGAATTGTTTGTTGTAGCTTTTTTCCATGGCATGTGAGTTGTTATACGTATATATATATATATACGTATAACATGTATATATACGTATATATATACATCATTACAGTCATAATTACAGCATGACTGACAGGAGGGATGTCTCTTTTCATTTGTGGATTTGTGTGTTTGTGTGAACAAACAGTCACTATGGTCTCCCCATGGATTCATCATCCAACATCATGTCAAAGCACATAGTGCGACAAACCTTTTCAAATCCATCCACATTTGTGATATTTGCAGAATCTTTATTTCTTTCTTTATTTTGGTTTTTATGAATTGTCACTTAAATGTCCTCATGTCCTCATGCTGTCCTCAGCATCCACCTACAGATTTGAGGGGGACAAGTTTGAAAGCAAGGTCAGTTGTTCTCGCATTGTCACGACTCGAGGCACTTCAACCTTCACCACGGCATATTAGGAAGCCATTGGCTCCATTTGTTTTGTTTCTTTTATGCCGGGCAGTATGTGGGAGATCCAGTCGCCATGGTTTCTCCCTTCTGAAATAAAGGTAGACTAAAAACACAGGGAAATATGACCATTTGCTGCAGAAACAGACAGCTTAAAAGCCTGTCACATAGCATAATTATCTATATTATGTATAATTTTCCTCAGCAGTAAGGCAAAGTCAGAAACAAAGTGTCTGTAACCACATGCATGTGCACCGAGAAGTTTTAAACCAGTATAATTTTTTCCAACATGAATTTGTTTCAATCCTTAGACCCAAAAACAACTACAATGAGTTTAATTTCAAATCTCTCTAATGTTCCTTTCTGTCTCCAGGGGGAGTGTTTTTGTATTTGGTCCCTTCATAATGGCCTTATGATGCATTAGATGACGCACATTAGAAAAAGGCTAATAATGCCATGACCCATTTTCACTCTTTTTAGCAACTCGCTTTGTACAGTACAATTCCCTATAAGCTGCACTCTGTCTTCTAAGGATGTGGTTTTACCCTCATTCCACTGAACAATGTGAGAACCATGAATAATCTGCTTTATTAACAGAAAAGACTGTTTGATTGCTATCATAAACACTTCAAGGAAGCTAAAATGCAGACACAGAAATGGGAAGTGTGCTAATATTTCACTTAAATATATCAATACATCTTTATTAATGAACATATTTTGTGCTCAAAAAATTTGTATCCCCATAAATGAAAGGTTTTATGAAACATACTGAGATATAAAGTGAATTTAGAGAGAGAAAATTAATGTAGCCATAATCAATTTACTGACCTTCAAGGAAATTTGCTCCTTGGCTTTTAATGCTGCAGTGACATCTGCTGGTTCATTCATAAAACAGATTTTTCAGGCTAAACCGAGATCATACCAGAAAAAAATGACTGATATTTCAGTATGTAGGGGGATAGTTCACCCAAAAATGAAAACTCTGTCATCATTTACTCACCCTCAGGTTGTTCCAAACTTTTATGAATGTCTTTCTTCTGCTGAATTCAAAAGAAGATATTCTGAAGAATGTTTATAACCAAATGAATGATGGGCCCCATTGAATTCCATAATATTTTTTCCCCCCTATGTATTAAAAATATTATTCAAAATATCTTATTTTGTGTTTAGCAGAAGAAAATTCATACAGGTTTGGAACAACTTGAGGGTGAGTAAATGATGACAGAGTTTTCATTTTTGGGTGAACTATCACTTTAAGTCTTTCTCGACATTGACAGAATTTTCCGGCTTCCCGTGTATTCACTGTTACACGGTAGGGGGTGCTATTATGCATTTTCTGAAAGTAGCCTAGAATCTCCGGATTAAAACAGTTTTAAAAGCTGCAGTCCGTAATTTTTTTTTGAGCAAGTATAACCAGCCAGTGTTCAAAATGAAACTTATCATTTTGATAGCGAATTGTAATCCAGAAAGATCCAAATGACAATCATCAGTAGCCACGTTTCCATTACAGATTTTGAAATTCCAGATCATAAAACTTTTGCAATATTTTCTAAATATTGATAAAAAAAACTGTTGCAAAATGACGTTGTTTCCATTAACAGATGTTATGCGACTAAAACGTCTTTTTTCCCTCTCTCGCAATAAGTAATTTAAAAAAAATGATGGCAACGGATGTTGGTAGGTTAGGCTACTTATATCCCAGCCACTGCATAAGCCATTATTTTTAATCGAAGGAGACGGCATGTTATCCAAGCATATATGGCAAGGAAAGTGGCCGCGTATAGGTGTTTCTGGGTGTTTCTCCCTACTATCTGCTAAAATTCAAATTGTGGCATTTCTTTGTTGTTTAAAATCCAGTAGTCCCATAATATTTTTGTCTTTAATGAATTTAATGAAGAACTCTCATCTTCTGTCCAAACATACCATGCCCTCTTTAAAGAATGATTGACATTTACGTATGCCAGGTGTAAATGCGGGGGGAAAAAAATTGTTTCCATTGCAGTTTAGCAAAATATTCCGTTTTCGAATTGCCTGAAAAACCACCTCATGTAAGCGTAAAAATGCTTTTTTGTGATATATGGGAGTTTTTGTCAAATTGATGTGTTTCCATTGGGCATATTTTTTCAATTCGCAATTTAAAGAGTAATGGAAACACGGCTAGTGACAACTGGAGATTCATCCGTAGTCAAAAGCAAAAGACTTCGGACTGTGGAGTGGCTACAGAAATTGAAATCTACAGATAACTCTAATACACACTAAATACGCAGTAACGCAATGCTGATGTTGTTAAAGGAACACTCCACTTTTTTTGAAAATAGGCTAATTTTCCAACTCCCCTAGAGTTAAACAGTTGATTTTTACCGTTTTCAAATCCATTCAGCTGATCTCCGGTTCTGGCGGTACCACTTTTAGCATAGCTTAGCATAGTTCATTGAATCTGATTAGACCGTTAGCATTGCGCTTAAAAATGACCAAAGAGTTTTGATATTTTTCCTATTTAAAACTTGACTCTTCTGTAGTTAAATCGTGTACTAAGACCGACAGAAAATGAAAAGTTGCGATTTTCTAGGCTGATATGGCTAGGAACTATACTCTCATTCAGGTGTAATAATCAAGGAACTTTGCTGCCGTTCCATGGCTGCAGCAGGCGCAATGATATTACGCAGCGTCTCTCACAAACGTCTCCATGGTTGCAAGGCACGTTCCCTGTGCAAGCAGGGGCTCACAGGCGCTGCGTAATATCATTGCACTGCTGCAGCCATGGAACGGCAGCAAAGTTCCTTGATTATTACACCTGAATGAGATTATTATTTACCCTCATGCAATCGTTCCACACCCATAAGTGATGGCCGATATCAAAACACTGCTTCAGGAAGCATCGGAGCATAAATGAATCAGTGTATCGAATCATGATTCAGATCGCATGTCAAACTGCCAACGGCTGAAATCACGTGACTTTGGCGTTCCGAACAGCAGATTCGATACACTGATTCACTCCGATGCTTCCTGAAGCAGTGTTTTGAAATCGGTCATCACTAAATAAGTTGTTATTTTGGGTTTTTTGGCGCTCCAAAAGTATTCTCGTCGCTTTATAATATTAATATTGAACCACTGTACTCACATGAACTGATTTAAATATGTTTTAGTACCTTTATGGATCTTGAGAGATTGCTCCCTATGGAGGCCTCACAGAGCCATCGGATTTGAACTAAAATATCTTAATTTGTGTTCCGAAGATTAACGATTAACGGCATGAGGGTGAGTAATAAATGACAGAATTTTAATTTTTGAGTGAACTAACCCTTTAAGATCCATCATATAAGAACAAGTTCCACAGGCAGCATGAATACGGTCTCTAATTATTTGACACCAGAACATTTAGAATAGAAAAGACTAGAAATTTGCCATTCCTTGGCAGAATGATAAAAATCATTCTGACAATTCTGTACTTTGAATGAAACTGCTTTTTTTTTTTAGATGCTATAGAACTAAAATGACTCTGGTAAATCTTCAGGCCAGCAGTTTTCCAGGACAGAATCTATTTTCCTACTTTTAAGACACCTCTTCTAGAAAGTGTGAAGCTGAAATTTAGACTCCTCCCCTTTGCCTCAATGTTGTATAAATGAAACATTGGCACTGCAATGAACACAGCCTAAGAAGCTGAGACTGTAAAGCTATGAAGAAACTTGGCATGATTCTGTTTGTTACGTTGCTTGCATTTCTCACAGGGAATGGTAGGATTTTGTGGCTGGTGTGTTTGTGGGTGTTTCCATGTGTATTTTAGTTTGTGAATCAAAGTGAAGGATGAGATATATGAATACAGAGAAGATTAATTTTATACATTTATTATAATAATGTTTCTTAGTTCTTCTGTGAAAGTGTTCCTTATTTAACACAAGTATTTTTTTCTGGATATCTTTCAATTGGATTTTTAGTCATAATATTTGTTTGTTTTTACCAATAGTATTAAAATGTGTGTGCACAGATGATACTAACATTTCAATTGAACATATACATGCACAACAATACATTTTGGATATGATTTTGTCTCAGTGCATAATGCTGAAGTGCAGATTCAGAATTGGACTTGTGGCTATGGAGGACTCTGCCGTCGCTTCTGTTTTGACCAAGAATACATTGTCGGTCACCATGGTTGTCCACGCAAATACAGGTATGTTGATATAAAATGACAATAAATAACTGAAAATATATTTTATATATATTTATATAAAATAGCATATAAAAATGTTATACATAATATTATATCTGTTTATAAACGTTACCATTCAAAAGTTTGGGGTTTAGGTTTTTTCAAATGTTTTTAAAAAAGAAGTCTCTTATGCTCACTAAGGCTGCATTTATTTGATAAAAAAAAAAAAAGTAAAAACAGCAATATTGTAAAATATTATTATGATTTAAAATAACTGTCTTATATGTTAATATATTTTAATATTAAATTTATTCCTGCGTTGACAAAGCTGAATTTTCAGCATCATTACTCCAGTCTTCAGAGTCACATGATCCTTCAGAAATCATTCTAATATACTGATTTGCTGCTCAAGAAGATTTTTGCGGAAACCGTTATACATTTTTTTTAGATTCTTTGATGAATAGAAAGTATGAATTTTTTTTTATTAATTTCTCAGAAAAACCTTATTAACCCCAACCTTGTGAACAGTATTGTAATACTTTAGGATTCACTAAACAAAAATGTAAAGGTCATAATTCCTAACAATGATTTGTCCATTATTTTCAGATGCTGTGCGGTTTTAGCAAAAAGAACATAATCTTAGCAGACCTCGACCGATGATTGATTTAAAAACTACATCTTCAGAGGAATGACGTCATCACCAAAGACATCTTTATTTAGGTTTCAGTGCTGATATGTGGTGAAAGAAACCATTTCTTTATTATTCGAAGTAGTGAGTCTTTTGACATTTAACAATTATTTTAAAGAGATGATGAAAATAATGATTGTAAAAATTGCTCTTGTTTAATAACAGTAAAAAAAAAAAAACATATTTCATACGAAAAATTAGAGACTAAAAATAGAAAACAGATGAAGTAATGAGGCATGGAGCAGAGCAGTTACACAGGGGAATGGTATTAAAACATAAACTGAATAAAGCTGATGGGACAGCTAAAGCATGCCACCACTGTAAATCCTGGATTACAATTAATACATGGTTCTTTTTCAAGAGAGGCATGCCACACATTTCCAACATTTAACTCTATTCAGTCTGTGTTTATGAAAGTCAAAGAATGGTCTGGTTTAAGTGAAGCTGGCTTTGCTTTGCATTGTGCAGCCACTATAGAGACAATAACAAACCCAAAGAAGGGTCTGACCCAAATAGCTTTTGTGGAACGCAGCTTTTGTAAATGAAATGTTTGCCAACAGTTTTTTACTCTTGTTTACTATCCTGAGCTTTTCTGTTTTGATTATCTTTCTTTATAAGACACAATAAACCAGTATCTATGGTTTACAACAAGCTAGCAGTCATTCCTTGTGTGCTCAAATCAGCTTTTATTCAATAAACTATATCTTTTTTCTTGGGCAATAGTAATGTGGACATGTCCAATAGCTTATAGCCAGGATATATTAGGTGCATTTTTTTTTTTGCCTTGTTCAATACATTAAAGTTATTAAAAACTATAGTCTATTAAACAATTATTAATAAAGGATTGGCATTAAGGACATCCCTATCAAATCTCGATTTCCAGACAGGCTGAAGAGGCCCAAAGCTATCATGAACTTATATTGGCCAATAAATGCTTATGAAAATACAATAATATGGTAATTTTAAGCCAGAACAAAAGTAGAATGAATAATGATGATTTTGAACTTTATGTTTCTTAAAGGGGTCATGACGTGAGACATCACATTTTCTTTGAGCTTTTGACATATAAGAGGTCATCATAACAATATCCTGTAAGTTTTAGAGCTGAAAACTTCCTTGTTAATCCAATAAAAGCTTTAATTGACACCAGACCCAGCAAACGAGTGGGGATTTATGACGTCAAAGTGCAGCAAGCACCGCCTCTGCAGAAGAAGATCAACGCCTACTTCATCCCTGCCTGTTTATCCCCAC
This sequence comes from Chanodichthys erythropterus, assembly GCF_024489055.1. NCBI lineage: Eukaryota > Metazoa > Chordata > Actinopteri > Cypriniformes > Xenocyprididae > Chanodichthys > Chanodichthys erythropterus. The sequence continues at coordinate 22,197,009 of NC_090242.1, read as the reverse complement.
CCACCGATTTGTGCATGACATGCAATAGTAACAAAGGCCTATGTGGTGCTAAACCAGATCAAGCTACTAAGCAATAAACATGCCGTTGAGGATTACAAAATATTGTGCAGTGCCTGGACTTGACATGAAAGCAACTGTGTTAATTCTAATGCCTGATCTGATATTAATGATTCATGTACAGTCAGATGATCTTTGTCTGTGTGTCAGTAAATCAAACCCATGACTAAACGCCAACTTGCGACTACACAGCGTTCATCTCTGCAACCTTTCATGCCACGATCTGAATATAACGCCATAGATCTAAATGTAATGCAACACTTTTCACGATTAGTTAACTTTGAGAGCTGTAATAGTAAAAACGTGCTAAAAGAGACAGTAATATTTGGATACTTTCATATGCAGATGTCAGCCAATCACAGCAGTGGGCATTTACAGTGAAGTCTCACAGCAGACACGCCCCTTAAAACAGAGCGTTCAAATCAGAGGCTAAAATCAGGGTAGGAAAAATGCCTTTTATTATGAATTATGACAATTTTGGATGTAAAAAGCATACTAACATTATAAGTGCACCCCAGGAAATATTATAAAACAATAAACCAACGTCCTAAACTTTCCTAAACCAAATGTGCAACATTAACTTCGTGCCACCAGGTGGCGACAACGCAACTTGGACTTTTAAAAACACATCAGAAGTACAGAGGAACGTATACCGGAAATATTAACCGTTTTTAAATAGATGCCGATGAATAAACTCACGGAGGACTGAGAATTTTTTTCTATTATTATTACAACATTGTTTTGGAAGTGAACAATCATTCAGCATGGATATAACCTCTGATGAAGCTGAAGACTGGTTTATGGAGTCTCTAAACACGTTAGTCTGGCAGCAGTAGACTTGCATTTGATCGCCTGTATAGTGGTTGTGTCTAAACACTCACTGTGTTTCCTACCTAGACAGCATTTTTGGGTATCAGGGACGCGTTTCAACTCTGCGTCTTCTTGATTTCAGATATAAAGACCTGCATCTATTTCAGCTGGAGCATCCGACAAAAGTAATAGAGTGGACGGGTGACAAAAGTAAATCATCTCTAAATGAATCCATGAAACATGTAACGTAGACTAACCATGTTCCGTACACTTTTCGCCATTCACCACACGTCAAAAAGAAAATCCATTAAAGGCAGTTTTCTCTTTTATATTCCAGGTATTTGTGTTGCAGGATACACTGGAGCAAAAAGTGAAATCTTAGAGTTACTCCTGCCTCTTAAGTTATATGCAGGCGACAACCAGGTGAATGAAGAAATCAGAAATGCAATTCTGGTGTGTATTTTGAATGTGACATTAATTTAACTGCTTGTTGTTCACAACTTTAGGGTCTTTGTGCAGAAAGAGACTTCAAAGTACAGCATGGTGGCTTTTCAGAGGAACCTGTTGAGTGTTTGATACATATCCCTGGAACAAGGTAAGAATTAGATCTAGATCTGGTCAGAAGTGGACATTAATGTCATCTGTTAATGGGATTGCTGACAAATCTTATCTAATGTAGCTATATAGCTCAAACTATGTCTTGAGGCAAAATACTGCAGTTTGATTTTACTGTCTACAACAGCAAGATATTGAGAATTCCCAGTTTTAAAAATGTATAGGCCTATTTATTTTGCTATGTAGTTTATTTTATATGATTATTTACATTTTACTATTTGCATTTAGCATTGTTTTTTTCCCCTTGCTGCCCGCAACTCACTAGTTCGAGTGCTGGTCGAGGCTTCTCTTTTTCTTTACGTAATATCAGCTGTTCTTTACAGGTGTTTGGTGACTAGTGGAAGTTCTAGTTCGACGTTGCAGATTTGGGATATTGGAGGCGATGATAGTGGTAAGATATATGTCCATGTTTTTCATTACAAAAGGGATTAACAATAAGAAAAAAATATATTTTAAGTCCTGTGTAATTGTCTACAAAATGTTTTTATTATTATTATTATAAAATAATCTTATATTTTTGCATTTATGGGACGATTCATGTAGTATCTTACCTCATTTTGCAATACAGATGTTATAAAAAGGTCTGGAGTCATAAACCTCAAGAGCACATCAGCAAAAGGCATTAAAATAGCTCCTGGACTGATAGATGATCCAACAGTTCTTCATGGATCTTGTACAAGTGATGTTCAGCTGACAGAGATAGCAACAGGACGGGTTCTGTATACAGTCGGTAATATCAAAACCTATTACCTTTATCCCTTTTTACTGTATTTTTAATGTTTTAAAAAAAAAAGATATTTATGTATTTATTCAATATCAAAACCTTTTATTACATTAGTTAATATATATATATATATATATATATATATTTACAATTTTTGCTGTAGTGTGTCAGTAGGAAATATCAGTATACAAAAATCTTAATGGATTATTACAATTAATGGCAAAAGGAATGTTTGGAAATGTAAACTGATATTTCCTACTGACGCACAGCAAAAGATATAAATGTCTTAATCCATTTTTTGGGGTGAAAATACTAAAGCCCCGTTCACACCGCAAGCGACACGCAGTGACACACAGCTACAAAGTGACAGGATCCCATTCATTTCAATGGAGTGCTGGTGACTTCCAGCGACAAGAGCGACAGTAACCATTGGCGACAGAATGTAGGCGTGTCAAGCGACTGGAGACGGGCGACAAAAGTTCAGATATTTCAACTTTATGCAAATCAGGAGCGAATTTTGCGAGCGACAACCAATAATGAAGGCTCTGGAGCTCACGTCACCGTCTCGAGTGCAGGCAGGACAGACAGGAATAGTTCCGGAGCGATTTCACTGTTTTATATGATTTTACTGTACTTGCATGGATAAAATAAAACGATGCGTGGAAAAGAAACGGTCGTCAGCCTTGTGAGTTTGATTCATACGTTTTGTGTTATTAATTATATGATGCTGTGAGCAATTTAGCACTGCTGCAGATCATATTAAAGTTTCCCCTGCATTGTGTTGATTATTAGGGAAAAGAAAATTGATTATTTGTCAAATTCGATTGACGTTTTAGTATTTTTTGACAGTATGAGTGAGTTTAATTTGATAGACCGACCGATCGTTAATCTAGTTAACTTAATGATTTATTGCACCGAGCTCTGCAGTCACAACACTCTACAACAGCAGAATGTTACTTTTAATTATTTTAAACCTAATTCCTTGTCAAATTAGAATGATTTCTTAGTTTTATATAACATTGGTGATTGCATTTCTATAGATATGGCCAGATGTACCAATGATATTAGAGCGACAGCACCAGGGATGCCCACAAGCGACTTCACAGTAGGAGACAAGTGACATGCAGTGAAAAAGTCGCTGGTGGTGTGAACGGGGCTGAAGAATTTTGCACAGTACTAATATATATATGAACTAATAGCTCATTTCATATAATGATTGATTGATTTTTTTTTTTTTTACAGGAAATGAGTCCTTAGATTCAGTGAGTGGCTTACAGTTTGTGAATGCTCGTGTGTTTCTCATTTGTGCGAGCAATGGCACTCTGCTCATGGGAGACACAAGAGACCCCTCAACTGCTCGTTATCCTCTGGAAGAGAGTAAGAGTGGTTTGCACTGGTCATTTGGGTTGAGGAGTGACAGCTCCCAGTCCGAACCTTCTACTGTAGCAAGACTCTCGTCCACCGGTCACATTCTGCTGTCAGATCTAAGAGATTTACAGAGTCCTTTTTGTCAAACCCGACTAAACGTCCAGCAAAGTCCACCAAATAATGACTTTCTGAACATTTCTTGGGCTCCTGTTCTTGACAGGTGTCTGTCTGTGTCTGGTAAGTATAGCTTATTGTTGAATTTATATTTCATATTGTGGACCTGTGTGAAGACCATTGATTACTCGCCGATGACCTGACAATTTTCTTTTTTGAAGGGTTTGATGGAACAGTACATATTTATGACACAACAAATTGGAGCACAGAAGTTCAGAGCCCTCAGCCAATTTTCTCACACAGAGGTCATGATATGTCACATGATGCGAAATACAGTGGATCCCCAGCTGTTGTCACCACTCATTCTTGGCATCAGTCACGACCAAAAACTCTTCTCTCAGCAGCTACCGATGGATCTCTACATGTATGGGACTGGGTGGACAAAATCACTGACAGATGATAATTAGAGAAAACTGTTCTGTGTTACATGCATAAACTGTTCTTGATATACTTCTGTATGTGAATTAATATCAAACAATTCAAAAACAATGTCTTTGAGTTTTTATAATGCAAAAGATATACTATAAACTATATTATTACACAACTCTCTGGAACACTTTATTCTTTTTCATAAAAACACAGCTGCCATCATCTTGCACCTCAGTTGTCGATTGAAGTGAAAATGACATCAGAGGAATTCAGTGTTCATATTATCTAATAATGTTTCAGTGTTTGTCCAGTCTGACTGTTTTGATGTTGTGGACTGTTTGTTGTTTTGTTGGCAATAGACTTCATTGTCAAGTATGCAAAACAGAAGAGAACCATTATGTGTGATACTTATTATCATTTATAAAGTTTAAAAATGAGGAAACACCATGTTCATATACACATTTGAATGTTTATTCTAATATATCTGACACAATTGTATCAAAAGCAGTTGCATTTAGCTTTAATCAGATAAATGGCCCATTATATGAGTACAGCATATCAAAGATCTGTTCAAGAATTATGCACAATACATATTATCTAAGTTGCTGACAGTGACTATTATGTTGGTTCCTAATAGATTCCAGATCAGTATTAGCAGAAGCAGTTTGCAGCAAAAAAAAAAAAAAAAATTATTAAAAAAAGTATGTAAAGGATTTTTTTTTTTAGTTATAGGAAAATTATTTTTTAGACATTTTCTGCTTACATAATGTTATGAATGAACAAATTACACATATACTGGTATTTTCATTAATATATAAATAATTTTTTACATTTTTGATCAAATTAATGGAGTTTATGAGGATGTAAGTTTCCTGCATATATATTCTTTCACTTCTGCTTCTTCTTCTTTTCTACCTCTCCTTCCATTCTTCAAATATCTTACTTTAAGTTTAGAGTAAGGGAATAGAATATACAATTTATTTACAGTATAAAAATCATTACACATATTGAGAGTCCCCATAAACCACGTATACAAAGTCATTTTTCTACCACAAATTAAGACTTATACCTTCACTGAGACTTTCTACATTCTGTCACTTGATGAGAATGGTAGGCCTATAATAAGGGATTATACAACCTCTCCCATTTTTACTGACCTTTAAAAACATAATATATAATAATGATTTATTTTTGTTGTGCAACTTCTTCTGCCACACTCTCCTTGAAATAATAATAACAGTCAAGGGAGACTCAGTCTGAATGAAAGCCTTCACAGGTATGACAAAGTACAGGAATCGCACATTCAACACTTTGTTTCACGTCCAAATCTAAACAATAAATCTAATCACTGTATAGACAAAAGTTACATAAGAAGGTTTTTGCACTTCACCTGCAAGTCTGCAAATTCATTAATAAAACTTTCATTTTAGATAAACTAATTTACATTCTTAAAATTAGGTAAATTACATGATTCTTGTTTAGCATATATAACCTATATGGGGAACCTCCATGGTTTCTATCCTTGTTGATAATACTCCATTAGCAGGGGTGGATTAACGCATAGGCTAATCTAAGCTGTAGTCAGGGGCTTTCTGTTCAGTGGTTTTTGCAAATATTTCCTGCTCTTTCTACAGTGCTAGTTACAGGCAATTGACGAGTGCACACACTCTAAGAAGAAAAGGTTAAAAAATGAATCTTTTGAGGTTCCTGATGACTGCAACTGTGGGGGAACCTTAAGGGTTCATTTTTGAACCTTTTTAAATTGGTTCTAATTGGAACCTTCACTTAAAGGTGCATGAAAGATTGCCATCGTGAAACAATTGTGGCGATTTCTGTGATTGTGGCGCTTAATTGGTGGTCCTATGTCATACAGTGAGATAGCCTACGATCATTTTCTGACAGTGTCAGAAATTCAGCATGATCAACGCACAGTATGTTTGCTGCTACGACCTACGTCTACTGACCAGCCAATGAAAATGCGACATGAAATCAACGCAACATGGTGCTAAAACTATTGTATTGCTAAAACTATCATTTTTAAGATAATGTTTAAACAGGACACCACTGGGCAAACAGAGACTTACAACAAAGGAATATTGTCTTCCATGAAAAATCCAACAACAATCAAATTCATTCAACAAGTGCCAGAATGTAATTGAATATTTATAATATTTTGAAAATAAGACAATGGTTTACATTGTCCTTACAACGTCACCTATTTATATACATAAACATTCATTTAAACAAAAAAATTGGCCATTTTAATCACTGTGTAGAATTTTTGTTTTGGCATTATGGCACATTAAATACTTTTCAAAGAATTTTAGGGTGTTTTTCGGCTTTGAAGCATATTCAAGGTTGAAGATGAAGTATATTGTCATTAGAATAACTAGAGCCATGGTCACGTCGTCTACTTCACAGACCTTCTCCCATTGCAAAATTTCTAAAAGTGACTGCATCCAAGGCACATCTATTTATATACAGCACAGGGTTGGGTGTACGTGGTTCCTAAACAAGAAGAGAATAATGTTCTGCTACGAATTTCATTTATTTTTTCAATATCAGTCAAATGTGATCTTTCTTGAATTAGTTTTTAAGCATCTCATGCCATGTGTGACTTACCTGGCTCCTTACCTGTTCTTCAGTCCAGACAAATCCGCTAAGTTTATTCAACCTGTCATCATTCAATCTACTCACCTGTTTATTCTCCCACTCTCTGCCACCACCTGCAATAATAAACCTTTGTGAACTGTATTACCTCTGTTGTCTCCTTCTGTCTTTGTGACACCATGACTCTTTTAAAAATAATAATTTATACTACACCATTTTTAAAATAACTATAAAATACTATAAAAAGTTTTATGAAACTGCAGGACACTTTCTTACACTCTTCCAGTCTTGTCACTTAAGAACTGGTTTTTGGTAACCAGGGCTGAACTAACCTTGTATTGTTTGCTTGCTGTACCTGAAAATAGAGAAAAGCAATTTCCTTTCTTTCTCTAAAATTATGCACTTAACTGTACTTCACTGTTGGAATTACCATATATATATATATATATATATATATATATATATATATATATATATATATGCACATCTGATCAAACAAAGCTTTAATTATTTTTTATCTCCATTTGCTTCATCCTGTTGAAGTAAAAAATCTCCGCTGTCCTCAAGTTTTTTTTTGTATTGCTACTGGGAATTTTGGTAGCTGATAAAAATTCTGGCCACCCTGTTCGAGCAATATGTTGTGTTGAGATTGATCCACGTGAAATACCAAATCAATTCAACAGTGTGCATTACGGATTTATGTTACATCACTCCTCCCTATGTCAGTTTCTGTTGTAAACTCACAGCACAACACCGGTCACCAATGCTAGTGGGGAACACTCGTTTTCTAAACTGGCACTTGTCAAGAACAGGTAGGCCTACTGTTAATTTGGCTTATTCGCTGCCCATTGTTGCCTATAAATTTGACAACAATGTTCAACACAATTGAGCCTGTCAATGCTTTGACAATGTAAAGTTCAATTTGCGATACTGGGTTTTTCAAAAAGGGGGAGATCTCCGTTTATGGTATGTAAACACACAATTATATATTTTGAAATATAGCTTTGGTCGCACGGAGTCAATATTCTGATTACTTTAGTGTATCTGATCAAGCTATATGAAGCTAACAAAATGCTTTGTCTCTGTCCAGATTTGACTGTAACAATAATGCAAAACAAACACTTCAAATTAACTTAAAAATAAATTAATTAATTAAAAAAAAAAAAAATCCTGAGCCTATAGAAGAAAAGGTTAAAAAATTAACCTTTTGGGGTTCCTGGAAATTGCAACTGTGGGGAAATCTTAAAGGTTCATTTTTGAACCTTTTTGAAAAGGTTTTAATTGGAACCTTCAATTAAAGGTGCATTTATGAACAGCATCAGTTCCATTGTGAACCTTTTTAGACACCCTTTTGGTATGCATGTTATTTATTATTATTATTATTATTATTATCATAGTACTTTAATCCCAATTCACAACACAGACACAACTTATTATTCTTCATGAATTATTTATTTCATATGGGCATATACAAATTTGATCACAGGACACAAAGTATAAATTAAGACTTGTTGAATCTAATATAAAATATAGAATATTCTCTTTCATGAAAAAAAAAAAAAACATTAACAGAATTCAACTGATTATTCACAATGTTTAGGGGAAAAATATTATTAACCCATTTCCCCTACAATGCATTCAGTCAAACAAAAAAATAGCCATTTTAATCACTGTGGGTGATATTTTGGTTATATATTTAAAATACATATTCAGAATATTTAGGGGAAAAATTTATTTTCAGAACAACCCATTTCATGTATTTACATTGTGTATTTACACCCACACACACACGCTTCAGCCAACTCAGCACAAATTTCCACCCCAACTTCTCTTCTGTGGCACTCATTAATAACTCTCTGTGCCACCAGGTCCAGATTTTTCAGGATGTTTTTTTCAATGTTTGCATGAAGTATGCTAACTCTGATACAGGCTATTAAAAAATATTAACAAAAATGTTCAAATGTTCACTGCTTTGAAGTCATAATTTTTCAGAAAACAATTCTACTCACAATTGAGGTGATTTTAAGGCTGGATATCGTGAAAGTATTTCTTTTGTGGAGTGATGTTTCATGTAGTCTGCCCTCTCATTCCTTGTCCATGCCATGAAGTCTTGTAAAAGGTGGACATTTGGTGTCTTCTTCAAGCAGTTCTGTTCTCATTTTCTCCAAGTGGATCCCTATGCTGTATTCATCTTCTCCTGATTCACTCTATCCACAAAAACACATGCCCTTATTTAATTACAGTATACTTTTACCTATTCTTAAATCCTGAAGATTATTCTATTAGAGACTCTTACCTCTTCAGACCTTTGTCTCTTTTGGTACATGTCTTGCATTACTATAAATATCCATTAAGGTGTCATATCATTTGGCTTACTTCTTTATTAGTTGCCTTCTTGGTGTCAGATGTCTGTTGGATGCTTGGAGAAATCATCTGGTTCTTTAATCCGCTAAATCTGCTGCGAATACTGTTTATCTCTTCAATGTCAACCAAGTGTGATCTTTTTTTCTTGATTTTGTTCTTATTTTGTTCTTCTCATGCAATGACTCCTTAAATGGAAAAATAACACTATTAATTAAACATGTATCACCTTCAAGATCAAATCAAGAAAGGATTTTAAAAATCGAAATTGAAATTGAAAATCTCTGTCATGTTCTTACATATCCCCTTCCTGTCCTGTCTCTCAAGAATTGGTATTTAGTAACAAGGCCTGAACACACCTTGTTGTATTGGTCACTTGTTGGATACCTGGGAAAAAGAGAGAGAGAAAAAATGGGCCTCAATCATGCTCTAAATTCAAGCTATTAAAATTATGCTATTAATTTTGCTATACAATTACCATGTATATGAGCACATCTGATCAAACAGAGTTTGAATTACTTTTGATCTCCATTTGTTCTGTCCTGTTAAAGAAAAAAAATCTCTGCTCTCCTCATCAAGTTTTTTTTGTATTGCCAATGGAAATTTTGGCAGCTGATAATTTGCTGGATACACTGTTTGGGCAATATTCTGTTTTGAGATTGGCCTATTTGAAATACCAACTGAAGTCCTACAGAAAAAGATTTCAGAGAAATGTTATGTTTGTATGTTCACAACACAGGAGAGGAGACAGAAAGGTAAAAGTAACAGTTCTTTATTAAAGCGTTGGTATGCAAAAGGTCATGTTCAAGCTGATTTATTACATTATAATAGTTGTACAGCATTCTGTTCAAGTGTTGCATCTGCCAAGTAGGCATGGTTCAATCTCTGAAGTCTCGTTAGGGGAAACTAACATGAGATTTTATACGGCAATGTAAAGAAGAATGTAAAAATGTGGCATGCATTACTGTAAATAATTGAGTCAAAGTGGGTAAAGGTCAACCAACTGTATCTTCGACATAGATTGTTTGGATTGTTCAGATCAGGCTGTATGGTCGGACAATGTTGTGTGATTGGAGCACGTTGAGATTGTATGGTGAATTCCACCGTGTGCGTCATTGCAGACTGTAAGTGTTTAATTATTCAGTCTAACCAGCATTATCTGGTTGAATCTGTGACAATGTTACAGTGAAGTGCATGTTACAACAAACACCAAAATATACTGAATAAAATTGTAAACGCAACACTTTTGTTTTTGCCCCATTTTTCATGAGCTGAACTCAAAGATCTAAGACTTTTTCTATGTACACAAAACGCCTATTTCTCTCAAATATTGTTCACAAATCTGTCTACATCTGTGTTAGTGAGGACTTCTTCTTTGCTGAGATAATCCATCCACTTCATAGGCGTGGCATATCAAGATGCTGATTATTGCACAGGTGTGCCTTAGGTTGGACACAATAAAAGGCCACTCTAAAATGTGCAGTTTTACTGTATTGGGGGGGGTCCGGGGGGATCCGAAAACCAGTCAGTATCTGGTGTGACCACCATTTGCCTCACACAGTGCAACACATCTCCTTCGCATAGAGTTGATCAGGTTGTTGATTTGTGGCCTGTCGAATGTTGGTCCACTCTGCGAAGTTGCTGGATATTAGCAGGAACTGGAACACACTGTCGTATACACCAATCCAGAGCATCCCAAACATGCTCAATGGGTGACATGTCCGAAGAGTATGTTGGCCATGCAAGAACTGGGATATTTTCAGTTTCCAGGAATTGTGTACAGATCCTTGCAACATGGGGCCGTGCATTATCATTCTGCACAACAATGGCACAACAAAGGGCCTCAGGATCTCATCACGGTATCTCAGTGCATTCAAAATGCCATCAATAAAATGCACCTATGTTCGTTGACCATAACATATGCCTGCCCATACCATAACCCCACCGCCACCATGGGCCACTCGATCCACAATGTTGACATCAGCAAACCGCTCACCCACACGCCATACACGCTGTCTGCCATCTGCTCTGTACAGTGAAAACCAGGATTCATCCATGAAGAGAACACCTCTCCAAAGTGCCAGACGCCATCCAATGTGAGAGTTTGCCCACTCAAGTAGGTTACGACGACGAACTGCAGTCAGGTCGAGACCCTGATGAGGACGACGAGCATGCAGATGAGCTTCCCTGAGACGGTTTCTGACAGTTTGTGCAGAAATTCTTTGGTTATGCAAAATGATTGTTGCAGCAGCTGTCTGGGTGGCTGGTCTCAGATGATCTTGGAGGTGAAGATGCTCGATGTGGAGGTCCTGGGCTGGTGTGGTTACACATGGTCTGTGGTTGTAAGGCCGGTTGAATGTACTGCCAAATTCTCTCAAACGCCTTTGGAGACGGCTTATGGTAGAGAAATTAACATTCAATTCACGAGCAACAGCTCTGGTGGACATTCCTGCAGTCAGCGTGCCAATTGCACACTCCCTTAAAACTTGCGACATCTGTGTCATTGTGCTGTGTGATAAAACTGCACGTTTTAGAGTGGCCTTTTATTGTGGCCAGCCTAAGGCACAATTGTGTAATAATCATGCTGTCTAATCAGCATCTTGATATGCCACACCTCGGAGGTGGATGGATTATTCCGGCAAAGGAGAAGTGATCACTAACACAGATTTAGACAGATTTGTGAACAATATTTGAGAGAAATAGGCCTTTTGTGTACATAGAAAAAGTCTAAGATTTTTGAGTTCAGCTCATGAAAAATGGGGGCAGAAACAAAAGTGTTGCATTTATAATTCAGTGTAGTTCTTTTTTTTTTTTTTTTTTTTTTTTTTTTTTAATTGTTAAGATTTGAATTGGTAGTAATGCATATATACTGGGATTAAAACTCAGTGGTTGTGTCTGAAAATCTTACTCCGAAATTAGTAGGGCTGTCTACCAGGGGCGTCTCTTCTGAGGAGGCAAGGGAGGCAGTACCTCCTCAAAAAAAAAAAAAAAAAAAAAATTATAGTTAAAGTTACATCAGGAGTCATGCCTCCCTTTCCACCAATAGAAAACCATTAGACCTCCTATAGCGTGCGGTAGGTTTTGTGGGGGGTAACTGAGAATGAATGGGGGAAAGTCATGTGTGAGGAGGCAATGTCTCCATCGCGCTATGATTGGATGTAATTGGTTATGATTGGATATGATTGGTTTGTGCAATAAATCCCGCCTCTTGTTTACGTGCACGTTCTGCACGTCGGTTTGAATGAACAAATGATGACGTCAGTGGGAAGACTAATTGAAAAGTAAGGAAACAGATCACCCAGTTAGATATCACTGCTTTATGTCATGTCAAAATCAAACTTGAAATGGACTGAAAACATGATGGCTGCTGGGTTTTTTAGTACAATCAGCTTGGTGAAATTAAAAATACAATTCGAGTCTGTAACAGACGGTGTTTATGGAGCATGACTAATGAACCAAAATAGCCTAAGATGACAATTAAAAAGAAAAACATCAATACACAAATAAAATTTATTGTTTAAATTGTTACCGCCTTTAGTTATGTATGAATGAATGAATGTAGAAATGCTTAAAACACTAACTTGATGAGACTAACTTGGTTTTGATAAATAAAACATTACAATACATTGTTAATGTAAAATTACAAAATAGAATTGTATTTGTTTTTTGTTTTTTATGTAATGTAATGTTCATTTAACAAGGAAGATGTGTCAACGTTAAGAGTAATGCAAATGAATTTACATTTGATTCATAAATAAATAAAAAATGTGCCTCCTCATTTCAGAACACCACTGCACACCACTGCTGTCTACATACTTTTGGACATAAAATATAGATGTAACATACTTACTCATGATTGGTATCTGTGGTCTTAGAGGGCATCTCAGTCTTTAGGCTTTGTTGTAATCTTATAAATTTAACTTCATTTTCAGAAATATTTTTGATATCATATTTTCAGTTAGGTTCACAAAAGTGTCCCCATCAATTTCATTCTCTGTAAAAACAAGAGGAGTCAATAGGAGTACAACATTTTTCACCAAACTTCATTAGGAATTGTGTATAAATGCACATACACATTCTGTCATGTCTAGTAATCCAATGTCGCAAGGGGATCAAAAGAGTTCTTTCCAGGTTTTTATAAGTGTCCAGTCCATGGAAAGCCAACTCTTTCCCTACTTCAAGGGCACACCAAGATGTTTCGGTTTGTATGCATGGACACGACTGTCAAATTTGAATGGAATGAGTATTTTTCCAAACATGTACCACGAACCACTGTGTCCATATATTGCTTTGATCTTGAGAAATAATGGAATCTTTTCAGTGTGTACAGTATCAATCACTTTGCATTCTCCAGTTTTATAAGCTGTATTGTTAACTGTGATGGAATTTGTTTTTGTAGGACTTCATTTGACAGAGATCTTCCAAACTGTGATTCCAGTGTGGCCAATACTAAAGAAGGCAGTGTGTTTGATGGGACATCACAAGCCCCTCAGACATGGCACACTTCATATCCAATGCTTTTCTTCTGAGCTTGCTCCCAGCACTGTCTCAGCTGATGCATTCTCGCAAGTGATTCAGTGATGTTCTTAAAGTTGCAACAACAGTAGACACTTTCTTGAAATATTGATGTTTTGCCTCAAACCGTATACAAGACAAATTAATTATTGGCGCATATTTCAGCATAAGTGAAGGATAATGCACTAAAAAATGCATTTTTGGAATGACACCATCAGGGAAGAGTTCATGAAATGTTGCCAAAAATTTTTAATTTTCTCCTCTAGAGATGGTATCCACAATCTTCTAACCACTGGGACCATGATCAAATCTACCACTTTGAGCAGTAAAATGTAGCAGTTCCAATGCTTCTTTGGAGGTACATAAGATCCGACTATTAGTGGTAGTAGTCGAAACAATGTCCAGATTTCTGAAGCTTTACCAGAGAGTTGACCTTTGCTTCACAACATTCTTTCCATCAAGATTTGTGGCTTAGATGTTTTGTCATTTACAGAATATGATAAATTTTCAATTTCAAAGTTCGCTTGATCTAGGATGAAGTGTTTATCCTGGATTAACTGATGAAGAATCCATCTGTCAATTTGATGTTGTTGTTGAAGATAAAATCTCAGCATAATGAGATTACTCCTGAAAGATGACTTGAAGGTTCTCCACAATACTGAACTGAACTGTGGCAGCAATACAATGCTTCTCTCTTAATTTCAAAATGAAAAGATAAAGATTACGAGGTTTGCAAGTAAATCTTCTGTTCAAAACTCTCTGCAGTTAGCAATGTCCTCCACTTTAGTGTTTTTTTCTTTTTCTCTTTCTCTTTATATATCTCGCCACATGCACTGGGACAAGTGTGGATCATTCAGAGTCAACCACAAACATGAAAAAACTAGAAAAGTACATTTGTGTTAAAGTACATTCTTATATTTTTCTTCTCAACTTATCTTTTGCTTAACTTCCACTCAGTATTTTCAAAGGAGTTTCTTCACCTTTCAGTGCTGAGAAAGGTGAAAAGTTTCTTTGAAACCCAGGAAGAGATTTAGGGTGTTGAAAAAAGACACACTCAACACATGATTTTTCTCTCTCTTAAGGGTGTGATGTTCTTGCTTTTTAACATAATGGTATTAGTCTTTTGAGAAATACTTTGTTGAAATGTGATGTGCACAAGGAGTTGAGGACTTTAGTTTTCATTCTAATCTGTGAATGCTGACATTTAGAATAATAAGGGAAGAATTATTAAGCAAATTAAGTGCGTACACTTGTCAAATGCATGTTACCTGCATGAACTTTAAACTTTGGAACGCAGCACATTGCGAAACCAGAGATTCTTACTATTGGGAGATAGGAGGGTCTGTGGCAATGTTGCCAAGTCCACAGTTTTCCCACAGAATTCGGCTACTTTAACACTGTTTCCATGGGTTGTTTTTCATGTCCGTGGATTGAAGTGACCCCAAATAACATGATATTTAGAATCGAATTTTACCAGGGAAACCCCAACAAAAACACGGATTTTACCACCCAGAACATGATTTTTACCAGGGGACCTCCCCCAAACGCGATCGGACTAGTTTTGGGCTAGTTTTGAGTAGCAATTGGGCGGGCTTTGCTGTGAAAACCTGGAAACCCTGTTCTGTGGCTCTACCATTGTAAAAAGCACATTACAGCCTTGACAACATTGAATTTCGTTCAGGGACAGTCAAAATTCAGTTGTGCGACAGTCAATCACTGTTTGCGGATTCCATAGAAATTACTGAGAAGTGCCGTAAACTGAATCATACATGTTGCATAATATTCAGTGACTTCTCTTATAAACCAGCATTTTTTTGTCTACTTTTTAACTCTAAAAATAGATCAATCCAATATGAATGTTTAAGAGCAAATATGTTGAAGGTTAGCCAATGGACTGTTGATTCATTAAGTGAAGTTCACAACGTAATTTCAGGAGGAGTGAACCCATCCAATCTTTCAATTAGTAAAACTCAAACATAATCTCAAGAGGAGGGAACCCTAATCTTTCAATTACATCTAGATCATATAAGCAGCTACTCACCCTGCTCTGGCTTCAGTTGTTTCGATATCCCTCCACCTCCCCAACTCCACCACATAAATTTAGGCATCTCATCTATCGTACTCCTCTTCCATGCACTAGTAGTCCCCGGGGGGTATATCCAAGCTCGAGTTGAAGCTGCTTCCTCGAGCTCCTCCACAGCGGACAGCAAGCCAAATACGCGTAACCTTATTAGCTTAAAGATTTTATGAGGAAACGAACTCATGAAATGGATTTGGAATGTTCGCTTTGACACGTCCAGTGTAGGCATCACACTGGACACAGTGTAAGAGTCTATACGGTTTAATCAGATTAAGTTTTCCATATAATTATTTTATGTTTTTGTAAAATAATTATATGGAAAATTTAATCTGATTAAACAGTACAGACATGTTCAACATCATTCCAAGAATGTCATTATTTTATGTTTTTTTAATGTTATGAAATGACCAATAAAATATGTTTGCTGTTTCCTACATATTGTATAATTCAGGTGAATTAAATATAGTATTTAAAAAGATTATAATACAGTTATAATAATGAAAGCATACTGCTAGGTTGGTAATTTGAATTGAATTTGAAGTATTTTCAACTTGATTTTTAACATTCAGCCATTTTCATTAAGCTAATTAAGTATAACAGACAAACAAACAAACAAACAAACATTACATTAAAAGACAAACATTTTTGCAACGGGAACTTGAACGTTGCTGTGGAGAATCCACTTATTGAATATCCAAAGTGTTGCTGATATTGAAAAGCTTGAAGGCTATCATTTCAATTTCACTTTCCTGTCCACATTCAAAGAGACAGGCAATGTACTGTCTATCTTCGCACTCTGCCAGATCTGAGTATCCACTTGGACCTTCATTGATGCATTGTATGGTTTTCCATTGCATGGGATCCTTCGGTGATTTATTTATATATATTCTGAGATCATTTCTCTTCTCTTTATCAGATGGGTGAGAATAGAGCAGCCATGTACTCTGATCAGGGCAAATACTCAGCACACTTCCTTGGCAGCCAAGTTCACCAGTCTCTATCAGCTCTTGAGCAGATGAAGGTTTGTCAAAATCTTTTCCACCATTCTTGCTTAGAGCCTCGACTCTATAGCCAGATGTACCTCGAGCATTGGAGTACAGTGTACTGTTACCTTCGTCGTCTATGATCTCAGCCATCTGACACTCATTAGACTCACCATCCATATGTTCTCCTACATGCCAAGTGTTTCCTTTATCATCACTGTAGATTGCAAATGCATGTGATGTGGGCTTATCACTTACGGATGTAAAATAAAATGTGTATGCTGGGATAATCAGTCTTCCACTCTTCATTTGAACACCATGTCCTGGTCCGCAAAGGTGGCCCAGTTTTTCTCCTTTTCACTGATCACATCTTTCAAGTCAGTTATACAACTCCATGTTTTGCCAGTGTCCTTACTGGTTATGTAACAAAGCCGAGCCCGGTTTCTTTTTTGGTATATTTGGTAGGATTCACTGTACCCATTGGGAACACAAATGAAAAACAGAAAGAGGGTCTCGGAATCTCTCTCATAGACCGGACATGGATTCATGCTGCGGTGGTTTGGTAGACAAGCGCTGAGCACCTTATGTCCACTGGCCCACTGAAATGAAGCATGACATCATGACTGTTGATGCCTTTTATAAACTAAAGAATGCTAGATTGTGTATAGAATTTATGAAATAGTTACAGTAAGTTGTTAAAGTCCCCCTTGTGGTGAAAATCAAGTTTAATGTTGTTTATATGTCTATGTGCTGTTTTTAATATGCTTTAAGACAAACCATGTGCAAATTCATAAGTCAACACCATTGCTTAGTATTTTCCCTTTAAAACTGCAGTGATCTAAAGACAGTTTCAAAAACGCGGTTTGAAATCGCTAGTGTTCAAGTCAAGGTGCGGGAGGGTTTTAAGCATATCATTGGTCAACTATGACCACCAGGTTATCCCCATATATTTTTCTGTTGATATGAAAAATCGGGTAGATTTAGCAATATAGCCAGTGTGTGATAACAATATTATGATGAACTATATGCCTTTCTCCGCTGACAGTTTGAGTTGTTCAAAGCAGTTTTAAGGATACTGTTTGTTAGAAGGCAGCTGTTTGACTCTGAGATGGCGAACGGAAACAGTTTGTGTAACATTAGTAACACATCATTATCAGATGAAGTTAGTCAACCAAAAGGCTAATCTTACCGCTATGTGTCAAACAATGTAAAAACGATATCATTGAGCAGTGTTTACTGAGGTAAGTTGACTAAGTGGATCTCTGATTCATAGATCCACTTAATAAATGAAGCAAAGGTGTAGAGTTAATGCTTGTTCACACCGGGACGATTATTGTGCGTGTTTTTCGCTGACGTTAACGCCTCGTGAATAAACAAAGAGTGCCAATGTGAGTCTGCACACTGACGCGTGCAAACTTCTTTCATTTTATTAATGTCTAATTAATAAATATTTGCACTACCGTTCACTTGCACTAAGCACAAGGGCCATATACTGTCAGGAAGTGAATTTGCACGTTCATCTGTGCATCGCCAGTGAAAATTGCTTGAGTATGAACATGAAAAATGTCTCAAAAAACGCTGGCGTTAAGCGCTCATGATAAACGTCCCGGTGTGTATGTGGCTTTACATTCAAGCTATTTTAAGGCATGAGGAATTTTTTTCACAGGACAAATTTAGATGAGATGAATTTTAAGTGATAAAATTATTGACTACAGGGGGACTTTAAGAAAACTGTCAGTTATGAATAATATTTTACAATTTTGGTTAAACATGTCTAGTACCTCAACTTCATTCTTGCCATCTTTCCACGATCCTCTTTTCATCACAAGCACTTCTGCATCTGTGTCGTGTTTAGTTTTCCGCTTTTCAGCAAAGGCAATGTAGGTTTGATCTTTACTGATATAGATGAGAGCTGGAATTCTGTATGTCTCCTGTTTGAATAATGTTGTTGCTGTTGTATTGTCTTCGAGATTAGTTAAATTGCTTTTGGGAGGAATTGAACTGCTTTCTGAAGATGTATTGTTAGCCATTGTAAAATTTTAGCCCTATAAATAGAAAGAATAAATAGTAGAAGTAACAGTATCATGCAATACATTTCAGCCACATTTAAAAATGTATAAATGACATTGCTTGAGACACCAACTATCAAATCAAATGAAGTGGAATTTTCCAACAAAATGACTTTAGACATTTTTTCAGAATTATGTTGGCTTGACAAAAGTCCTATAGACTTTCATTGAGGGGGTCAAAACTTTTATAAAGCAACTCTAATAAAGTATTTAAGCTTCATTCACCAACTATCTATCACTACCAAAGCCTAGCAACTGGCATAAGACATGCTAGCAATGTGTAAAACATGCTAGCAAAATGCTAAATCATGTTAGCAATTTGTTCATTCATGTTAACAACATGCTAATTCATGTTAGCAATGTGATAAAACATGCTAATTCATGCTAACAACATGCTAAATCATGTTAACAGTGTGTTAAAACATGTTAGCAATTTAATGCAATTAAAGCAGCAAACATTTTTCCTGTCATAATTTGGCTAGCGTTACATTACATGATCACACTCTTATTCATGCAAATTCTTTTAAATCATTAAAGTGCCACAAGACAAATGATAATGCGCTGTTTGTGAATGTTGTGTCTGGGTGATACACGACTCCTGTGCACAGAAAAACTTCCGTGCTTGAACAAACAATAACATACAGAATTATGCCTAATGCTCATTTTGTTGAGTATTTTCAAAAGAACAATCTTAACTGAGTTAAATAACATCTTAAATGAACTTAAAGAGTTGTGAGAAAATGAGATGCGCATCATGTTCGACAGCGTCAGGTCTTAAAGTCACAGCAGCCTAAAAAATTTAGTCGCTTTGATGTCTGTCATTAATGTTAATCAAAGAAAAAGGGTAATGGAGAAAATTGTAGCTTTAATAAGGATTAATCTATATTTAATTTATAATTTATGCAGTGAAGAATGTAAAGTGTTCGATAACTTTATTAAATTTCTGTATATTTCCTAACTGTTAGATACGTAGGAAATGGATTAGGCTATAATGGGTTTATGTGAAGATTGTATTCACTTAAGTCTTAAATTAAACACTGCTATTTTTAAAGCCTAATAAATGTTGAAATTGATAGGTTTTGGGTACTGTAATGTTGATTTTTTTTTTTAAATCAATTTCTGGGCATTTGAAAGAGTTAATTATCTTGCTGTCAATAGAGGCTTCACTGAGCCAATGGATTTTATCAAAAAAAAAACGTATGTGTCCCGAAGATGAACTAACCCTTTAAAACATGCTAGCAGTATGCTAAGGCATGCTGGCAATATGCTAAAACATGCTAGAAATATGTTAAAAAATTTAGCAAACATGATAATTCATGCTAACAGTGTGCTAAAACATGCCTGGTAATTAATGTTAGCAATGTGTTAAAACATGCTAGTAAGATGCTAATTCATGTTAGTAATTAGTGTTTGACATGAACTTTTTTGCTCACCAGCCACTGTGTTTTTCCAAAGTTACTAGCCACTTAGCATTTTCACTGTCCACAATTTGGACATTGATACCATGGGGCAAAACTGTCAATACACATTTTCTTTCTCAGCTGTTCACCTAACATAACTGACTGTTTACATGAATACTCGCCAAGACCGGCATTATTATTTTGTGTGTATTTGACACAATAAGCAGCGAAAAGTACTCAATTTAGTTCTGAGAATACAACAATATTCATCCGGACTCCGAAGCAAATTAAACGAGTGAGGGGAGGTGAGTTTGTGTGTCAACTCACTGTCGGAGAGATGAGAGCAAGAAAGTGCACCTGGAAAATTCCTGCAGTGAAAGTGGATTTAGTTGCACTTCTGGAGAGCCTACATAGCAATCGTGCACCGATCACGTGAACGGACAGCCAATTAAACCACAGCATTGGTCGGGTTTCTGTGTACAGAACTCTTTAGTTTAATTTTCACTCTATCATTGTCACGGAGAGCACAGAGACAAGGTGGTAAGATCCAAGTGCAGCTTTAATAGGGCAATCCAAAAATGTAGTACATCCAGGCAAGAGTTGTAACCCATAGAACAGTCCACACTAAACAAGAAAAACAGAGAAGCCAGTGACCATAAATGAAACCTTGAATACAAAAAGCAGAAACAAACCAGGTATAAATAAACAGACACTAATGATCAAAAAAAAAAAAAGCTGAGTGCAATGACGGGATATTGAGTCCGGGAAGTGGGTTATGGGAAATTAAGCCCAAGTGTGGTGAGGAACTAGTCCGGGTTGGAGTGCCCTCTGGTGGCAAACTAGGGCACTCCAACTGCTGATCATGACATTACCCCCTCCCTACAGAACGGATCCCAGACACACCAGACAAAACAAAAAACTGCCAGGGCGGTGCAGGAGGAACTGACCAGGAGGGCTTCAGCAGGAGAGACGGCCTGGGCGGCAGCGGCAGAGCAGGGGTGGCAGGGCAGGACGCTTGGGAAGCGCAAGAATGGCCTCTGTGGTGGTCTCTGGGTCTACGATGGGCTCTGGGAAGGCCCCCGGGCCTTGAGGGATGGAGGAAGCCTTCTTCCTCCTCTTACATGGGTGAGGCAGTGGCTCTGTGCCTACCTCCTCTATAGGCACTGCAGTGGACTCCCGGGCTGGAGCGGACTCCCGGGCTGGAGCGGACTGTATTTATCTGCTGCTACACTATGGTAAGATGATTTCTTAGGACTGTATTTATCTGCTGCTACACTATGGTAAGATGATTTCTTAGGACTAGCACAGACAAATGATATAATCATCATTATCATTAATCATCGTCGTTATCTGGATACTCGCGGTAAGTCAGTATTTTTTACGTTTACACTTGAGCAATAGCATGAACCTGGCTCTCTTAAACCTAAATGGAATGGGAAATGACTGGAAGGCCAAGAAAACTTTCAAAATCTGATTAGAAGTTTCTCCTTTGAAAAAACTGGAAGAAGTCTAGGAGGTCACACTAAATACTGATTTTTTTTCTTAAAGAAGCCAATTTATTCTGAGTTTTTGTTTCATTTTGTGTACATATTTCCTGTATTTTCTGTTTGTATCGTAATAAAGACCAAAAAATAAACATGAACACAATATATAATTTGTTTGAAATATATATTTTAAGTCTGCTTAATTTGTTATGTGGGAATTTAAAGCAGTTTGTATTGTTAGATTGTAATACACCTCCTTTCTCATTTTCCAGGGAGTGGAGCAACTTTTATTCCTCATTGTAAATGATGGACTTCAAAGTGTTTTGGAATGACCTGGAATAACTGTTTCAAGGTTGATGGCAGCAACAATTGCTTCTCTAAGATCATTGCTGATGTCTTTCCTCCTTGGCATTGTGTTAACACACATCTGAAAGCTCAAGACACTCAAACTGCCAGAACTCAGCTTTTATAGAGGTGATCACACTGTCACACGTGACAGGCTAATCGAATACATTTGGAGCTGGAGCGGACTCACGGGCTGGAGCGGCCTCTGGAGCGGACTCACGGGCTGGAGCGGCCTCTGGAGCGGACTCACGGGCTGGAGCGGCCTCTGGAGCGGACTCACGGGCTGGAGCGGCCTCTGGAGCGGACTCACGGGCTGGAGCGGCCTCTGGAGCGGACTCACGGGCTGGAGCGGCCTCTGGAGCGGACTCACGGGCTGGAGCGGCCTCTGGAGCGGACTCACGGGCTGGAGCGGCCTCTGGAGCGGACTCACGGGCTGGAGCGGCCTCTGGAGCGGACTCACGGGCTGGAGCGGCCTCTGGAGCGGACTCACGGGCTGGAGCGGCCTCTGGAGCGGACTCACGGGCTGGAGCGGCCTCTGGAGCGGACTCACGGGCTGGAGCGGCCTCTGGAGCGGACTCACGGGCTGGAGCGGCCTCTGGAGCGGACTCACGGGCTGGAGCGGCCTCTGGAGCGGACTCACGGGCTGGAGCGGCCTCTGGAGCGGACTCACGGGCTGGAGCGGCCTCTGGAGCGGACTCACGGGCTGGAGCGGCCTCTGGAGCGGACTCACGGGCTGGAGCGGCCTCTGGAGCGGACTCACGGGCTGGAGCGGCCTCTGGAGCGGACTCACGGGCTGGAGCGGCCTCTGGAGCGGACTCACGGGCTGGAGCGGCCTCTGGAGCGGACTCACGGGCTTTCTTCTTTCTCCTTACCTTGCGCCTTCCAGTGGGACTTAGGAGACCACGGTCTGAAACCAGAGATGGAAAGTCCTTACGAAAGGGTTCTGGTTGACCCGGTGTTGCCAATTGAACCTGATAGTAGAGATATTTAACGAACCCCCAAAAATCCAAGGTCTGCAGCCCCTCCATCTCCCATTGAGGCAGAGGGTCATTCAGACAGTTATTAAAAATCTCCTTTAGAGCAGCATCATTATAATCCAGCCCCACCACCATAGTCCAAAACACCTGGGCGAAGCCTCCTACCTCCATTCCCTCTTGGTGTATCACCATCAAAGCCCGAAGTCGCGCCATCCGCTCCCTCATGGTGGCTGGAGGGAGAATCTGAATACCCATACTGCTGGATCAATAGATTCAAGGTTTCTGTCACGGAGAGCACAGAGACAAGGAGCTAAGATCCAAGTGCAGCTTTAATAGGGCAATCCAAAAACGTAGTACATCCAGGCAAGAGTCGTAATACATAGAGCAGTCCACACAAAACAAGAAAAACAAACAGAGAAGCCAGTGACCATAAATGAAACCTTGAATACAAAAGCAGAAACAAACCAGGTATAAATAGACAGACACTAATGATCAAACACAAAACAGCTGAGTGCAATGATGGGATAGTGAGTCCGGGAAGTGGATTATGGGAAATGAAGTCCAAGTGTGGTGAGAAACTAGTCCGGGTTGGAGTGCCCTCTGGTGGCTAACTAGGGCACTCCAACTGGGGATCATGACAATCATAGAGAGATGTGTTTTTCCTCCTAGTTGTGTGTGTCAATGATTAAAAGTGAGTTTATTCATCTTTTATATTTCTGTTACTGCTGATTAAGATTATTATAGAGATTATTATATTATAGAGTTGTTTATGTGTAAAATAAACAGAAGCATGGAAAACCTGTGGAGTATTTGATTAAACATAAGCACTTTAATATATAAATACTTTATATATAAATAAAATAAATTAATAAAATGTCTTTGAAACTTAAAAAAATAAAATCGCAGGCAAAATGTTTGACTTTGTTTTTAATGCACTGCATGTTGTGCTAACTGTTTCTCTTCTTTCTTTCACTGATCTGTACTTACAAATGTGTTCCCAGAGTTTTCATTTATGCTTCTGAAATTTTCATTTTCGTTAATCTTTCAGGCACAAATCTCTCGTGGGGGCGGGGCCAGCAGTGGTGTGTTCTCATTGGCTACTGAGTTTTTTTTTTCTTCTTGACCTGGAAGTGAAGACGTTAGTGTTGTGTTTACAATTACATGTGTGAAGGTGAGCATCTGTAAGTGGCTTCTTATTTCATTTTAGTGATATAAAGATAGGATTTTTTATTATTTGATCTGTATTTATCTGCTGCTACACTATGGTAAGATGATTTCTTAGGACTAGCACAGACAAATGATATAATCATCATTATCATTAATCATCGTCGTTATCTGGATACTCGCGGTAAGTCAGTATTTTTTACGTTTACACTTGAGCAATAGCATGAACCTGGCTCTCTTAAACCTAAATGGAATGGGAAATGACTGGAAGGCCAAGAAAACTTTCAAAATCTGATTAGAAGTTTCTCCTTTGAAAAAACTGGAAGAAGTCTAGGAGGTCACACTAAATACTGATTTTTTTTCTTAAAGAAGTCAATTTATTCTGAGTTTTTGTTTCATTTTGTGTACATATTTCCTGTATTTTCTGTTTGTATCGTAATAAAGACCAAAAAATAAACATGAACACAATATATAATTTGTTTGAAATAAATATTTTAAGTCTGCTTAATTTGTTATGTGGGAATTTAAAGCAGTTTGTATTGTTAGATTGTAATACACCTCCTTTCTCATTTTCCAGGGAGTGGAGCAACTTTTATTCCTCATTGTAAATGATGGACTTCAAAGTGTTTTGGAATGACCTGGAATAACTGTTTCAAGGTTGATGGCAGCAACAATTGCTTCTCTAAGATCATTGCTGATGTCTTTCCTCCTTGGCATTGTGTTAACACACATCTGAAAGCTCAAGACACTCAAACTGCCAGAACTCAGCTTTTATAGAGGTGATCACACTGTCACACGTGACAGGCTAATCGAATACATTTGATTAGCAGTGCCTGAACATTACTTACCCTCTTAAATTCCTATGTTAACAGTAAGGGTGTCCTAAGTTTGTCACCCATGGATTTTCCATTTTGGCTTTATGTTTGCCATACAAATAATGACACAGTGTGATATGTCATGTGTTGTTGTTCATCTGAGGTTTTATTTTACAAATTTTAAGACCTGCAAGGACTAGATGATTTTTTATTATGCCCTGATACAGAAAACCATGGAATTCAATAGGGTGTCCTAACTTTTTCACATGACTGTATGTTTATTTGGTTCATAAAACTTACAAACATAAGGTGCAATGACAGTATATACATATATTGTATTACAGTGTTGTGTACAGCTTTACATCTGGAAATTTACATCTGGTAATCTTGGAATTTCCTGTTTATTTTAGAATCACTTATTTGTATATTTGTATATTATGTGTATTTTTACTTTTCTTTGTTTAGAACCACACACACGTGCATATGACCATGCATACCAATGTAACCAGTAAACTTGTTGGACATACGATTGGGGTCCCAGTCTCCATGTCCTTACCAACACTTCATGGCAATGACCAAGTTTTCCAAAGAACCAGTCCACCTTAAGTACATTATTTGTCCTTTGAGCAGGATCCGGGTCATTACCATGGCAACCCCTTTGTCTGAAATATCAAAGTCTGCCCCTGCCTCATCCCAACATCCATGCACAGCAATCCAGAGGCCTGTTTACCTAGATGACTATGTAGTCAACTATGCTGGGAACCCATCAAGGCAGGCTGTTAGACCAAAAAGAACTTCACCCCCCCCTCTCACCACCCATTTGGAACAGCAGGTTCATCAGAGGACTTTATGCTGCAGTGCAGATAATGGAAATTACAAAGCAACAGAATGAGACTGCTAGGTGCAGACAGAACTCTTGGAGAAAGTCCTGATACACAACACTCCTCAAGCATCTGTCCAATCCTCATGAGCATCATCCCGGTATCAGACACCTAGGACTCAGATCCTGAAATCAGTGAAGGGATAGCTGAAATCTGATGTCAGCTCAGACCGTCAAACTTGGCCACAGTCTGCCAAATCCCAACCCAGGGTTTATGCAGGTTTCAGTAAGTCAAATTTAAGACCTTTTTAAGACCATAAAGATTGAAATTTAAGACCTACACGACACATTACCAAAAATATTCAAATCAAAGAAATTCTGAAAAAAATCATTTTATTTCAATCAATTCAGTCATTGAAAAAGCATTAATTTAATTTACAGATAAAGCAATCACATTAGTAACCTTCCACACACATCAATGTGCCAAATGCCCAAAACTGTCAGGTTTGGAAGGGTGGTGGAAGGAGCGAGGACTCAAATGCAGGGAAGAGGGCTTTTATTAATAATAAAAAATAAAACAAAAACACAACAAAAACTACCCCGTGGGTGAAAAACAGACTTGACAAACAGGACTCGACTAGACTTGGCTTGACTCATGGAAACACCAGGGAATAAACGACAGGACTGCAAACACAAGGAGAATAAATAGGAGAGCAAATGAGGCAGGTAATGAGGGAGGACAGGTGGGGCAAATCAACCAATAATGAGGTAACAAGGTGGGCGGGGTCAAGAAAACAGACATGAGAGCACATGGCACAAAGAAACACATGACAAGCCATGTGCTCACACCAAAACAAAGACACAAGCACATGGCCAATGAAGACAAAAATCACAAGCCATGTGCTTACACAAGACGAGACATGAACACGTGACTATGACAACTCATAAGCCACGTGTTCACACAAAACAAGACAACATGAGAGCACGCAGCCCGTGAAACACAGACTGCGTGCTACACAACACAAGACAAAAACAAAATGAAAGCACGCGGCAGGTGGAAATAACCGCGTGCTACACAACACGACAATACAAGAGACAAAACAGGAGACGAGAACGCACGGCAAGTGAAAGAACACTCGACCGTGCGCTCACAACAAAGACAGGACTGGGAGCGCGAGTGTCCGAATCCCTACACGAAACCGAAACCAAACTAGACACGAGTGCCGGGATCCGAACGCCACGCTCCCAACATGAAACAGGGCACGCAGACAAGAGAGCGCACAGCCCCGAGAACACTCGAGACCGTACGCTCACACAAAAACACGACAAGAATGGGAGTGTCAGAGCTCTGTCACAAAACCAAGAAATAAACAAGACTGAAGTGACAGAACCCTGACAAAAACCTTAGGCCCAAAATGAAAATAGGCTAAAACAAACTTGCCCTCAAATAGAATAGATTTCATCTCATATTTATTTACATTACAAAACAGCATATTAATAGCCTAATAAAAATTCAACAGGCTACTCCAACCCATGTAACAACCAATGTAGCGCACACACACACACACACACACACACACACACACACACACACACACACACACACACACACACCAGATAATCCATTTTAGATAGATAATTACTTACCTCAGGATAATTAGAGTATGTATCTATCTAACATGGATTATCTGATATATGTATGTGTGTGTGTGTGTGTCCCGCACTGTCCCATGATGAACTGTGAGCCCAGGTACCTCGACTTAACAATTCCATTGTTCCAGAACAATGGTCCTGGTGGTCTGATTTTGGCTTTCATTGAACATTACGGTAAGAGTATGAATCAATTCCCTCTTTATAAACTCCCCCAATCCAAATCTCGCCATAAGCGATCTTGTTGGGCCCGCAAGAGAACGGCTTCGGGAATACTGAATCAGAGTACAAATTCTCGACAGTAAACAGATTCCACGTTTTACTTCTGAAGTAGTCCAAGTGCTTTGCAACGGTCGGTTTGTTGTGTTCGGTGTAGACAGCTTTTAGCTGTTGTGGCACGTCTGGTTTAGAAACAGTGTCAGACCACCTTCCTAATATTGTGTTGGGCCCCCTTTTGCTGACCTATCAAGGCATGGACTCCACTATACCCCTGAAGGTGTACTTTGGTATCTGTAACCAAGATGTTTGCAGCAGATCCTTTAAGTCCTGTAAGTTGCAAGGTGGGGCCTCCATGGATTGGACTTGTTTGTTCAGCACGTCCCACAGATGCTCTGTTGGATTGAGATCTGGGGATTTTGGAGGCCTAGTCAAAACCTTAAACTCATTGTTGTGCAACTGTGGCTATGCAGTCAACAGAAATATAGTCATTAAGTCACATTTTTATTGGCATGATGGGGCATTTACAGTATTTAAAAAACATATACAGGTGCTGGTCATATAATTAGAATATCATCGTATCATCATATATTATATTCATTCATTATACACAGACTGATATATTTCAAATGTTTATTTCTTTTAATTTTGATGATTATAACTGACAACTAAGGAAAATCCCAAATTCAGTATCTCAGAAAATTAGAATATTGTGAAAAGGTTCAATACTGAAGACACCTGGTGCCACACTCTAATCAGCTAATTATCTCAAAATACCTGCAAAGGCCTTTAAATGGTCTCTCAGTCTAGTTCTGTAGGCTACACAATCACGGGGAAGATTGCTGACTTGACAGTTGTCCAAAGACGCACGACCATTGACACACTGCACAAAAGGTCATTGCAAAAGAGGCTGGCTGTTCACATGAGCTCTGTGTCCAAGGCAAGCTTCCTGCTGCTGACCAACTTTATGGAGATGCAGATTTCATTTTCCAACAGGACTTGGCACCTGCACACAGTGCCAAAGCTACCAGTACCTGGTTTAAGGATCATGGTATCCCTGTTCTTAACTGGCCAGCAAACTCGCCTGACCCTAACCCCATAGAAAATCTATGGGGTATTGTGAAGAGGAAGATGCGATATGCCAGACCCAACAATCCAGAAGAGCTGAAGGCCACTATCAGAGCAACCTGGCCTCTCATAACACCTGAGCAGTGCCACAGACTGATCGCATCCAAGCCACGCCGCATTGCTGCAGTAATTCAGGGAAAAGGAGCCCCAACTAAGTATTGAGTGCTGTACATGCTCATACTTCTCATGTTCATACTTTTCAGTTGGCCAAGATTTCTAAAAATCCTTTCTTTGTATTGGTCTTAAGTAATATTCTAATTTTCTGAGATACTGAATTTGGGATTTCCCTTAGTTGTCAGTTATAATCATCAAAATTAAAAGAAATAAACATATGAAATATATCAGTCTGTGTGTAATGAATGAATATAATATACAAGTTTCACTTTTTGAATGGAATTAGTGAAATAAATCAACTTTTTGATGATATTCTAATTATATAACCAGCACCTGTACTTTAAATCTGCATTCCGTAAGTTTTGCTTCTTTGTCACCATCTCTGTTTGAAACCTGCAATTGCAGTTATATGCAGAATTATTATCTTTATGTGGGTTGTGCCTCTGCATGACTCCTTATCGCGGATGAATCTAATGTTTGCTGTCAGTCAGCAAATCTGTGTTTATACTGTACTTCAGAATCACAGGTTGTAGTCTTGAAGTATGACCAAAGTAAGAATTTTCACCAGAAAATTTTTAAAGATTTTTTGACAGGTATATCACCACCTTTTGAGTGTGCCCATACATATGCGTGTTAATTTTGGTGAAAATATCTCATGTCCTTTTTAAGTTATAGATACTTATATATATGAGAGCATAAAAAATGACCCATGAGGGTCTTTGATTGGATTTTTTTGCCACTTCCTATCAAAATTTTGACATTTTGGAAAAGATGTTTAGTCCCATGAAAATATGTCAACCACACCCAAAGTTATATATATTTTTAGCCAAAACGATTACATTTATTTAAAAAAATATATATATATTTTTAACAGTTATAGCACCACCTATGGTCTGATCTCCATAAAAGTCGGCATGCTTCTTTAGAGTCATTTGCTGCCTATGCTCTCTTAATTCCATGAAGTTCTGAGTTTTCTTTTAAAGGTGCCCAAGAACGTTCTTTCACAAGATGTAATATAGGTCTAAGGTGTCTCCTGAATCTGTCTGTGAAGTTTTAGCTCAAAATCCCCTATAGATTTTTTTAAATTAATTTTTTAACTGCCTATTTTGGGGCACCATTAATAATGCACTGATTTACACTTGGCGCCGCCCCTTTAAGACACGTGCTTCCTGCCACACGAGCTGTCGGCTATATTACAGCGCATTTACAAAGTTCACACAGCTAATATAACCCTCAAATGGATCTTTACAAGATGTTCGTCATGCATGCTGCATGCATGCTTCGAATTATGTGAGTAAAGTATTTATTTGGATGTTAAAAGTTTTATTCTGAGTGAATTTGAGGCTGTCCTCCGTGGCTAACGGCTATTACTACACTGTTGGAGAGATTTATAAAGAATTAAGTTGTGTTTATGAATTATACAGACTGCAAGTGTTTAAAAAATGAAAATAGCGACGGCTCTTGTCTCCGTGAATACAGTAAGAAATGATTGTAACATTAACCTTATTTAACAGTACATTAGCAACATGCTAACGAAACTTTTAGAAAGACAATTTACAAATATCAGTAAAAATAGCATGCTATCATGGATTATGTCACTTATTATAGCTCCATCTGCCATTTTTCGCTGTTGTTCTTGCTTACCTAGTCTGATGATTCGGCTGTGTGCAGCTCCAGACGTTAACTGGCTGCCCTTGTCTAATGCCTTTTATAATGTTGGGAACATGGGCTGGCATTATGCAAATATTGGGGCGTACACCCCGACTGTCGGTGTTATGTTGAGATTCGCCTGTTCTTTGGAGGTTGTTTAAACAAATGAAATTTATATAAGAAGGAGGAAACAATGGAGTTTGAGACTCACTGTATGTCATTTCCATGTACTGAACTCTTGTTATTCAACTATGCCAAGGTAAATTCAATTTTTGAATCTAGGGTACCTTTAAGATTTATAGGCTTTTGGGTGTTTTTAGCCACACCCATTTTCTAAATGACCCTGTTATAGCAACCCAAAGGGTAAAGTTAAACTTTTTTTTCATAATTATTGATCTAGATAATAATTGTCCTGCACTGGTTTTGTTCTGATTGGGCAAAAAACCTAGGACTAGTTTGCAAAAGTAGGTTTTTCAGATATTCATGAATAATTAATGAACGATTTGATTGACAGCATTGGTATTTGAGGCAAAGTTGTTCAGCATGTGGAGATCTATCAAATGATATACATATTGTGTGGATCTGTGAAACCGCACATGATTACAGAGGCGTAAAACTCGTGGGCGCCAACTAGAGGCCGATTTCTTTCAACATTCTTACAGACCTTTAGGACCATGAGTCAAACATGCCCACCGAATTTCATTCCGATCGGCCACCATTAACCTTGTCTAATAGGTGCTCAAAACTTCATTGGCTGATGGCGGGCATGTTTTTTGAGAAACCCCAATGTCCACATAGACTATCATGTCCACTGGGACCAAGACAGTGCACGCCAAATTTCAAGTTGCTTGGACGATTTTTTTATCATGACCAAAGATTGAGCCCCTACACATGTGTATGCATGAAAACTACATAAGGATGTCGTTACCTCTAAAAAATTATCTCGTGGACACATCTCAATATCACGTTTCCCACGAGTTAATATGTCATGGCCATGACTAAAACTAAGGGCATCCCTATGCCCTACTCACTTCAAAGGGTAGGTTGTTACTACTTTCGTTGTGCGCTTCACTGCAACAGCCAGGGTGCGATTTGTGAAAAAAACAGAGGGGGGATTTTTTTTTTTCTTCTTTTCCTCACAAACCACAGGGTTTTTTTTTTTTTGGCAGCTGTTACAGGCATTTTTTTATAATCAATATTCTGATTTGAGATTATTTTATAGCTTCGATATTTTACCACTATTTACAATGACACTAATAATTCTACTGATAGGAATGCAAATCCGGAATTGTCTACCACCTATATTGACTATAAAAGCTTTAACCATAATTTTGAACCTCATTAAATGTTTGGTTTTAACTGGACAACATGACAACATACATAAGTCGATGTCTTCTATCAATAATTCTCCAGTAAAATACAAGAAGTAACACTCACAGAAATGATCTTTCCTGCAGCAGCAACAGTTGAGTCTCTCAGAATGTTCATCACCACAGAAATTGCAGGAACCCCTCGCAGTCTAACCCACCCATGCTGCGCTTCCCTTATTTATTGCGACAAATGAAAATTGTCCAAATTTGGTCATCTCAGCATTTTAAACTAGCACATTTTTCACCCATATTTTGCCTTGTCAGTTTTTTCCCAGTTGTTATGCCTAAGAGAAAAAAAATCTGCTAATTTAATGTAACAAACAAAATTACTGCATCTTTTATTGGACAATTAAACAATATTTTATCAAACTAATTGTCTTAATCTTTTTAAATAACTTAGAGTGATCAAACTAAATAATAATAAAAAAAGACACCTGTCAAGTTCCCAAAACTATTGGCGTTTCTCAAGTAGAAATGTAAAAAGCACTTAAAATGTGCTTGAAACTTCTTTATTTTAATCAGCAGCGTACCCTCACTTTTTCTTGGGTACTTGCACTTCTCACATGTTGCCGGTAGGCTACTCTGAGCGCCCACACCGAAGCATAGAATCAGGCTATTAATTAATTGTAGGCCTATACATTTAATTAATTGTAGGCGTTTGGAGCTTTCATAAGCTGTACGAACTGAAAGGATCAATTATCTGCGCAATATAACTGTGACTGCCCAGTTGTTTAATTTTGCATGAGTGGCGCACATTTACTAGAATTTATCATGTTCTATTGTACCTATCTACCTATCTATCTATCTATCTATCTTGACTAGTTGTAGAATGTTTAATAGATACTCTGTTAATATTACAACTGTAGCATGTTGTAGCGATCTAACTGTGTTGCTATTTTTCATAACAAATGCTATAGATAAAAGATGGTAATGAGGAGCCATCATTGGTCTTACCTGTAATTATATCCTTATTGTAACAAATGCTATAGTTAAACATTTACAAGAACTATGTTACTTTGGTTTTTCCCATGTGTAAAATGTTTTCTGCTAATAATGAAAGATATAAGAAAAAAAACTGGCTTTCAGATATTCCAAGAGATGCCAGGAAATTAACATGTTCAGTATAAGAAAATTTCAAGTAAAGATGGTTTGACTTCCCACAGCACTTTGTAAATAAATTATTGTAAACTGCATGTTTGGTACTTTATGGCATATTTAAATATGTTTCTGGGAGTGAATTACAGTGTAAAGCATGCTATTTCCTTTTGCCATCAGGTGGCGCTATGACTAACTTAATATTGGCAAGTAGATGTCTTTAGGCCAGGACTCTTATCAAAGTGTGAAGTTTGAGGAAGATTGGACTCTGTATGCCTGACTTACTACAGCTTCCTGTTTCATGGCGAAACATCAGACTTTGTCAGGCCGCCATGGACACGCCCTTCAACAAAAACTCAAGATCTTTGCAATTTATCATCGCTAAGGCCTTAAGATTAAACTGACCAAATATGATGTTGCTCTGGTTAAATCTCAATGTGGAGTTAATCAGTGTAAAACATGACATTAACTGTTGCCTGCAGGTGGCGCTATGACTATAACT
The DNA here is from genome assembly GCF_024489055.1 of Chanodichthys erythropterus. Taxonomy (NCBI): domain Eukaryota; kingdom Metazoa; phylum Chordata; class Actinopteri; order Cypriniformes; family Xenocyprididae; genus Chanodichthys; species Chanodichthys erythropterus. The sequence goes on along the minus strand of NC_090242.1, from coordinate 22,163,544 downwards.
GAATATTGCCATGTAGATGTCTTTAGACCAGGAATCTAATAAAACATGTGAAGTTTGGGGCAAATCGGACAACTTCCTGTTTCATGGCGAAACATGTACAAGTACAATGTCTGGAAATGGCAAAAACTGCAAACATTTTGCAGAGATAATTCAAAATATCTCACTTCCTGTTGGGTTTTCAGATTTTGCTTCCAGGGACAGCTAATACCCCATAACCCTGCCCACCAATAAAGCCCCGCCTCTTTTGTTGTGAGAACAGGTGTTCTGTCGAAGTCTGTTCCCCCCTTATGTTGCAATTAAATATATATAGCATTATTTTTTCATTATGTAATTAATTACATATACAAATACATAGTTTTGTGTTTTATATTGTGCTAGGTCTCCGGGTAACTGGCTAATTCATGTTATCATTGTCTTACTGAAATACTTCTAAAAATCAGCAGTGGCTCACTATTACCTTAAAATACTCACAAAAAGTATTCTTGTCGCCAAAGCCACTGGAAGGCAAGCCTGCAATGTCAATGGATGAGAGGTTTCACTATGCTGATTAAACAGCTTTTGTGGGGAAATAGCTAATCATTTTATTAATCAACAGCCTGTTTGCCAGCCTGGTTGCCGCTTTCTCCAATGGTGAGAGATACAGACCCTCTCATCTCCCTATTATGTACAATCTCTGTTGTCGCTTCATAACATTAAGGTTGAACCACTATAATCATGTTGACTATTTTAACAATTGCTGCGTCCCAATTCGCCTACTTATACTACGTCCTAAAAGTATACTGTTTTTGTAAAGAAAAAGTACATACTTTTGAGTGTGTAGTAGAAGAGTATGCAAGTTTTGGGACATACTACCTCGTCATAACTGCATCTTTAACGGACGTTCAGTTGCTTAGTTACTCAACCTGTAACTGTTTAAACTACCCTGTCAATCATCTTGTCACAGTTAAAATCCTCCACATTGAATTAAATTTATTTTCCTACCGTTTCGGAGAGAAATGTAGTCGCATGTTGATCTGCCAGTCATGGGTCTTTCATGCAGAGAACTCTCCTCATCTTTGCATAATGATGCATTTAAAAGTTAATGACAAAACACATCGTTATAAAAGTTCACAATGCTGTTGCAGATGAAATATAATGTTGATAACATTTAATAAATATATTTTTGTCAGGTTAGACACTGCTTATTAATCATTCAAGCCCCTTTATCTTAACCGTCGTACCTTGCACGTCCGTCATGTTTGTCGTTTTTAAACACTTTTTATTCGTATTTGTAGTTCTAATCGAATCCTCGTCCACAGCGCAATGTGTTATGGGCAATATTAGACGTTAGAAGTGTGCATGGATCCCCAGATAGCAACAGACTCCGGGGCGGATCCGCCTTCAAGTCGCCAGCTCCGCTGTACGCTCAGATTCAATTCGGCAACGCGCACAGGATATGCCCCGCCTCCGCACAGCGCACTGTCAGCTCGCGGACTCGTTACAGATGCTGGGCGGATTCACTGACCGGACGCGCCTTTTTTCAACTGTCGTCGTCACTGAATCCTTCTCCTCACCGTGGAAAAGCTGGAGCCGGCAGGTCGGTGAAGACTAAACACGGTAAGAAAAGTTAAAATATGGTTTATTTGTTCAGCTGTATCCAGTAACATTACCGTTCATTGCTTTGTTTGATGTTTTTAAAAATGACTGTGGCCAAGTTAGCACTTAGTGTCATTAGCGTTACTTAGATTTGAGTAAAAAAATAATTTGGCTAATAACCTTTTTAGTAAAACGCTATTTGGACAGAATTTCTTTATCTTTCTGGGAGGAGCTGTCCGGGTTTAAGTCCAATCCTAAACGCAAATTTTCACTCCTTTCCAGTAAAATAGCAAGCGAGATAAGCTAATGTTAGGCCTAACATTACCTGTTCTTTTCACTGAACTTCTAGTTGTTTGAGTCTATTTTTTTGTTTACATGAGGTGAAGAATATATGTAAAGTTGTTTCAGATAATTATTTCATATCCTATTAATTCATGATTAATAAATTGCCGTGTGTGTGTGTGTGTGTGTGTGTGTGTGTGTGTGTGTGTGTTCTGTTGCAGCTTACAGCTCATTCAAGTGCCGCCAGTGTGTTTTTGGAGTATTCTTCTTTCTATTTCATCTTTCATCTGAGGAAAGTAAGATTAAAAACTGTTTTAAACTTGATTTAGCTAGTTCTTTTGTCAAATACTGATAATGGTCCACAACTACAGCTTTTAACATGTAATAAATGTGCCGTTTTAAAAGATTTATACCTATGGGTTAAAGTTTAAAAACCCACTTGTATCAGTAAACTTTAGTTGTAGTATACTAGTTTGAGTCTATTTTTGTTTACATTTGACAATTCTCCACCTCATGTAATGTTGTTTCAGATCACTATTTCATATATTAATTCATAATTAATAAGTTACTGTGTGTGTGTGTGTGTGTGTGTTCTGTTGCAGCTTACAGCTCATTCAAGTGCCGCCAGTGTGTTTTTGGAGTATTCTTCTTTGTATTTCATCTTTACCAAACGTCTGAGGAAAGTAAGATTAAAAACTGTTTTAAACTTGATTTAGGCAGCTATTTTGTCAAATACTGATAATGGTGCACAACTACAGCTTTTAACATGTAATATTTGTGCCATTTGAAAAAATTCATACCTATAATTGATGGGTTAAAGTTTAAAAACCCACTTGTATCAGTAAACTTTAGTTCTAGAATACTAGTTTGAGTCTATTTTTGTTTACATTTGACAATTCTCCACCTCATGTAATGTTGTTTCAGATCATTATTTCATATCATAGAGAGGAAATGTCATTGCTCCCTATGTAGGCCTCACCGAGCCATCAGATTCAATCAAAATATCTTAATTTGTGTTCTGAAGATGAACGAAGGCATTACGGGTGTAGAACGACATGAGGGTAAGTAATAAATGACATTATTTTCATTTTTGGGTGAACTAACCCTTCAACTATAAGAAATTGACAAGATTTTTGTTACATTTTCTATTTTATCCCGTGCAACTGTTGGGCGCCATGACACAAAATGTGTCACAAGGAACATCCTTTCCCGCATTCAACCAGATGGAGTCCATGTAATAAGTTTTGCCTGGCTAAAAAATTTAAGCACATTTATTTTTTTTGCCAACACATAACTTTTTTTGTTGTTGTTCAAAATGTATGTAACGAACGAGTTCATATTGGGACTATTTTAGACTGGTTCTGGTCGGCAGCGCTGTGGAGTAGCACAGTATCTGTGTGACTCGTCATAGACATAAACAGAGAGAAGTAGCTCCGGCTATAATGTTCTTCCGCAAGACGCATGCAGTTCTGTTTATGAACCGCTAGAGCACCAAAAGTTACATAGTGTACCTATAAATGTCAGATAGTACACTTTTGTTTTTAAAGCAGTGGTTATGTGTATCCTTTTTAAAAAAAAAACAAAAACTGGTAGCTTCAATGTGAATTAATTTTTTAAATGAAAATCTGCTTGTGTATTACAGGTGCTGTGAGAAAGAACCATGTATCACGTACCGCCACTGATGAAGACATTACAAAACACAATACGATGGTTCAGCCTGGCAGCTGATAGGGGAAGCTCCAGGAACCGTCCCACTGTGAGCACCCAACAGTAGAGTTTCAGAGTATCATTGGCTATGTTTACATGCACCGATTTTCGTCAATCTGAATTAATTGAATCTGATTGCAGATCTGTTTACATGTACTATAAACATTGTAATCTGATTCAAATATCCATTTATATTTGTTTTATATACATTCCGATTAAAACTTTGATGTCATATCAATCAAACTTGCGGTAACCGGTTGCGTCAACAGAGTCAGAGATATTGTCAAATGCAGCAAATCTTGGCAATATTAAGAGGATTTGGTATTTCCAATTAATGTAGGCCTGTTACATACTTATAGTCTATTATTATTACTATTAGGTTAGGCTTCTTTCTTTTATTATTAAATTAATATTATAATAAATTTGCCCCACAATTTCATAGCGCATCGCCGCATAACTGACGTGCTCTGAGGATAATATAACTTATAAGATTAGGCTATTAGCTATCTTTGAAAATGATTTAAACTTTTTTTAGGTCTGATACAATGAATTATAGGCCTATAATTAAAGTTATTAAGAATGTCAATGAAAATTAAGCGCAGCTTTACTTCAAGCACTGACTTTAAAAAACAAACCACCTGTTTAACACGAAATACTATTATTCTCATTTGTTTCACTAGCCTATATGTACGGCCACAAGTGAAATAATGGAATAAATTTAGACAGTTACATAGGCTACCGTTATCAGCATTTTATGTTGAAATTCGTCTCTGAGAATATGCTTTGTTAAAGCAGCCTCAGACAGCTCCGTCACTTTTTACTTTCACTTTTGTGGTGAATACTGACCGAGGTTGAGGCTTTTTCATCAGCATAACTCTTGCCCAAAGTTTGGACGTTGCTTCTTGTGTGATATCCACTGGCTCCCCGTCTTGTCTTAAAACGGAAGATTTCCAATATTGTGACGAAGGGATACATACGCCACTGCCTGTTGACATACATCTTTACAACTAAAGACGTGAACGTTAACTTTAAATGCGTGTCAGCATTGCACTGTTGTGCCCCAGAGGCTTCTGAATACTATTGAGAAAGTAGTCGGATTCAAGTGTTTACATGGTTATTTTTTGCTGTTTGATCGGATTAGAAAAGGAATAAACCACCCCTTCCAATCCGATCGAAATTTCATTCAGATCGATTAAGGTGTTTACATGAACGTTTTTCAATCCGACTACAAATGGATTATTTGGGTGCATGTAAACGTAGCCAATGTTAACTTCAGTATTTTGAAGTGTTCATTTAAAATTGCAACAGTTACAATAAAATAAAGAAGGTTCAAGTTTATTTTTAAATAAATGTTTTAATTGTTTTTATTTCTATTCAAAGAATCTAAAAAAAAAAAAAAATCCAGTTTCTACAAAAAAATGAAGCAGTACAACTGTTTACAACATTAATAACAAAAATGTTGCTCGAATATTTACTCTTAAGTGTTATTTTTCATTAAATAAAAAATGTTTTTGGTACAATTTATGGTTGCATTTCATTTTCTGTAATTCTATTCAATACCTATTAATGTACATAAATAATAAAACTATAAAAATAGTAATAGTAATTACATACTGTAAATATATTTACAAACTATTTTTATAGTTTTATTGTAACTGGCTAAAGTTTTGAATGATTTCATCATGTTTTATTAATATTAATAAAGGTAAACATTAAATATTCAAGCTTTTATAGAGCAATCCAGTCTGTCTGATGTTGGTCCATTAGATTTTAAATATTTCTGTGTAGCCAGTTTTGACCAGAATACTATTTCGAGAGTGATCTGAAAGGTATCCAGACCAAATGAACCACATAAACGGGTCCGTATTGGATCCGCGGCGGATCAGCTGCTTCATAAACGGGTCCAGATCGGATCCGCTGCTTCATAAACGGGTCCAGATCGGATCCGCGGCGGATGAACTACTTTATCGGCGGACACGGGGCGGGTCTGTTCCGGATCTGAACTGGATCCGCAATCCTTATCTGTTCCGGATCCGCTGCGCTGTGCAAGTGGACTCCGTTCCGGACCCGTTTTGCGGATCCGTTCCGGAGCTTGTGATACCTCCGGGGCGGATCCGTTGCGGAGTCAGTTTGCTATCTGGGTCTGCACTTCGAATTCTAACCGGAAAAAGTACACCATCCGGGTATCTTTGGATAGGGCTGGGTACCGAACTCGATCCTTTTAGGTACCGATCGAACTGCCTCGATACTACCGAGTATCGAAAAGTGTCTTGTCATTCGCTACCAAATTTCGGTACCTCAGAATGGAGCCGAGTAGAGGGGCGGAGAAATGCTTTCGCTGTCTCGTTGAGGAGCAAGTAACGTTGCGCTACATTATTATTTATATCTAAATATATAAAACTATACGCGCGAGAGAGACCCTATGTGCGAGAGGGCGAGTGAATCAACTGTTTCGTTTTCAGTTTATCTCCGAATGGACGGGTGAGAAACGGCTGTTTATGTGAGCAACCGGTTCACTACAGATAATACTGTTAACAGAAAACAAAAGTGTCGCACTGCCTGCAGAAACAGCGGAACGCGCAATGTTTTTTAGACTAGTTATGGACAGGTACAACACACAGCAGCTTTACATCAGCGTTCGTCCCTCAAGTCTATGGAAACACGCGACCGGTTCGTGACAGGCTCGTTCACCTGCACGTGCACAGGCTCTGCCTCTGGCTCCAGAACGCGAACATTCTGCTGAAAAAGGGGTATCAGCGTCCTCCTGATACTGCGGATAATCTGCGGGTCGGGCCAAGTAATAAAAAAATAACATTCAAATTAATTGCGGGTGGATGAGAGATGAATCATTAATGTGTTGATTTTAATAAAGACACAGAACTCTTATTTCAACGAACTTGCGTCACTCTTACTTCCGCTTTGATCTTGTTAATAATAATTAATTTTTTGAAGAAGAACAATTGCTGAGTGATTTAAAAAGAGCCTCACATACTGAATTTTTGCATTGAAAACTAAACTTTATTAAAACTATTTGCACTGATTTATTGTGTTGGGTAAATTTAGTTAATTTGTGCTTTTTTTATTCCCCGCAGTGGCTCAGGAGATGAGTCTTTGAGTCTGAAAAAAAGTCAACAAAATTAAAATATAAAACCAAATATTTTTTTTTTGAGGTTATGTAATCTTGTTTAAACAGATTTTATAAAATTGGTATCGAAAAAGGTATCGTTTAGGTATCGGTATCGAAGTCAAGGTATCGGTATCGTCTCGGTATCGAAAATTTTTGAACGATACCCAGCCCTATCTTTGGAATACTCATTTCAACATACTACGATTTGGGACATACTAATTATTTTTTAGAATACTATTTAGGACGCATAGTATGCGAATTGGGATGCAGCAAATGTCTTTACTACTTTTCTGGACCATGAAAAGCGGTACCCAGCCAGCACAGCTACCCACATGGATTAGCCCAGATGAAATGAACACTGCTCAGTGTGCACACTACAGGCTGTTAAATGTAACACAGAAACATGCTGTAGTTAATGAGATAATGAGGTGATAATGAGCAGAATCACCAAAGGACAGAGAAACAACAAGAACGTACTTGGTTACTAACGTAACCTCGGTTCCCTGAGATACTGAACGAGTACTGCGTACGGGGAAAAGTCTCCCTTTTTCCCCGTCACTGAAGCCTTTTTCAATAACGCAGTGTAACTGCATCGTCATTGGTTCACTCATAGACAAGTTGTTGAACCAATGACGGCGCGGCATAGCTGCGCGACCTATGGTGAGAGAGCGCGCGAGCTTTCCTGCCGAAATGGGCGGGGCAAAGGGCTATATAAGCAGGCGTTTCGCCATAGGATTTCAGGCCAATCTACTGAAGCGACGACACTGAAGCCGCAGCCTCGTGGCACGGCAAGTAACGCAGTACTCGTTCCGTATCTCAGGGAACCGAGGTTACGTTAGTAACCGAGTACGTTCCCTTTCGATACTTCACTCGTACTGCGTATGGGGAACGAATTCAACCGCGCCGTGCCACGGCAGGGAACGACATAACTTGTTCCGGACACCGAAGGGGGACCGAGAGAACAAGTAGGAAGGCAAAGCCGTCGTAACCCTTGTTACACTACAAGGAGGAGATAACTCCTGATCGGTGAAAGATGGAACTCGAAGAGGCCATCTAGCTACACCGAGAGGACCCGGGCTTGCAAGGCCGGAACGTCCAGATGATAAAATCTGATAAAAGTGGACGGCGAGGACCAGCCGGCCACCTCACAGATGTCTTTAATGGAAACTCCATTAGACCAAGCCCAGGAAGAAGCCATTCCTCTACTGGAATGAGCCCTAACTCCTAAGGGGCATTGAATGTCCAAGGAGGAGTAACAGAGATTAATCGCGTCGACTATCCAACGCGAGAGACGTTGTTTTGAGACCGAGGACCCCTTGGTGCGGCCACCAAAACAGACAAAGAGCTGATCCGACTGCCTGAAAGGCTGCGATCGCTCTACATAGGTCCTCAGTGCCCTGACAGGGCAGATTGACTCCAGCTCCTGTTCATCCGTGGAGGGAGGAAGAGCAGAGAGCGAAATGACCTGAGCTCTAAACGGAGTAGAGAGCACTTTGGGAATGTAGCCATGTCTAGGTTTCAGCACGACTTTAGAGTCGTTAGGCCCAAATTCGAGGCACGCAGGGCTCACAGAGAGGGCCTGCAAGTCGCCAACGCGTTTGACCGATGCTAGTGCAAGTAGCAGAGCGGTTTTCAGGGTTAACGGCCTGAGGTCAGCTGAACTCAGCGGCTCAAAGGGGGTACCTTTGAGAGCCCTAAGGACCAAGGAAAGGTCCCAAGTGGGAACAGTAAGGGGACGAGGAGGATTTAACAGCCTAGAACCCCTTAGGAAACAAACCACAATGCTGTTTCGACCCACTGACTGGCCAGCGATAGGAGCATGAAACGCTGAGATGGCTGCTACGTATACCTTGAGCGTTGAGGGGGCGCGCCCCAGATCCAAACGCTCCTGTAAGAAGGACAGTATCGGAGATACGTCACATTCTACGGGGTCTATGTTGCGTGTGGAACACCAATCAACAAAGACCGACCATTTCTGGGCGTAGAGGCATCTCGTGGACGGGGCTCTCGCCTGAGATATGGTCTCTAGTACGTCCCTGGGAAGGTTAGTCGGCTCCCATCGAGGGACCAGAGATGTAGAGCCCAGAGCTCTGGCTGTGGGTGCCAGATTGTTTTGTTCGCCTGAGAGAGGAGGTCCCGCCTCAGGGGAATGGGCCATGGGGCTCTCGTGGAGAGCCTGAACAGCTCTGAGGACCAAGTCTGGCTCCTCCAGAGCGGGGCCACTAGGTGGACTCTGTGTCTGTCTTCCCTGACTCGCCTGATGACCTGCGGGATCAGTGCGATCGGGGGAAATGCGTAAAGGAGTGTGCTGGGCCAGGTGTGGGCCAGCGCATCGACTTCCTTTGAGAAATATGTTGGGCAATGAGAGTTGTCTTCTGAGGCGAAGAGGTCTATCTCTGCTCTCCCGAAGAGCTCCCAAATCCTGAGAACCATCTGGGGATGGAGCATCCACTCGTCTGAGGGGACGTTGCTCCGTGATAACATATCTGCACCCAGGTTGGTTTTGCCAGGTATATGAGTCGCCCTGAGCGACCGAAGCTTTGGTGTTGCCCACTCCAGAAGACGTTTCGCCAGAGCGCATAGGCGGCTGGACGAAAGACCGCCCTGGTGATTTATATATGACACCACAGTCATGCTGTCCGATTGGACTAAGACGTGGCGTCCCATCAAGTGAGCCTGGAAAGCTTGCAGGGCTTTCATCACTGCCAACATTTCGAGGCAGTTGATATGGAGATGGCTCTCCTCGTGGGACCACAAGCCGAAGGCCGGTCTGCCCTCACACAGAGCCCCCCAACCTGAGTTGGATGCGTCCGTCGAGAGCACCGTCCTTCGTGACACCGCCTGTAGGGGTACCCCAAGACTGAACCAAGCAGGGTTCATCCAAGGTTTCAGGGCTAAAAGACAGGCCCGATTGACCTTGAGACATAAGCGGCCGTGCCGCCAGGCATGTGGGGGGACCCGGGATTTCAGCCAGAACTGTAGCGGCCGCATCCGAAGAAGGCCGAGCTGCAGATCCGGGGAGGCGGAAGCCATCAGCCCTAAGAGCCTCTGGAAGAGCTTCAGAGGAAGATAGGCTTTGTTCTTGACGGAAGCCGCGAGCTGCTGTACCGCCAGGGCGCGCTCTGGCGAGACTACTGCCGTCATGCGGACTGAGTCGAAAACTGTCCCCAGAAACGAAATGTGTTGGCTGGGGAGCAGTGAGCTCTTGGCTAGGTTGACCCTGAGACCCAGGCATTGTAGATGGCTGAGGAGCACGGATCTGTGGTGTTCCAGCTCGACTCGCGAATGGGCCAAAATGAGCCAATCGTCGAGATAATGCAGAACCCGGATTCCCATCTGTCTCAGAGGGGAAAGCGCCGCGTTCATGCACTTGGTGAAAGTGCGAGGAGCCAGAGACAGCCCGAAGGGCAGGACCGTGTATTGGTATGCCACTCCCTCGAATGCGAATCTCAAGAATCGTCTGTGAAGGGGGGCTATCTGGATGTGAAAATATGCATCTTTCAGATCCAGCGAGCAGAACCAGTCCTCGTGACAAATCTGTGCGAGGATCTGCTTCAGCGTCAGCATTTTGAACTTCCGTCTCATGAGGGAGCGATTCAAAAGTCTGAGATCTAGGATGGGCCTGAGGCCGCCATCCTTTTTGGGGACCAGAAAGTAACGGCTGTAAAAGCCTGACTCGCTTTCTGAAGGGGGAACTATTTCTATAGCCCCTATCTTCAGTAAGGTCATGACCTCGGCCCGGAGGACAGGGGCGTCGTCCGGGTTCACCAAGGTTTGAAGCACCCCTCCGAAGCGAGGGGGCCGTCGCGCAAATTGGAGCGAGTAGCCCTGCTTTATGATCCCGAGGATCCAACTTGACACGTCGGGGATGGCCTGCCAGGCCTCGGCCCGAGTGACAAGGGGTTGAATGATGTCGGGTGACAGGCCGCTGGGAAGGGGGCCGTGCACCGAAGGAGGTGGAAGAGGAAATTTGCTCTCTTTTTGAGGAAGTAAAATAGTGTTCGCCATGAAAACGGCGTTTTGTTTGGGCGCAACAAGTGTGGGCCCAGCTACAACACAGAGCATTTCTCCCACGCCCGGATTTAAACGAGGCGGAGGGGAGACTGCACGAGGAAGCTTTTGGGGTGGTCCAGTCGTAACGAGACATTCCCCGACCCTCTTCCTTCCTGCTTTTGGATCAGGACGTCTTCGGAGTCACCGGGTCCAGCACAATCTTGGGCTGGGGTCCCTGGCGTCTCGGGAAGGAGGATTGGCGCTTAGCAGGGCGAGGGCGCTGACGATGCTCCTTAGGCAGTGCTGCTTGAGAGGTGGATGGGGCAGGCTTGGTCTGCTGAGCCGGCGCAGTCCTGGGGCGGCTAGGAGCAGACGCAGAGCTGGAGCGCTTGGGCAGAAAGTGTCTCATGGCCTGAGACGACTTCTGCGCTGCTGTGAAGCGCTCAGTGAAACTATCCACCGCTGGCCCAAAAAGACTGGAAGGGGAGACCGGGGCGTCCAGAAAGGCCGTCTTATCCAGGTCCTTGATTTCCGTGAGGTTGAGCCAAAGATGGCGCTCAAGCACAACCAGGCTGGCCATGGAACGCCCGATGGCCTGGGCAGTGGCCTTCGTGGCCCGCAGGGCTAGATCGGTGGCGCTGCGGAGATCCTTGAAGGCAGGTGCATAAGTGCCGGACTCGTCCAAGGAGCGGAGGAGTTTGGCCTGGAACACCTGGAAGATCGCCATGGTGTGAAGCGCTGAAGCAGCTTGGCCAGCAGAGGTGTAGGCTCTTCCAGCCAGTGTAGAGGTGGTTCTGCAGGGCTTGGAAGGCAGGGCTCTCTTGGTTTTCCACCCCACAGCCGCGGGAGGACAAAGGTGAGCTGCCACCGCTTCATCTAGGGGCGGCAAGTGCTCATAGCCCTTTTCTTCTGCGCCGTCGACAGCAGTGAGGGCAGAACGGTGCGTTGTGTGGAGGCGGGCAGAGTACGGAGCGTGCCACGACTTCGTAAGCTCCTCGTGCACCTCGGGAAAAAATGGAGCAGAACGCTGGCGAGGGGCTTGGCGGCGGCCTGGCAGGAACCACTCATCCAGGCGGCTGCGTGATGGCTCCTCCGGCGGGGCCCAGTCGAGGTCTAGCTCTTCCACTGCTCTGTATAGGATGCGGAAGAGCTCGGCATCCATACCCTGGCCGTGTTCAATGGGCTCCAGAGGAGGCGGGGGAGCAGGTTCATCCGGCTCGCCAGCCCATCCTTCCGCTTCAGAAGCTGCAAGAGACATGGAGTCGTCGGGCTCTTCGTCAGATCCTCCAAATGAGACGAGGTTGCTCGCATCTGCAGAGGGACGCTGCTCTGGTCGGGAGAACAAGACGGGAGATTGTTCTCTAGTGGGAGAAGGCGAGGCACGCGGGGGCTGGGCCGGCGTGAGCTCACACAACTCCGGGCGCTGAGTCGCTCTACCCCGCTGTCTCTTCCTGGCCGGCTCGCGGGAGGTAGGAGACGGGAGGGCGCGAGCGGCGAGATCGCCTTCAGTGAAGAAGGCGACCCGCAAGCGCAGAGAACCGAGGCTCATGCTCTCGCAGTGCGGGCATGAGGCTCCAGCGAGCACGCCGTCGGCGTGGGACTTGCCCAGGCACGCGACGCACTCGCTGTGTCCGTCGTCACCGTGCAGAGGGGCTCTGCACGTGCCACAAGAGTGGCGCGGCATTTGCAGCAACGCCGCCGCCGTTATAACGGCGATTGGGGGGGCTCTTTTAGAGCGGCGAGGGCCGCAGAAGCTCTTTTAGAGCGGTAGAACCGCTGAGGAAACGCTCTTTTAGAGCGGCAATAAGCCGCGGGAGAAACTCTCAAAGGCGGCCGGAAGCGGGAGCGGGAGGCGGGCGTCTCGAGGACGGCGCTCAGGGCGGCAGTCAGCGAGGGCGCTGGCGCTGTCTCCGACCGGCGAGTTCAGCTGGGTCCGCTGCAGGGCCTCTTCAGATGGCGGCGGGAGCTTCTTGAAGGCGGCGAGCTTCTTCAGGCTTCAGACGGAGATCAGCGAAGAGATGCGTTGTCGTCGCTGAAGGAGAAAGGACTGAAATCCTATGGCGAAACGCCTGCTTATATAGCCCTTTGCCCCGCCCATTTCGGCGGGAAAGTTCGCGCGCTCTCTCGCCATAGGTCGCGCAGCTATGCCGCGCCGTCATTGGTTCAACAACTTGTCTATGAGTGAACCAATGACGATGCAGTTACACTGCGTTATTGAAAAAGGCTTCAGTGACGGGGAAAAAGGGAGACTTTTCCCCATACGCAGTACGAGTGAAGTATTGAAAGGGAACTACAACTTCAGCCACAGCCTTCGATGAAATCAACTGACAATAAAAGACATTAAATCTCTCAAGATCTGATTAAACATCTCCACATTACCAGCTTCACTTATTACTAACCAGATTGACTTTATTTCTGACATATAGCTACAGAAGTTGTTATTGAGAATTACCAGAGGTTTAGATGTTGATGATTTGTTGAAAATAAGTTTTGTTTGATGTCACTGTGATCGAGGTCAGTGCTTACTTCAGTTAGGCAGTTTGACTTGACTTTTTTTTAGTGTGAGTGTTTCTCTGTCTGCTTTGACAAGAAAGGCAAGAGGAAATATCTTTAGCTGTTGTCAGCTGTTTGATGATCAGGCTATTTTTGTCACCATGTTGTGGCTTTATTCACTTATCTAATGACTGAGCTTTATATGAAAAAAAAAAAAGTTATTAATTTTGTGCTGGATCTTTTCTAGAATAACAAAACAGTAGAATAAATCAGATCAAAATAATAAACCTAAAAAATACAATGTACGCTAAACACCTGCAAGATTTATTCACAAACAAACATTAAGAATCAGCGTATGAATCTCAACAATGGTGACATGCTTCATGCTGCAGTGCATTCTTGGTGCCTCATACAAAACTCATCCATGGCTCCCAGAATGCATCACGGCATGAAGCATATCACCATTGTTGAGATTCATATGCTGATTCTTGATGTCTGATTCTTGATTTTCTGATTAAAATGGTTTTATTGTTGTTATTCTAGAAGAGATCCAGCACAAAGTTAATCACATTTTGATCATAAAATGCTCAGTCATTAGATCATTGAATTAAGCCACTAAATGATGATTATATTCTTATCATCTAACAGCTGACCACATTGTCTCTTGTTTTTATTGCCATAACAAACAGCTAGAGCAGCCAGAAAAACACTAACACTAAAACAATCAAGAGTCAAACTGCCTAACTGAAGTAAGCACTGACCTTGATCATGGTGACATCAAACCAAACTTATTTTCAACAAATCATCAACATATAAACCTCTGGTAACTCTCAATAACAACTTTTGTAGATATATGTCAGAAATAAAGTAAATCTCGTTAGTAATTGCATTGCATTGCATCATTTTTCTGCAATGAGATTGGTTCTTCTTATGTATAATTCAGCAAACCCTTCTGTTACTAGGTAAAAGCATTATTACTTTACTTCATGAGCTTATGAAATTAGAAAACTCTCTACTTTCAGTTCCCCTTTTGTTATATTCAGACATTTTACAGACACACTTAGGCCCTGTTTACACTAGTGTGTTTTCATTTGAAAAAAAGTTTTGCTATGGTTACGCCTATCGTTTACACTACACCAGCCAAAACAGACTTTCGATGCAGTGGCTGCCCACGTTCGCTCTGCATATCCTTGTTGACAGTGTAAACAATAACATTGAGACTTAAGGATGCATCACAACATGAATAAATTATGCAGCTGAATTGTCCTATTGTTTGCTGTGTTTTTTTGTTCTGTCTTTTAGTAGCTTTGTGATGTCGAGATTTGATCTGATTGTCTGGATATTTTGTTGTCACCATTGTTGAGATTCATACGCTGATTGCTCATATGTGTTTGTCATTGTAGTTTATTATTTTCTGTTTATGTTTTCATCTTCAATTTTATAACTGATTACTGAAATACAGCGTGGTTTCCATGTTGCAGTAAAACAGGGATTGTACTTTAAATGACAAAACACATTTGTTGTGTTCAAATGAAATCAATGAACCACCAATAGTTAAAAATCATCAGCTGATGTTGTTTCAGCTTTCTTTGCTACTGCAGAAGTCATTAAACTATATTATTACGCAACTCTCTGGAACACTTTATTCTGTTTCATAAAACACAGCTGGTGTCATCTTGGTGTCAGATTGAAAATGACCTCAGAGGATTTCAGTGTTCATATTATCTAATGTTGTTTCAGTGTTTGTCCAGTCTGACTGTTTTGATGTTGTGGACTGTGTTTGTTGTTGTGTTGCAATGGATTTTTTTTGTCAAGTATGCAAAAGCAGAAGAGAACCATATATGTGTATATTCATTATCATTTATAAAGTTTAAAAATGAGGAAACACCATGTTCATATACACATTTTAATGTTTATTCTAATATCTCTGACACAATTGTATCAAAAGCAGTTGCATTTAGCTTTAATCAGAGATAAAACATGAAATAAATGCGTTAAATTGTCTATTATATGAGTTCAGCCTGTAAAAGATCTGTTCAAGAATTATACACAATACAATACAGTTGCTGACAGTGACCATTATGTAGATTTAAGTTTCCAGATCAGTATTAGCAGAAGCAGTTTGCAACAACAAACCAAGAAAAAAAAAAAAAAAACTGTTTAAAAGATTTACATAATGTTATGGATTAACAAATTACACAGATACTGGTATTTTCATTATTATTATTATTATTATTATTTTTTTACGTTTTTAATCAAATTGGTGGAGTTTAGGAGGACGTAAGTTCCCTGCATATATATTCTTTCACTTCCGCTTCTTCTTCTTTTCTACCTCTCCTTTCATTCTTCAAATATCTTACTACTTTTGGGTCCTTCTTTCTCTTTACTACGATCTTCACATTCTTCATCTGTTAGATACAAATTTTTAAAGTTCATTATAAACTATTGAATAAGTTAAATCTTATTTTTGTTTAAACCTATTTGCTATTAAAATTTCCTTTATAATTTGTCTTTCTAATTTTTACTTAATTAATTTGTTATTCTTTATTCAAATTTGATCTCATACATAATCATTGCTTGTCTGCCTGGATATCATTGCATCACAAATGAAAGAAATTAATCTTATAATAAAATATTTTGTAATAGCTCTACAAAGTATGTAATGTTATAAATGGGGAAAAAAAGAAGAAGAAGAAGAGAGGTTATATTAGATCCATAATTCATTTGAAGGGACTTGACTCTTTACTCAGCATTCAACTAATTCTAAATTTACACATTTACATTTTTTTCTCAGGGAGTTCGAACAGCAAAAAGGCTATTTCTTCATTCTCATGTTCCTTCCCGCACTCTAAGAGACAAGCAAAGTGTCCAGGCTCATACTCTACCAGATCTGAATATGCACTGGGACCATGATGTAATATAAGTAAAGGTTCATCAGACCACCCTGAGGAATCCAATGGGGATTTATTCAAGTACAGACCTAGATTCACTCTCTTTTTTGGATCGGATGGATGAGAGTAGAGCAGCCATGTCTTTAGAGGACTACTCTGTTCAACAAAACTCAACACACTGCCTTGGCATCCTTGGTCAGTCTCTATTAGCTTATTTGGGGTTAAAACATTGTCAAAATCCTCTCCAGGTTTGGAGCTTAGCGCCTCCGTTCTATAGCCAAGGCGGGTTCGGGCATTGCAGTACAGAGTACTCGTACCTTTGTCATCGATGATCTCAGCCATCTGACACTCACATGACTCAACATCCATTTGTTTTCCTGCTTTCCACGTGCTTCCTTTATCATCGCTGTAGAATGCTAAAGCATAAGGTGTGAAACAGCGAAATGATAAGCAGCAACATGATGTGCAATCAGGTTTGCCAGTGTATCGATACGCATAGGCCGGAATTATCAGTCTCCCGCTCTTCAATTGAAGACCATGTCCTGGTCCAACAGCAAGGGGGGCCCAGTCTTTCACCTGCTCACCGATCACATCTGCTGTCAAATCTGTAGTGTGGCTCCAGGTTTTGCCAGCATCCTTACTGGTCACATAACAAAGCCGTCCTTGGCACTTATTTGTCCGTATTTGTTCGTATTCAGAGACCCCATTGGGAACACAGACAAAAAACAGAAAGAGGGTCTTGGAATCTCTCTCATAGACGGGACATGGATTCATGCTGCGGTGGTTTGGTAAACATGCTGAAGTGAGCACCTGATGTCCACTGACCCACTGAAATACAAAGCATCATGACTATGTTCATGCATAAAGCATCTATGAAATAATTAATTTGTTAAAAAATTATTTTGTACCTCAACTTCTTTAATCTTCTTGCCATCATTCCATGTTCCTCTTCTCATCACAAGCACTTCTGCACTTGTGTCACTTAATGTTTTTCTCTTTTCGGCAAAGGCAAGGAAGGTTTGATCGTCACTCAGATACACAAGAGCTGGAATTCTGTATGACACTTGTTTTTTACAACAGCAACACCAGCTTTGAGGCTCTTCCTGTTTGTATATTGTTGTTGTGTTTATGTTTTTAAGACCATGTTTTGAATTGCTGCTTGATGGTGTCTTGTTACCCATTGTTTAATTTGAGCTCTAAAAATAGAATAAACAGCATTAACATCAGTAACAAAACATATAAGGGTTTGAATAGTTGAATAATTGTCTTAGCATTTTTTTTTTTTTTTTTTTTTTTTAATTTGCAAGTATGTCACGATTCTGGTTTTTGATTCGTCATTATGAGGTATGGAGTGTATCTTGATATGAAAAAGTTCTAAGTATTTTAGGTTGCAACTTGACATAATCAAATTTAGACTTATACCTTCACTGAGATTTACAACATTCTGTCATCTGATGAATGGTAGGTCTATAATAAGGGATTATACAACCTCTCTCATTACTGACCCATAAAAACATAATAAATTATTTATTCTTGTTGCGCAACTTCTGCTGCCACACTCCCCTTACTCCTTCCAAAATGCACAACACTCAATAATAAAAACAGTCAAGGGAGACTCAGTCCAAATGAAAGCCTTCACAGGTAGGAAAAAGTACAGGAATCGCACATTAAACACTTTGTTTCACGTCCAAAACTAAACAATAAATCTAATCACTGTATAGACAAAAGTTACATAAGAAGGTTTTTGCACTTCACCTGCAAATCATTGATGCCAATTCATTTTTTTTTTATTTTAAATAAAATAATTTATATTCTTAAAATACAGTAAATGACATAATTTTTGTTTAACATAGTACAACCTATATGGGTTAATATTGATGATTTGTTGAAAATAATAGTTTGGTTTTATGTCACCATTATCAAGGTCAGTGTTTGCTTTAGTTGTGTATTTTTACTCTTGACTTTAGTGTTTCTCTGACTGGTAGCTGTTTGTTATGGAGAGAGAAAATATGATCAGCTGCTTGATGATAAGAATATAATCATCATGTATTAATCTCAACAATGGTGACATGCTTCATCCCACAATGCATTCTGGGAGCCATGGATGAGTTTTGTATGAGGCACCCAGAATGCATTGCGGCATGAAGCATGTTAACATTATTGAGTAAAACTTCCTAACTGAAGTAAGCACTGACCTCGATCACGGTGACATCAAACTATTATTTTCAACAAATCATCAACATCTAAACCTCTGGTAATTCTTAATAACAACTTCTGTAGATATACAGTGGCATGAAAAAGTATGTGAACCACTTGCAGAATCTGTGAAAATGAGAATAATTTTAATAAAATAAGTGAGATCATACCAAATGCATGTTATTTTTTATTTAGTACTAAGATATTTTACATAAAAGATGTTTACATTTAATTCACAAGACAAAACAATAGCTGAATTTATTAAAATAACCCCATTCAAAAGTTTGTGAACCATTGATTCTCAATACTGTGTGTGGTTACCTGATGATCCACGACTGTTTTTATGTTTTGTGATGGTTGTTCATGAGTCTCTTGTTTGTTCTGAGCAGTTAAACTGAGCTGTTCTTCAGAAAAATCCTCCAAAACACAATGCATTAAGAGCTGGGGGGTGAAAACTTTTGAACAGGATGAAGGCGTCACAATTTTTCTTATTTTGTTTAAATATCATTGTTTTTCATTTAGTACCCTTCGGAAGCAACAGAAGATACTTGCATGTTTCCTGGAAGAAACATTAAGTACAATTTACCTTGATATTTGAATTCAAAAGTTTTCACCCCCCAGCTCTTAATGCATCGTGTTTCCTTCTGGAGCATCAGTGAATGTTTGAACCTTTTTTAACAGTTGAGTTTGAGTCCCTCAGTTGTCCTCAGTGTGAAAAGACGGATCTCAAAATCATACAGTCACTGCTGGAAAGGGTTAAAATATGCAAAAAATCCTTGAAAACTGAAGAATCTGCAGGACCTGGAGGATTTTTCTGAAGAACAGAGTTCAGTTTAACTGCTCAGGACAAACAAGAGACTCACGAACAACCATCACAAAACAAAAAAGCAGTCGTGGATCATCAGGTAACCACACACAGTATTGAGATTCAATGGTTCCCAAACTTTTGAATGGGGTTATATTAATAAATTCAGCTATTGTTTTGTCTCGTGAACTAAACGTAAACATCTTTTAAGTAAAATATCTTACTCAGTACTAAATAAAAAATAACATGCATTTTGTATGATCTCACTTATTTAATTAAAATTATTCACATTTTCACAGATTCTGCAAGTGGTTCACATACTTTTTCATGCCACTGTAAATAAATAAAAAATTCCTGAGCCTAATGGCCTGTGCGGATCCCCCCTTGCATTAGACTAAAAGAAGCAATACTCACAGAAATGATCTTTCCTGCAGCAGCAAATGATTCTCACAGCAGGTTTGTCACCACAGACACTACAGGAGCCTCTCATCAGGTCTAACCAAAACATGCTGAACATCCTGTATTTATAATATCCTATATCAGCACAGTAAATCGCAGAAGCTAAACATTAAACATTAAGGTTAAACATTAAACAGCAGGATGATAAGTAGCAGTCAACATGTGGTCATATATTATTTATAAGACTACCTTCACAATTAAAAATAAAGAAATCTGGCATCTACAATTCCAAGAAGAAGCATCCACAGAACCTTTCCATTGCACAAAATTATTATTTTTTTGTTTTTCATAGTTTTTTTTTCTTTCTTTATATATATCTCACCACACTGAGACAAGTGTGGATGATTCAGAGACAACCACAAACATGAAAAAACTAGAAAAGTACCATTTTTGTTAAAGTATATTCTTATATTTTTCTTCTCAACTTATCTTTTGCTTAATCTTTTTAACTTCATAGGAGTTTCTTCACCTTTCAGTGCTGAGAAAGGTGCAAAGTTTCTTTGAAACCCAGGAAGATATTTAGGGTGTTAAAAAAAACACACTCAACACATGATTTTTCTCTCTCTTAAGGGTGTGATGTTCTTGCTTTTTGAAATAAGGGCATTAGTCTTTTGAGAAATACTTTGTTGAAATTTGATGTAAGAGTTGTTTTATTTCTGTAAATCGTAGGGAAAAGACAAATGCAAAAGAGAGATTGCATTAGTTCTTTGACACAATCTTAAAGGGCTTGTGTTGGATAAAAAATAGTGTCTTCTTTTTTGTATTATATAACTACATATATTACATTCTTTATTACATTCAGTCATCTAGCACATGTCATATGGTTATTGTCCAAAAATCTGATGATCTTGCAAGTTACCACCCATCCATGGTGATTTGAACTCACACGGATCCATAATGTTTACCGGATTTGTTTGGCAAAACATTGACAGATGAGAATATCTTGTATTACTGCACAAGGAGTTGAGGACTTCAGTTTTCATTCTAATTTGTATAATGAGCTGCTGACATTTGTAGCTAGAATAATAAGAGAAGAATAGGCAAATTAAAAGTCCAAACTTACAAATGCATGTTACGTGCATGAACTAAACACTGGGCTAACTTAGGTCACTAATATTATCTCTCATGTCAAAAATGATTTATGGTCTCCACTCCTAATGTTGACCACACCTCTACACAAATTTATCAAAACACTAGGCTCTTATCTTTACTGCCCCCCACGCCACCCCACCCCACTCCACTCACTCCCACTCAACATGAGCCTAGACATGTGGCTAGTATGCCTATGCATAAATCTGGCCCTGACCTAACACCAATTCATAAGTGGCATGATGGGATACAAACAGAGAACCCTTTCACCATTCAAACTTGGGTGGTGATGGAGCATGGCTGATCTCCAACACCAACATTGCAAAAAAAGTGATACCATTGTGCAGCGTTTACCTCAGTAAGTTCACCAAACTTGAACTTTGGAATGCAGTGGAATGTGAAACCAGATATTGTCTCATTATTGGGAGATACAAGAGTCTGTGGCTCTACCACTGGAAAAAGCATAACGGCTAATCTTGAATCATGCGTGCCTTGATAACCAATGACATTACAGCCTTGCATTGCATTTCATGTGCAACAGTCAGTAACCGTTTGAATTAATGAATGAGAAGTGCCGTAAACTGAATCATACGTCGTGCAAAATTCAGTGACTTCTCTTATAAAACAGCTTTTTTTTTTTTTTTTTTGTGAAAATAGATCAATCCAAAATTAATGTTTAAGAGCAAACATGTTAAAGATTAGCCAATGGACTGTCAATTCATTAAATGATAAGCTATTTCCTTACTAAAGCAGTTTATTCAGCGTAATGAAGCCTCTCCTCCATTGCTCTCCATAAAAAAACAGCTCTTGTCATTGACAAGATCTTAGCAGGTGTTACACTTTATTGGCTAAGGTTGCAGGCTTGCCTTCAAGTGGCTTTGGTGAAACTTTTTGTATGAGCTTGTGTTTGTGGTCTGACGCATTTGCATGTGCATGAATGGAAATAAATAGAATGAACAGTGTAGTGTGACTCTTAATGGATTCGGAATGACATGTCCAGTGTAGGCGTCACATTGGTGTAAGAGTTTTCCATATAAAAAACAACATTTTCAACATCATTCAAAGAATGTCTTTATTTTATGTTCATGTAATGTTATGAAATTACAAATAAAATATAGCTAAACTAATGAAAATATGTTTCCTGTTTCCTGCTTATTGAATAATGAATGAAATTCAGGTGAATGAAATATAGGATTTAAAAAGGTTATAATACAGTTATAATAATGAAAGCATATTGCTTGGTTGGTTATTTGAATTATTATATTGATGTATTTCCAACTTGATTTTTAACATTTTAATTAAGCAAATTAACTATAACAAACAATCAAAAATGACATCAAAAGACACCAATTTTTGCAACGTGAACTTGAATGTTGCTGTGGAGAATCCACCTATTGAATATTGAAAGCGTTGCTGATATCGAAAAGCTTGAAGGCTATTGTTTCAATTTCTCTTTTCTGTCCACATTCAAAGAGACAGGCAATGTACTTTCTATCTTCACACACTGCCAGATCTGAGTATCCACTTGGACCATCACTGATGCATTGTATGATTTTCCAGTGCATGGGATCCTTCTGTGATTTACTTATATAGATTCTGAGATCCTTTCTCTTCTCTTTATCAGATGGGTGAGAATAGATCAGCCATGTACTCTGATCAGGGGACAGAATACTCAGCACACTTCCTTGGCAGCCACCTCCAGTCTCTATCAGCTCTTTAGCAGATAAAGGTTTGTCAAAATCTTTTCCACCACTCCTGCTTAGAGCCTCGACTCTATAGCCAGATGTACTTCGAGCATTGCAGTACAGTGTACTGTTACCTTCGTCGTCTAAGATCTCAGCCATCTGACACTCATTAGACTCACCATCCATATGTTCTCCTACATGCCAAGTGTTTCCTTTATCATCACTGTAGAATGCGAATACATGTGATGTGGGTGTATTACATTTGGATTTAAAATAATATGCGCATGCTGGGATAATCAGTCTTCCACTCTTCATTTGAACACCATGTCCTGGTCCAACAGCAAAGGTGGCCCAGTTTTTCTCCTTTTCACTGATCACATCTTTCAAGTCAGTAATACAACTCCATGTTTTGCCAGTGTCCTTACTGGTTACGTAACAAAGCCGAGCCCTGTTCTTTTTTCCTTTTATTTGGTCATTTTCTGAGACTCCATTGGGAACACAAGTGAATAACAGAAAGAGGGTCTTGGATTTTCTCTCATAGATCGGACATGGATTCATGCTGCGGTGGTTTGGTAGACAAGCTGAAGTGAGCACCTGATGTCCACTGACCCACTGAAATTAAGCATGACATCATGACTGTTGATAACTTTTATAAAATAAAGAATGCTAGATTGTGTGAAGAATCAATGAAATAGTTACAGTAACTTGTTTAAGTCCCCCTGTGGTGAAAATCAAGTTTTTTGTTTATGTCTATACGTGCTGTTTTTAATATGCTTTAAGACAAACCATGTTCAAATTCATAAGTCAACACTACTATTGATTATTTTCTCTTTAAAGGGTCATGAAACCCTAAACCAAAATTTCTGAGATTTTAACAGAGGTATGTGTGTTGAACACCATTGAAGACAATGTTAGCATCTGTTAGATTTAATAGTGGGGGGGAAATGGTTAAATTTTAGTTTTTATACGCTATTTTCGTCTTCCGGGTTTAAAATCTTCATCCTGTCCACGATAGTGATTTGATGACTCATCGGTGTTTCATAATTATTAACGAGACTGAGTTTTTTATCCAATGAGAAGACATTCTCTTAATTATTCATGACACCACGTGGATCTTTCCAATGACGAGGACGGTTAACGGCACTAAACAGTGAGAGAGACTGACTGACTTATGGCGTTTAAATAGAGTCAAAAGTCGCGCGCACGAAAACCACGAGCACGAGAATAAAGCCAAGCGCGCAAAACAGACCCACGAGAGGAAAATAACAACGCGAGAGCGCATCTGTGCACCCGCGAGCGCGCATTTGTACACCGCGAGCGCGCAGAACAGTATTTGGGAGCGGAAATGAATACTGGCGCAAGCCCCTGCTGCCTAGCGCGCACAACTGCACATGAGCTCTCGCGCGACTACTCAACACTCACTCGCTCGCTCGCTCCTCGAGTTGACTTTTGACACTTTGAGGGCGGGGCAATGACTTTTGTCTTCCCACCTGTGATTGGTCATTTGTTTAATCAGTTTCTCTCTTGTTTAAACATGTAGCAGGACTAGGACAAGGCACGTTTTTCGGAACCATTATGTCGGACCCGGAGCAGGTAATTTAATTTTTAAAAGTCTTTGTGTTTCCAGTGCTATATATTCAATATATGATATTGTATTGTACTTATTTTGTTTTCTGCCTAATGCATGTAGATAAAATCATCTTGAATAGTTTGTATAGGACCTTAACGACTAAAAAAGATAAGCTAATTTAAGATAAAGCTGGCTAACCCATAAATGTAGGATGTTAAAGGTTAGTTTTGACCTACATTGACAATATACAGTAAATAAATCATGGCTGAGTAGCGTTTCTAGCTACTAAACAAAGCTAGTATGCTAATTTACTAAACAAAGCAGCGAAAATGCAATCTTTGTGATCTATTCAAACCACAGCACCGACCCCTATTGCTATTATCGTAATGCCGTTTATAAAATGATTAGAACACATTACAAACGGTATTAGTGAAACTTAATAACGTAGTTACATCACTAAAAGCATTTTTCTGCTGATGGTCTATGTGACCCTGTAAAAAGTGTAAAAAAGTTAAGTTTTTTGTGTTTTGATGTTTTCTATCATCCTATATGCAAACAATTAAGAAAATAATTTTGATATATTTACTACTAAGACCATGTTTGAAATAGGGAAATTAGTAAGTAAAATCAAACTTTGATGCTCATTATCTAATTTTTGATACTTTCCTGGAATCAAAGGATGAGTAGAGATAATGTAACCCTTTCAACTTTTGAAGTGTGTTTATCACAACAGTGACATGGTATCTTAACATCTCATTAATTATTCTTTGTTCTGTCAATAGCTAAGACACCACTTTTTGGAAAATCTTTTACACAAGTTGCAACAGGCCTTCAGCACAACACCACTGGATTTAGATTATCTGGAGCTGTATATTCTGGAGGCCCTGTCCAGTCACATACAAGTACCCCCTGCTATCACCCAGGCTTTGCAAGAGCTCTTTGAGCTTATACGGGCACAAGTGGAACATCCAGCACCATGTGTCAGAGTGGAAGTTGCTATCACCACAGGACGACCAAAAATTTTGGTTGAGGAACAACGCTTAAAATACATGCTACAGGCTCAACTTCCTGTGAGTTGCATAGCCACATTGATGGGCGTTTCAAAAAGCACGATTTTCAGACGCATGAGAGACTATGAGCTTTCTGTCCGTGACATGTATAGTTCCATCAGTGATGAAGAACTTGACAGTTTGGTTGCTTCTGTGAAGAACGCTTTACCAAATTCAGGCTACAGGATGGTCAGAGGAAGACTGGAGTCTATGGGCTACCGAGTTCAGTGGAGAAGAATTGCAGCCTCTATGCATAGGGTTGATTCAATGGGTATTATCTCAAGGTTATCAAGTCTTGGCTGTGTTGTGCGCCGAGTGTACTCTGTTCCAGGGCCCTTGTCCCTGGTACATGTGGACACAAATCACAAGCTAATTAGGTTTGCATTAAAGTCATGTTTAACATATGAATAGATTTGCATGTTTAATAACTATATCAATAATGTATATTACTTAATTTCTTCACAGATACAATATTGTGATATTTGGAGGAGTGGATGGGTTCTCCAGAAAGGTAACTACTGGCTAACATTTGGTCAACATTATGTAGTCAGTAAACACATTTAAAACCTTTGTTACTAGTCATCAATTAAAATCCACAATGACTTAACTAATATTTGATGGGTAATTGGCACACACACACACACACAATATTTTTTTAATGGTTTACCATTTTAATCTGATTTACTGTATGTTTTACTTTGTAGATATTGTACTTGAATGCAGCCACAAATAACCGTGCTTCCACAGCATTTTCATTCTTTTTGGAGGCAACTCATCGGCATGGTTTACCCTCAAGGTAATGTACTTTAAATTGTTACAAAGCTGCATTTTTCTCTGTGTAAATAATATGAGAAAAATTTTAATGATTAAAAGCTGTTAGATAAATTAGAGTGTACAAGAGCTTTATAATCAGTTTAACTAGTTTCCTCAAAGCAAAATGTCTTTAAAAAACATTGACAAACATTGGCATTTTTTGTTGCATCTCCTTCTTTTACTGGACAACAGCATTCTATTGTTTCCTTGAGTAGTTTATTTAGTTTAGTAGTTTACTCGTGGTAAATTCTTTGCCCATCCCACTTTCTTGGTATACATTATCTTTAAAAAGTTATTTTATTACTTGAGGATAATCTTTATTTGTCAGAGCCATAATCCAATGTATGAACTGTTTCTTTTAATTTCACTATTATTGTTGTAATTTAAGGGTAAGAGCTGACCAGGGAGTGGAGAATGTGGATATTGCTCGGTTTATGTTCACTGTCCGTGGCAATAATCGGGGGAGCTTCATCTCAGGAAAAAGTATCCACAACCAAAGGTATTGCTTCTTATTTTATTCTCAGTTTTCCTGGTATTAAGGCGTATCCTCATCACATTTTATTATTTCATTCTGATGTATCCGTATTTATTTATACATATGACAAATGCGCCATAAATGTGCCATATGGTGTTACATTGAATCTCTCATGTTGTTTGTCACTTAAACAATTAAGATAAATCTGTCTTATGCTAATTGTATATTAAGTTTTTATCAAATGTCACTGTGACACCATAGGACAGTGTTCCTCCACAACATAAAAACTACTATCTAGTCATAGAAACAGTAACAGTTTGAGTTACTTTTACTAACATTAAATTTTCATGATATAACAAGTGTTAGCAGTGTAAACTTTGGATGTAACATTACAGAACACATTCTATCACATACTTGCAATATAAGGTTTTGTTCCGTTTTAAAATTATTGCATGTTTGATAAAACGTCATGTTTTCCTACATGGTAACAGTGATTACTCATTGGATCCCCCAACAGAATAGAGCGGTTATGGCGAGACGTCTGGATCTCTGTGTCATCAAAATACTACAATCTTCTACACTCTCTTGAAGAAGATGGCCTCCTGGACATTTCATGTACGGATGACATATTCTGTGTACACTTTGCATTTCTTCCAAGACTCAAACGAGACTTGGAGGTATTTATTGAAGGCTGGAACCACCATCCTCTACGCACTGAGAGAAACCGGTCTCCAACACAGATTTGGGAGATTGCACGGATGCTTAACACTGCTGTAGATTCTGATGACCCTGAGGTAAGAGTACAAATTTATTTTTAAGAAGCAAAATATTATGACTATAATTTGATAAGACAATGTCATTATGATATATAATATAGATAATCTATAATAAATATTACAATGGCATTGAATTGTAAATACAGTCAGGTCCATAAATATTGGGACATAATGGGACAATTGGCTTCTCAGCTGTTCCATGGCCAGGTGTGTGTTATTCCCTCATTATCCCAATTACAATTATTATTCTGTCCCATTACTTTTGGTCCCTTAACAAGTGGGAGTCACATATGCAAACTGTTGTAATTCCTACACTGTTCACCTGATTTGGATATAAATGCTCAAATTAAAGCTGACAGTCTACAGTTAAAGCACATCTTGTTCATTTCATTTCAAATCTATTGTGGTGGTGTATAGAGCCAAAAATGTTAGAATTGTGTCGATGTCCCAATATTTATGGACCTGACTGTACATTGAATTGTTGTCTTATTGAAAATTTCTAGGCCATACAAGAGCCTGACATTGACTGGGAGACTGCTGCTGACTTTGATCATCTTGAATCAGAAAGCGGTGTTGTCGTACCTGAATATGAGAGCCCTATGACTGCAGAAATGATGAATGAACTACATAGTTTGGTTGATCCACTGGATCTGAACATTAATGATGAACAGCTCTACATAATCTGCTATGAACACATAAAACGACTACGGACATAAAGATACATTTCAGTGAATACATGGACGCTTTAAGTTTGCAACTTTTTTTATTTTCTAGTACATGTAATAAGCATGTAAACATTTGAAGCTGAAGTACATGAACATTCTTTAAGAAGAAAACACTTATGCTTTGGTACTGCATACACTGTAAACATATACAGTAACAATAAAACATTTTGAATGCATACAACTTGTACTTATGTGTTGGAATTCACAAACATCACTTCATAAACTTGCACAATAACTCATCATGTGAGCTTAGATTAGATTTATGAAATCCCTATATGTGCTACTCAGGTGTGCAATTAGGAACGTGACTGAGCAAGAACATGCATTAAAGTGACAGTTCACTCATTAAATGATAATTCTGTGATTACTTACTAAACTTCATGTAGTTTTAAATCTGCACGAGTTACTTTATTTTGTTAAACACAAAGCTAGACTTTTCAGTTATCAATGGTAACCACACAACTGGTGGCAGCCATTGACTTCCATAGCATTCGTTTTTCCTACTATGGCTGCTGCCAACTGTGTGGTTACCATCATTAACAAAAACGGGTTTAAGGTTTAAAATTACATGAGGGTGAGTACATAATCATATTTTCATTTGAAGAGTGAACTACCACTTTAACTACAGGATAACAGATACTGTGTGTACAATAATGCACATTGCAGTCATGGTCAAATTCCATGACAATTTGAACATTTTTACAGTCTGCATTTTCCTAAATGCGTCCAAATTCATAGCCATGGGTAATGGCCTGTGAGATTACATTTTTGAATTCCATGTATGTGCAACTCAGGTGTGCAATTGGGAATGTGACTGAGCGGGAACATGCATTAACTACAGGATAACAGATTGTGTGTGTACCATAGCGCACACTGCAGTCGTGGTCAAATTCAATGACAATTTTAAAGTTCTCACGGTCTGCATGACTTAAGGGAATATGAGATTGTCCTGTCAGCCATTGGCAAAACTTGCTAACATTAATGTGTGTGTTGGTATGTTTTTCTGCCTTGTCCTCTTCACCCATACTCTCCTCCTCAGGTCTGTTGTCTCTGTCGTCTTTGCTCTCTCCTGAGAAAGTGATTAAAAATCAGTTGAGAGATTTTACCTTACAGTAAATTGCAGTTAAAAATATTACAATGGAATAAGTTTTAGCACTACAACTTTTGACAAATTGGCTTTAGTTAAAAAACAAATCTTTTTAAATCCAGTTTCAAGAAAAAAATCATAACCATAACAATGTAATGAGAACAGTTTTAACTGTAATGTGAAAACATTAATAATTTGTATAAATTAGTCACCTTCATCCTCCATGTCCTGTAAATAGTCCTGCAGAAAGTTGACTACTTTGGACTCCCTTGCACGCCTCATTGTACCCGTCTCACTAAATGAAGGTGATAGTGATTTCATCAGAAAATCAGCATCCACCTTAAATTTACAAAATGAAGAAAGTTAGACAATTATATTTAAAAACATTTACTGATTCAGCAAGTTATCTATTGGGTGGTATTTATATTTACCTTGCAAAAAGATCCTGGAACAAACAGCTGCCTGCAAATGTCAGTTTCTTCTTGTACCAAGCTAAGGAGGTCATACAGTTTCAATCCAGAGGCAATTTGTTGTAGCATGGGAAGTAACCTCACTGTAGAGTGTAGAACCACAGAGCTATAATACAAAGATAATTGAAGAAAAAAATGAGTATCTGAATTAAAAATCAAGACCAATAACCTACAATAAAATGTCATATACCGCACAATCTCTTCTTTTTTTTCAAAAGACACTGCCCCTGTATAACCACATGACAAAATTCTGTCTGTGAACTCCATGACAGATGTGTTGTCAGCTGCCTTAATCTTTGAAAAAAAACACAAAAAGTATTTTAATTTTTAATCCTTATAGGCAAAAAAAATTCCACTACCTTAACAATTTAACAAATAATTTAACTTTAAAAGCCATTTTCCATACTTAAATGATTTACCTCTTTAATTAGTTCCAAGACTTCAGGGTCAGTAATGTCTCTTTCAGTTATTGCTTCCTGATCCACTTCTCCAGTAGATATATACTTGTAACACCACTGCGAAAAGAAGTTTGGTGGTGGTCCTCCCTGTGCGATGCTGACAGCAAATATCTCTCCAATAACCCTACATAAAATGGTTTGTCATGTCAACAATAATCGTAAAAAACTAACATTGGCAAATAAGTGTGAAATTTAAATAACCTACTTGAAGTTATGTTTGTCCAAGTCTGTAATTGAGTACTTGGGGTTTTTGCCACCATCCCCACCCTCAAAAAAACGCTTCTCTATTCCTGACATCATTTCTTTTCAGAAAAGAAAAAAGAGAACAATAAATTCATAGATATCAACCATAAATTATATTACTGTAAAACTAACCAGTTAAAAATTCTGTCTTCAGCGCCCCATTGTCAATGCCAGCCTCTCCAATAAAGGTAACTCTAAGGGCATTTTTAGGGGAAGACTTTTTCTGCCGCTGCCACTGTTTAATGCCTCTTTCAACCATCTGTTCCCTGGTAACACAAATGCTGAAGGTGCTGCTTTCGTCCACCCTTTCAGTAAGGCTTTTGATGACATCAGCAATGCTAATAATATTGGGAGCAGAGAAAAAAAGCATGAAATTGGAATGTTTCACATTATTAATGTAAAACAGTTAACTTCTGATGAACTATTTGGGGTTTGAGGTACCTTTTAATCTCTTGCTGTGTCCTTAATCGTTTTGGGCATATCTCAGTTCTATCTGTGTCAAAGGCCTCTGTTTCATCAAAAACTCTGTGGGAATAAATATACAGTAATACTCTGTAAGCAGAGGTGCAGTTACTATCATAACATGTTAAAACCTTTATTGGAAATCTAGCTTAAAAAATAATTAATGAAAAAATGAAATACCTTTCACCACAGTAGCTTGCGTGGAATTCTACAGTGTCACTGGGGTACAACTGCTAGCTTAAATGGGACAGGCAGTCTAAAGTAGTATGTAGTAATAAAACACATTATTATTATCATTATTTTTATTACTATTATTCAAGTGGAATGAATTAGTTATTCTTACTGTCTCAGAACCCTTGGCACATGAAGTAAGGTTTAAATTGTTGGTGTCCTTAAAATGTAAAATAAAAACATATTAAAGTATGAACTGGATGAATAACAGTACCTGTGACATGACTTCTTTTTAGGACATACAGACTTTATATTTGCTGCATCAAACAAACACATTTACCGTTACAGATGTTTCAATAGAGGAAGTGTTATCTGGGGAATTTTGCATAGTTATGTCCATGGCAGGACTGTCATCTGTAGAAAATGTAGAAGTCGTCTGCAAAAGACCCAAAAAAAACTAAATAAATAAATAAATAACTTTATTAGCCATGGGGCAACAAATATGCAATTAATTAATTGTTTTAATATGAAAGAAATATTTCTCACCTCTTCATCAGAGAGTGTCACTGTCTTACAAGATGCCACATGTGCGGCTAAAAACTGGACTGGCATGTTTTCGTAACAGTTACGACATGTTGTTTTGGGCATTTTTTCAAACTCCTTTGAAGAATAAGGAAGAGGTGACATATCAAGTGTTCCTTGCACTGGCACAATGTATAGTGCTGACTTGCCACGAGCAACCGAACTGAGGTAAGCGCCTGTATAACCTTCTGCCTCAGGGGGTACAATACACAGTTTTCTTTGTCCAGATCCACCTATAAGGAGGGACATAATATTTAAAGTCACTTTGCCATGAGGTCACATGAGATAGTATGTATAGAAAGTTTCAAAGTCTTACCAACAGCCTTATACAACATCCATGCCCCATTCAAATCAGTCATTTTAGGGTATGTCTCCTCGAGTTTTCTGGAGAGCTGTACATAATTTATATAATGTAAGTACTTTGACAAAAATACGTTTTTTTAATTCTTTAATAACATATGGTAAGTTATATTAGTCTAGCGATCAATAATTATATCTGCAATGCCCCCGGCATCAAAATGAACAGAGCACAGCTGCAAAGGAATTTAGGTGGTGCACTTACATAAAAAACATAATGCAAGTCATAAGTCTGACATGAACATCGAAGTGCAAGTGAAGTTTTCAACTACAACTTACCCATGAATGGTCAGAATCATCTTTGACAGTAATAGTTCTCCGACCCATCCCTGCTTGTAGAAGTGTCAGCTCATCTGAAGCTTTTGGTGTCTTCTCCATGTGTTTGTTTACCAGGTAGAACTGTACTTCAAAACACTTTACAGTATGTAGTTTTCTTTTCATGTCAGTAAAGCTAGAGTGTGTTCCTCTTTTCCTGGTCACTTTTTCCCCAAATGTTTTTCCAAACAGTCCTGGGAAGGATCTGCAAAACAAAACAAAAAACATAAACCGTAAATGTATTTTACAAAACAATGTTAAACACTACATTCAACAATTTATTGTTAAAATGACCATAAAAACAATATGACAAACCTTTTCATGTTCTGCTCCAAGGTATTTTGCTGTGGAACTTCTTGTCTAGTGTGGTTTGTAGAATCTGCAGAACCTTTTTCAAACACACCAAAGCAACACATTTCTAAAAATGTTACCACTTTAGGAAAGAAATGTTACAAATCAGATATATTTGACTCATAAAATGACTTTTTAAATTTGTACCCCTCAGTTAATAATAATATAATACAGTATATACATTATTTAGGCAACTCAATTTTTATATTTTTAAATCAGTTATAAAATGAGCAAAATATGTACTAAGTCTACCCATGAGACTTTTAACATTATTCATTTAAACATGCATGTCATCAAGCCATTACTACAGTATATATTAATTGAGAGGAAAACATGTTAACCTATTGTTTACCTTATGCCAATATCTCCGAAAAGCACATGTAGTTTTACACTTACACATTTACACTTAAATGTAGGTTTACACTTACCCTACTACTTTTATATTAAATCGTGATAACATTGCTGCTTTAATATCATGCATTGTATGATCAATGTGCAAAATTATGTAATTGTCAATCTTTTAGAAAAGCAGATCAGTGTAAGTATAGGTAAGGATGAGAACAATCCTCACGGTCTCTTGTTGCAGGCCGGGAAAGGGCACTTTGCAGCAGTGAGACGACCTTTCTTGCTGCCTCCTGCAATTCTTCCTAATAACAGTTTACAGATATGTGTATAATCAGTCTTTCGTAATTATGAGCTGACTATACAGAAAAGAAAAGCCAAGAACATGATGGAACTGATCACTTAGAACCAAAATAGACGTATGCAGAATATTTTCATAACAATTAAATACATTTATTTTATATTACTGCTGTTGTCAAATAGGCTCTGCAAAGTAGGCCATTCCCAATTTATGGTATTAAGGACAATAATGCTTGCCATTGTGTTTTACCTCATTTTTCTCCGACATTCTTGGGGATTCTTGGACGAAAATGCTGTAAGGGGGGAGGGGAGGCGGCAAATTGTAGTTGATTGGGTTTTACAAATGACCAATCACAGGTGGGAAGACAAAAGTCATTGCCCCGCCCTCAAAGTGTCAAAAGTCAACTCGAGGAGCGAGCGAGTGTTGAGTAGTCGCGCGAGAGCTCATGTGCAGTTGTGCGCGCTAGGCAGCAGGGGCTTGCGCCAGTATTCATTTCCGCTCCCAAATACTGTTCTGCGCGCTCGCGGTGTACAAATGCGCGCTCGCGGGTGCACAGATGCGCTCTCGCGTTGTTATTTTCCTCTCGTGGGTCTGTTTTGCGCGCTTGGCTTTATTCGCGTGCTCGTGGTTTTTGTGCGCGCGACTTTTGACTCTATTTAAACGCCATACTGACTGACGGTGCGTGTCCGTTGGCGCGGAGCGAGCGGGTAAGCGCGAGTGTTTTCGGTTCATTCCTATGGAAGTTGAGCCGCGCGTAAGTTAAATGTGACTGGTCGCTTGCTCTGCTCCAGTCGACACGCAGCCTGACTGACTGAGCGTGTTGCAGGTTCGGCACGTAGATCTATGCTATGTACGCAAGGTTTTTTTTTAAGCGTTATTTATTTTATTTTTTTCAAATATATGCATGTATAGTGTTTATATAAACAACTATATATTTTATAATGACTGTAATTACACATGTACATTAATATGTTTTAAATAGAATTACGATTACTGTAGGATATATGTAGCAGGGCATTCAGTAACTCTTGAAAAGACAAAAATAAAGTGTCAGTGTATTTCATTAGATTTTAACTTTACTTTTTTTTTTTTTTTTAAATGTAGTATTTCCTCATGTTTTACCACTGATTTTTAGTGACAGTCGATATGCATGGGCTACTGGCGATGAGAGTTTCCCCCCTCTCCTCTCCCCTCCCCTCTTCTCACAGCCACCACGCCCATTTAAGTTGCATTTTTCAAAAAGATTGTGAGCTAGACTTGAGCTGAAAGAGGGGGGTTTCATGACCCTTTAAAACTGCAGTGATCTAAAGACAAGTTTTAAAATGCAGTTTGAAATCGCTAGTGTTCACGTCAAGGTGCGGGCGGGCTTTAGCATATCATTAACTATGACCACCAGGTTATCCCCGTATATTTTTCTGTTGATATGAAAAATCAGGTAGATTTAGCTATAGCGGGTGTGTGATAATGATATTATGATGAACTATATGCCTTTCTCCACTGACGGTTTGAGTTGTTCAAAGTGGTCCTAAGGATGCTGAATTTTAGAAGGCAGCTGTTTGACTCTGAGATGGCGAATGGTTTGATAAAGTAGTCAAGCAAAAGGCTAATCTTACCGCTATGTGTCAAAAATGTAAAAAGCAATATCATTGAGCAGTGTTTACCTCAGTAAGTTGACCGAATGGATCTCTGAGCTCGTGCGAGTGGAGGTGGGGCTAATTAGAATATTCATAGATCCACTTATATTAAATGAAGCATGGGTGTAGACTAGAGTTACATTCAAGCTATTTTAAGGCATGATGTTTTTTTTGTTTGTTTTTTTTCACAGGAAAAAATGTCTAAATTTGTCATTTTGGTGATCAAAGATTTGTTTTAAGTGATAAAATTATTGACTACAGGGGGACTTTTAGAAAACTGTCAGTTATGAATAATATTTTACAATTTTGGTTAAACATGTCTAGTACCTCAACTTCATTCTTGTCACCTTTCCACGATCCTCTTCTCATCACAAGCACTTCTGCATCTGTGTCTTTTTCAGTTTTCCGCTTTTCAGCGAATGCAAGGTAGGTTTGATCTTCACTGATATAGATGAGAGCTGGAATTCTGTATGTCACCTGTTTTGAATTAAGTGGTGTCTCCTGTTTGAATAATGTTGTTGCTGTTGTATTGTCTTTGACAGGAATTACATTTCTTTCTGAAGATGTACAGTTACCCATTGTAGAATTCTAGCCCTATAAATAGAAAGAATAGTAGAAGTATCAGTAACAGTATGACAATATTTTAGCCACATTTTAAAATGTATAAATGACATTGCTTGAGACACCAACTATCAAATCAAATGAAGTAGAATTTGCCAACAAATGACAAATTACATTTTCTCAGAATTATGTTGGCTTGACAAAGACCAATAGACTTTCATTGAGGGGGTCAAAACTTTAATAAAATAACTCACTTAAAGGTGCCATCGAATTGAAAATTGAATTTATCTCGGCATAGTTGAATAACAACAGTTCAGTACATGGAAATGACATACAATGAGTCTCAAACTCCATTGTTTCCTCCTTCTTATATAAATCTCATTTGTTTAAAAGACCTCCGAAGAACAGGTGAATCTCAACATAACACTGACTGTTACGTAACAGTCGGGATCATTAATATGTACGCCCCCAATATTTGCATATGCCAGCTCATGATTGAGGCATTACACAAGGGCAGCCAGTATTAACGTCTGGATCTGTGCACAGCTGAATCATCAGACTAGGTAAGCAAGCAAGGACAACAGCCAGAAATGGCAGATGGAGCAACAATAACTGACATGATCCATTATAACTTTTTTAGTGATATTTGTAAACTGTCTTTCTAAATGTTTCGTTAGCATGTTGCTAATGTACTGTTAAATGTGGTTAAAGTTACCATCGTTTCTTACTGTATTCACGGAGACAAGACTGTCGTTATTTTCATTTTTAAACACTTGCAGTCTGTATAATTCATAAACACAACAGCCTAACAAACCAGTAATTAATGTTAATCAAAGAAAAAGTGTGCCTCATACATCCTGAAAAGTGAAGTTGCAGGCTCTTTGATCGCCCCCTGGTGGCTGGATGCAGTACAGGTCATAAACCCCGCCCTCTCAATGCAAATGAACAGGAATGAGTGAAAACAAAAAAATAAATTATGCTTCAAATAAAATTTTCCAAAAGATGGTTTTGATCATTTAAGGTAGTTGTTGTCACGCTGATGTATATTCAATTGTTCGTTTTTGTGATAAGTTGGATTTTAGCTAGCAATTTGATGCTATAGAAACGGGGCGTGTCGTCATGATTGACAGTTTTGACTGACAGCTTCTCTGAAGACTGTTGGAGCTTTGAGGGGATATTGAAGATATAACTAAATATTAATTTTCGATTTCTGTGTTATTTCACACCAACAAAATGAGTTGTTCAGCAGTAAACTGTACTAACCGACCTACAGGATCTGACGGATCACTGAACTTTTTTCGGTAACATTAGATGTGGGCTTTATAAGCTAATTAATAAATGTTATTAGTTAAGATAACACACCTAGCGTTAGCCATGACAGGAAAAAGCAGGTGGCGGTTATTAATTATTTTTATGCACTTGTTAGACCTTGCTGTAGAGAAACGGCCAAATTCTGACAGTAACAAACCATTTTCCATTAAAACAGTAATATACTGTAGAAAACAATGCATTCTGGGTAATATTTGTCATCTTCGAGAAAGTAGCCTAGAGGAATATACTATGAGTTAACAGCTCTCAAAGTCGACACTCAGAGGCTGTGTTCTAAATCACACCCTATACCTCATTCACTATTCCCTACATTAGTTAACTAATATAATCCACTTGACAGAGTTAATTAAAAGAAGTGAGTGAATTCAGACATTTTATAAACACCTGATTAGCAGAATCACTGAAGGACAGAAACAAGACCAGAAAAAAGAGAAGAGCAGAAACACAACTACAACTGACTTCAGCCACAGGTTTACAAACCTGTTTGACATTATTTTTTTCATACAAAAGTTCTTGTTGAGAATTAATAGATATGGATATTGATGTTTTATTGAAAATAAACATTTATTGAAGTTTGCAGACACCATCATGGTGACAAGTGTCTGCTTTAGTTGGGCTCTTGATTCTTTCACATTAGTTCTCTCTGGCTGCTGTAACTAAATGTTTATAAAACAACATTTGATATGGCAGGAAAAAGCCAACATGAAGTTGATCAGGTTTGTTGGCTGTTTTGATGATTCTGTAATCATCTTGGACTTGTCTAATTCACTGATCTCTTTCTGTCTAGTCTTTGACTTATGGGTATTTTATCTTTATTAATTGTACTACATCTGTGATTCAACAGCGTAAGAACAAGCAAGGTTTCAGTTATTTATGAGAATATATAAGTCTTATAATGCATCAAATATTTTGAGCTCCTGCATAACTTGCACAGCAGAGACATCAACAATCATATATGAATCTCAACAATGGTGACATCCAAAAGTTTAATGTTGCAATGCATGCTGGGTGCCAGAATAGTACAAAACTCCAAGCATGCACTGCAGAATGAATAAATTATGCAGCTTTATTGCCACCATTGTTGAGATTGATCTGCTGATTTTTGATATCTGTGTGTGTCTAAATAATGCTGCAGCTGTTTTTTATTCATGGTGTCAACTCTTTTTAGCTGTTTGTTGTAGGATCTCTTACTGTAGTTTCACAGTGGCAATAATGAAAAATATTAGTCTGTTAATAATGTAACAACGGATAAAACACAGTATGAATTTAGTGAATTAAGAGACTATGTGACGGTTATGTCTTCACCAACACATAACTATCAGCGCTCAATTTTTTTTTCTCCACATTTGTTTCTGCCATAACAAATGTGACTTGCAAAAACAGTTTAAACAGCCAGAGAAAAAACAAAACAAAAAAAACTGATCTATTAAAAGTCATGGGTAAAGAGCTCAACTAAAGCAAACGCTGATCTCCTCAATGGTAACATCAAACCAAACATTTTCACCAAAATATCAACATCTAAACTTCTGTTAATTCTCAATAAGATATGTAAATATAATGTTATTCTGGTCAGTAATAAGTGTAATAATTTGTAATGGCTGGAAGACAGTTGTAAATTCTGCTCGTAGTTGTAGTTTCTGATCATATTTATTCCATTCCTCTTCCTCATTTCAGAGGTTCTGCTAGTAAACAGCAGGTGTTCAACATTAATGCTCAATCATCACTTAAATATTAACTTAAAGGCTCTCTAAGCGATTCTGAGCGGAGTAACTTCCTGTTGACGTTCGAAGTGTTGTTAACAAAACAGAGGCTAGCTAGACCCTCCCTCTTACTCCTCCTGGCCCTCCCCTCCGTGCTTCCTGCAGTCATGAACGTTTGCATTTAAAATGTAAGTAGCTTGCGTATTGACGCTGCTTGTCGGTTATTGGCTGGAGCATGTTTATTATGTTAAGTGGTCCAGGCTGCATCAGTTTGTTTTTGTTGCCGTTTTTGGAGCTTGTGGCGACTACAGAGACCGCTTTTTTTGTGTTCAGGGGACAGGCAGCTAGCGGATAGTGAGGAGATGTTTGCTGTATGTGACAAAAAATGTTTTGGCCTAAAAACACGTAAATTCGCTTAGAGCACCTTTAATTATCTCACTGCAACACAGCATCAATGTTATTTTTACTCTGTAGTGTGGACACTCGACACAGTTATGTACTGGCAACACTGTTGCCAGTAGTTTACTGTAAAATTGAGTTTTGCATGTCACCATTGTGCTAAACCGAGTACCACCCCAAAGTACCTAGTTCCTGGGGAAAATTCCTGCAGTGAAAATGTGGCTTTAGTTGAACTTCTGGAGAGCCTACATAGCAATCATGCACCAATCACGCAAACGGACAGCCAATTAAACCACAGCATTGGTCGGGTTTCTGTGTACAGAACTCCTTTCATTTTCACTCTGTCATAGAGAGATGATTAATGTGTTTTTTCCTCCTAAATCCTGCCAGAGTTGTGTGCGTCAATGATTAAAAGTGAGTTTATTCATCTTTTGTATTTCTGTTACTGCTGATTAAGATTATTAGCAGTTGGCTATGTGTAAAATAAACAGAAGCATGGAAAACCTGTAGCAATGCACAAGCGAGTGTTTAATTAAACAAAAGCACTTTAAATCGAAATTTAATATGTTTAATATGAACCTGTTAATGCCATTGTGATATATTAAATATACTTTCAAATGTACACCTAATGTATCTTTAACCT
Source organism: Chanodichthys erythropterus (assembly GCF_024489055.1). Classification (NCBI taxonomy): domain Eukaryota; kingdom Metazoa; phylum Chordata; class Actinopteri; order Cypriniformes; family Xenocyprididae; genus Chanodichthys; species Chanodichthys erythropterus. Next base: position 22,124,429 of record NC_090242.1, on the reverse strand, counting down.
TGTTTATGTATGTTTATTTGGTTCATAAAGCTTACAAACATAAGGATTCACAGTATATATGTATATTGTATTACAGTGCTGTGCAGTGGTGCCTGCAGCTGTATGGCTGTACTGTGCGTTCCATGAGAGGGCGCTTATTAATGCTCCAAGCCAAGCCCCACTCTCTTTCATTGTATGATGCAGATCCAGCTGCCAGCTGCTCAGCCTCCTTGCATGGAACCACTACCCTCCAACAGCAACCTTTATTCCTCAGTCATTCCTCCCAGCCCACAGGTACCTGCTGCTAGCTGCCCGGTCACAATAACTGACATAGCAGATATCGGAAAATTTAAAGCAGATGAGCTTAAATTGGCCACTTATTCCGTTAAACTCAGTGCACTGCAGAGTAGATTCAGACCACCCAGAGACTGGGTCGCTCGTCAAGATCCATTTTTGGGAAATAAAGAAAAATCCCTGATGAGTTTTTCAACAAGACTTTATATCTAACATTGAGGTACAGCATATCACAGGATGGCCTGTTCTGTGTGGCCTGCATACTTTTCTCCTCTGGCGAGATGACTCTCACGACAAAGCCATTCAGTGACTGGAGTAATGTAAAAAAATGGATTAATTACTGTTTGCGGACAGCAAAATGTACCTCTCAAAGGTCAAACAGACGAAAGCAGCAATTTCCATGCTTTTCTTAACTTTCATGCAGATGGTGATGCAACCTTAAAACAGTATTTGCAGCTTGCACATTCAAACACAAATTACTGTGGGCATCAAATACAAAACGAAATAATTGAGTTGTGTGGGAAACAACAATTAAAAATGCAAACGAGCCCAGTGGTTCTCTCTGCTGCCGGATGAAACAGCTGACATCAGCAATTATCATTACTAGTCCACTATGTGGATCATGACTCTGGCAAATTTTCCATTCGAGAGGACTTTTTGTGCTTTGTTTCCATTGCTGATACCACCGGTGAGACGCTAACAAAAACATTGCTGGAAAAGCTAGAACACGCATCCCTTTGGTTCGAAATGCCTTGAATGCTGAACAAGACATTGTGTCTTTCATAACAGCTTCACCAAAACGACTTTCTATCTGGTATCTGGTAATATACATCTTGAAATATCCTGTTTATTTGAGAATGACTTAATAAATGTATATTTTTCCATTTATTTGTTTAGAACCACACACAAACATGCATATGACTATGAATACCAATGTAAACAGTAAAATTGTTTGACATTAAAGACATATGATTACCTAGATGACTACATGGTCAACTATGCTGGGAACCCATCAGGGCAGGCTGTTAGACCGAAAAGAAGGCAATGGTGACTTCAACCCCCCTCTCACCACACATTTGGAACAGCTGGTTCATCAGAGGCCTTTATGCTGCAGATAATGGAAATTTCAAAGCAACGAGAGAGCGAGACTGCTGTGCCAAACAGAAAAATCACGTCTGCCACTAAAGATTGCTTTATAAATAATCTCCCCGAGCAGTTTCATCGCCTTAGTATACCTGACAACATAGAAGAACTCGATGCTGCAACAGAAACTATTGGCTCTCTCTTTTCCAGCACATTAGATGCGGTCGCTCCTTTACGTCTAAAGAAGATTAAGGAAACTAATCCAACGCCGTGGTATGATGAGCACACTCGGGCTCTAAAACGAGCTGTTAGAAAAGCTGAACGTAGTTGGAAGAAAACAAAACTAGAAGTTTTTCGCCTTTCGTGGAAAGAAAAAATGATTGAGTACAGAACAGCCATAAGAAATGCTAGATCTACTTATTTTTCAAATCTCTTAATAGAAAACAAACATAATCCTAGGTATTTATTTGACACAGTGGCTAAATTAACTAGAAACAGAGATTCAACTGCTGACGTTTCCATAGAGCACAGCAGTAATGACTTTATGAACTTCTTTACTTGCAAGATTGATAATATTAGAGAGAAAATTATAAACATGCAACCGTCTACAGTTTCTCTTCAGACAGTGCACTGTAGTGTCCCTGAGGTAAAACTAGAATCATTCGCCGCTATAGGAGAGGAAGAATTATCTAAACTTATCAAATCATCAAAATCAACGACATGTATGTTAGACCCAATGCCGACTAAACTACTGAAAGAAATGCTTCCAGAGGTCGTAGGTCCACTTCTTGATATAATTAATTCATCTTTAACACTAGGACACGTGCCAAAAACCTTTAAGCAGGCTATTATCAAACCTCTTATTAAAAAACCTCAACTAGATCCGAGAGATATAGTAAATTACAGGCCAATCTCGAATCTACCTTTTCTGTCAAAGATACTAGAAAAGGCAGTTTCAACACAACTGTGTTCCTTTTTAGAAAGAAATGGAATCTGTGAGGATTTCCAGTCAGGATTTAGACCATACCATAGTACTGAGACTGCTCTCGTTAGAGTTACAAACGATCTACTCCTATCATCCGATCGTGGCTGTATTTCTCTATTAGTGTTATTAGATCTCAGTGCTGCTTTTGACACTATCGATCATAACATTCTTTTAAAAAGACTTGAAAACTATATTGGCATTAGTGGAATTGCTTTGGCATGGTTCAAATCATACTTATCTGACCGTTATCAGTCTGTGGTAGTTAATGAAGAGATGTCGTATCGATCACAGGTTAAATATGGGGTACCACAAGGCTCAGTATTAGGACCGTTGCTTTTCACTCTGTACATGCTGCCCTTAGGGAGAGATAATTAGGAAGCATGGTGTTAGTTTTCACTGCTACGCTGACGATACTCAGCTCTATATTTCCTCGCGCCCTGACGAAACCTACAAATTCACAAAACTAACAGAATGCATAGCTGACATTAAAAACTGGATGACAAGAAATTTCTTATTATTAAATTCAGAAAAAAACTGATTTCCTAATATTTTGAACAAAATCTTCATCACGAAAAAACCTTGAATACTCTCTAACACTTGACGGGTGCTCCATTAAACCTTCGTCCTCAGTTAGGAACCTGGGTGTGCTCTTTGATACCAATCTTTCATTTGAAAGTCATGTTTCTAGTATCTGTAAAACCGCCTTCTTCCATCTAAAAAATATATCTAAATTACGACATATGCTCTCAATGACAAATGCGGAACAGTTGGTTCATGCATTCATGACCTCAAGACTAGATTATTGTAACGCTCTACTGGGTGGTTGTTCTGCTCGGCTTTTAAACAAACTACAGTTGGTTCAAAATGCGGCAGCTAGAGTTCTTACTAGAACCAGAAAGTATGACCATATTAGCCCAGTTCTGTCAACATTACATTGGCTCCCTATTAAACATCGTATAGATTTTAAAATCTTGCTACTTACTTATAAAGCTCTAAATGGTTTAGCTCCCCAGTACCTAAGTGAGCTCTTAATGCATTATAGTCCTTCACGTTTATTGCGATCTCAGAATTTAGGCCAGTTGATAATACCCAGAATATCAAAATCAACTGAAGGCGGCAGATCATTTTCCTATTTAGCACCTAAACTCTGGAACAATCTTCCTAGCATTGTTCGGGAAGCAGACACACTCTGTCAGTTTAAATCTAGACTAAAAACACATCTCTTTGCTCTTGCATACACATAACACATCATCAATACATTAACATTTTTCAAATCCGTTAAAGGATTGTTACGCTGCAATAATTAGGTCGGCCGGAACCGAGAACATTTCCTATAACACTAGATATACCTGTACATCAGAACAAGAATGGCATCTACGCTAATATCTGTCTCTCTGCTTATCCTGAGGTTTGCCGGGTGCTGGATCCAGGCCGTATCCAGGTCAGATGGAGAACCTGCGTCTGGACCTGACTACAACGTAGCCCAGGATCCCCGTATCCGCTTGCATATATTTATATATAATCGATTTTTAATCTCTATAATAAAAATGTACAATTCAGATTTTGATCTCCATATACATTTACATATATATATCTTCCAAGGGGTTTTTTCCCTCCTAGGACTTTTTTCCCAGTGCTAGCACGCTGGGTTTTTCTCCTAGGGGGTTTTTTCCACCCCTGGAAGTCAGCCGACATTGGCTTAATGTAGCACCATCTTGTATATGTTACATATTACCACGCTTGTTTGTACAGTTTTAACCACTTCCCTTTTTTTCTGTGCTTCTAATATGTAAAGCTGCTTTGAAACAATTACCAATTGTAAAAGCGCTATATAAATAAATTTGACTTGACTTGACTTGACTCTTGGAGAAAGTCCTGATACACAACACTCCTCAAGCTTCTGCCCACTCCTCGCGAGCATCATCCCGGCACCAGACACCAAGGACTCAGATCCTGAAGTCAGTGGAGAAGGGACAGCTGAAATCTGATGCTAGCCATGATGATGTCAGCTCAGACCGTCAAACTTGGCCACAGCCTGCCAAACCCCAACCCTGTTTTGTTGACCGAGAAGGCAACATATTGGCCTAGATCCGGATCTGGGCCAACACTATAACACTATGTTGCGGTCTGTAGAGGAGCTTTCACAAGTACTGAGGAAAACTCAAATCAGAGACACTTCTATCAAGTATCATCAGTTTGCTCTTTACACAGAAAAAGCAGCACAGAAACCAACTCTGTAGTGGCATAAAATCACAAAAATGTGCATTTACACAGAATGTTTAATGCTTCATTGAAGCAGCATAAATGCATTTACACAGGAATTAAAATCGTGGGAAACAATGCTTTGAACATTACTATTTTAAAACAGTTTTAACAAAATTAATTTAAAAATAATCAAATAAACAATGAGATAAAACTCGAAATAAATAATTAATTTCCTCTGCGTGCTATAGCTATCTCACACTTTGATTTTTGTCATAATTCTGTAGTACTGATAGTTATTTTCTATTTCTTAATAAAATTGTTATATTTGGAACAAGCGCTACAAAGAAATTATTAAATTATTATCGGTGATGGTACCTAATGCTGGCATATGCAGAGTAAGTCATGCCTTAATGCCCTGCAAGCCGTTGATATAAGGTATGTATATATATATATATATATATATATATATATATATATATATATATATATATATATACCAATCAGGCATAATATTAAGACCACCTTCCTAATAATGTGTTGGCCCCCCTTTTGCTGCCAAAACAGCCCTGACCAATCAAGGCATGGACTCTAGACCCCTGAAGGTGTGCTGTAGTATCTGGCACCAAGATTTTAGCAGCAGATCCTTTAAGTCCTCTAAGTTATGAGGTGGGGCTTCTATGGATTCTATGGATCTATTGGATTGAGATCTGGGGAATTTGGAGGCCAAGTCAAAACCTCAAACTCATTGTTGTGCTCCTCAAACCATTCCTGAACCATTTTTGCTTTGTAGCAGGGCACATTATCCTACTGAAAGCCACAGCCACCAAGGAATACAGAAAGGGTGTACATGGTCTGCAACAATGCTTAGGTAGGTGGTACGTGTCAAAGTAACACCACATGGAGGGCAGGTTTCCCAGGAGAACATTGGCCAAATCATCAAACTGTCACCGCCAGCTTGCCTTCTTCCTATAGTGCATCTTGGTGCCATGTTTTCCCCAGTTAAGCGACGCACACGCACTTGGTCATCCACGTGATGTAAAAGAAAAAATGATTCATCAGACCAGGCCACATTCTTCCATTGCTTTGTAATCCAGTTCTGATGCTCACGTGCCCACTGTTGGCACTTTTGGTGGTGGACAGTGGTCAGCATGGGCACCCTGACTGGTCTGTGGCTATGCAGTCCCATATGCATCAAAATGCGATGCACTGTGTATTCTGACTATTGTTAATAAATGACTATTAATAATAAATTAGTCAAACTTCATTCGAATGCTGTCACAGGCTCAAGGAGCTAAATGATAACATTTATTGTCACTGGTGTTGTCATGATCACAGTCTGCTCCTGTCAGTTCCCGGACTACACTTCCCACAATCCTCCCTGCCAGTCACATGTTCACTCTACACCAATCACCTGTCGCCACATACAGCCATGCACACACACCTCACTAATCACCACACCCAGCTGCAGCTCATTACCAGGACTATAAAGGACTTCCACACATACCACCTCACCGCAAAGTATTGCTAACTCCTGTTACAATTCCAAGCGTTTATATCCGGTCTGTTTATTGTTATTGTTCCTGCCTGTTACCCGCTGTTGATCCTGTCCTGACCTGTGTTTTGTATACCGTTCTGTGAGTGATATCTGCCAGCCTTTTGATCTACCGCCTGTACCCTGACTACGACCCTGCCTGTCCTTTGCTGCTCCTGTTTGTTCATGATTGACTCTGCCTGTACGACCATTCTCACTGTAAATAAAACGCTGCACTTGGATCTCCTGCCTGAGCCTCCCATTCACAACAGAATACTTCGCCATCTATGATCCAGCAGCTTCCACAAGCGTTTCCAGCCTCAACATGGACCCAGCTATACATCTCATCCGCCTTCGTCAAGGTAATAGTACCCTGGAGGACCACATTCAGAAGTTTCTGGATATTGCCTATTATGCAGATTGGCCTGACTGTGCACTTATAGACTTTTTCTGCGATGGCATTAATCAACCCCTCCAGGATAAACTTAGACAAGAGGGACCGCGTTCATCACTTACTTGCTTTCTGGATTATGCATTATTGACTGTTTGTTCTCTGTTTACTGTGGGGGTCACGGAGGAATGCGACACCATGGTAGATCACGTAATGGCCGCCTCGCCAGATGACACTCACAAAATGGCGGTCACCACAATAACAACACCAAGTCACGTCTCCGCTGATCGCCCAGAGCAACGTCACGTCTCCGCTGATCGCCCAGAGTCACGTCACGCGTTCGCTGTTCACCCAGAGCAACGTCACGCCTTCGCTGATCGTCCAGAGCAACGTCACGCCTTCGCTGATCGTCCAGAGCAACGTCACGCCTTCGCTGATCGTCCAGAGCAACGTCACGCCTTCGCTGATCGTCCAGAGCAACGTCACGCCTTCGCTGATCGTCCAGAGCAACGTCACGCCTTCGCTGATCGTCCAGAGCAACGTCACGCCTTCGCTGATCGTCCAGAGCAACGTCACGCCTTCGCTGATCGTCCAGAGCATCGTCACGCCTTCGCTGATCGTCCAGAGCAACGTCACGCCTTCGCTGATCGCCAGAGTCACGTCACGTCTCTAGATCAGTCCGGGAGCGGAGAGGGTTGCGTTCCAGTGTGACTGATCCACCGCTGATTTCAGCACGAGCGGCTGGCATTCCTAAGTCTCCGCTGGCCGCTTCGCTCTCAAGCCCGGTGGCCGCTTCGCTCCGCACTCAAGCCTGCCGGACGGTTCGCACTCAAGCCTGCCGGACGCTTCGCACGCAAGGTCGCCGGCTGCAACGCTCTCAAGGTCGCCGGCTGCAACGCTCTCAAGGTCGCCGGCTGCAACGCTCTCAAGGTCGCCGGCTGCAACGCTCTCAAGGTCGCCGGCTGCAACGCTCTCAAGGTCGCCGGCTGCAACGCTCTCAAGGTCGCCGGCTGCAACGCTCTCAAGGTCGCCGGCTGCAACGCTCTCAAGGTCGCCGGTTGCCATGGACTCAAGCAGAGATCCATGTGCAAGCTTTTATTCAAAGTGAGCATAGTCGTACAGGCTGGGTCGATCAGGGGCAAACAGGAACAGCAAGGAACAGGCAGAGTCGTAGTCAGAGTACAGGCAGAAGATCGAGGACAGGCAGATATCATTCACAGGACGGTAGACAAGGCAAGGGTCAGGACAGGCAGCAACGGGTCAATAACAGGGAACAGACAGTAACGGCAACAGACAGGCAGACAGGATATAAACGCTCAGAAATGACACCAGAGTAATCAAGACTTCGCGATCGGATGGTGTGAATGAGAGTCCTTTTATAGTCCAGGTAACAAGCTGCAGCTGGGTGTGGTGATTAGTGAGGTGTGTGTGCATGGCTGTATGTGGCGACAGGTGATTGGTGTAGAGTGAACATGTGACTGGCAGGGAGGATTGTGGGAAGTGTAGTCCGGGAACTGACAGGAGCAGACTGTGATCATGACAGGTGTAATCAACAGAAATATAGTCATAAAGTCAAATTTTTATCTGCATGATGGGGCATTTACAGTATTTACAAAATATATACTTAAGTGACATAATATAAAGAAAGATAAAGAGATATGAGAAATGAAGGGGAAAGACTTGGCCAAGACTTATTATAACATTCCCATTGTCACATTGTCATGGCCAAACTATTTAAACTGAGCATGTCCCCTCCTGGTCACTGTACTTTTTATGTCTGTAGGGGTGTTGGGCAGGGGTGTTCATGTCAATTGTATTAATTTGCTATAGAACCTTTGCATTGTTTGAGAGAAAATATTTGTGGTTTGTTTTACCAACTTGTCAACTTATGCTGATGATATGTTTGAATTAATTGGCAGTTTTACTATACATTATACTTTATGGTAACGCTTTAGATTACAGACTGGAAAGTACTGCATAATTACAACGAATTTACAGCGTAACTATCGATAATTATAGTGTACCTATATAGTAAGTACATGTAAGTATAGGGGAACAATATGTAAAGTATTGGGAATAAAGGGTAACAACCAGGAAACTATCAAATCATTTATACTGTAAGTATTTTAAAACTAAGGGGTACTTACAATGTTATGATAGACAACAATCTTACATTTGGGAGTAATTTAACGAGAAAGTGCACTGATTAAGTTGTTTCAAGTCGAAATAACTATTGCAATCTTTTTTAATACATGGGGAAATATAGCTACTTTTGTTTCATGTAGTTACAGGGTAAGTATGACATTACGGGCCATAAATTAAAGTGGAGCTTGTTACCCTCTTATTTCAAATTCTAAAGTCCTGACCGAAAGTAACAAGTTTTGTCCGTTTTTTTTGTTGTTGTTGTTTCTCGCTTGGCTTCCTCTTGCTCTTGTTTCTCAACTGATGAATCTTAAGGAATCCCTTTGCTATTCTGTATTATAAGAAAATACAGTACACCCTGGAATTTTCTCATGGTTTAGGCTATTCATCTTTTCGCTTCCAACCAACTGTCAGCGCCAGCGCCTGCATGACAGTCGACTTTGCGTTTGACGAAGAACATTGAAATGAGTAACGTGAAGCTTTCATGATGTTCTCGTGGGAGATTCATGTGAAACTCGCGCGAGAACTGCCGTCTCTGTTATTCTGTCTTGTTTGTTTCTCATTTTCATTATCTGTTATTCTGTGTATTTTGTTGTGAGCATTAATAATAATAATAATAATAAAAAAACTGAGGGTATCCAACATCTGCGTGAGTTTCTCGACGCGCTTAAGTCATGCTTCAAGTTACGTCAAGCATGAATTCTCAATCCTCGCATGCACACGCAGAAGACAGTTGATCGAAGGTTTAAAAAATATTAAAATATTTGGTATTTTTCTTACAAATACATATCGTTTTACTTCGGAAGACATTGATTCATCCACTGGGGTCATATGGATTACTGTAGTTATTACTGTTTGTGCTGTTTGATGCTTCGACTTTTAGGAACACGTGAGCTTGCATTATAAAGGGTTCCCATATGATTTATTTTTTTCCTAAAAACCTTTTTATGTTCATCTTAAAGGTGCCCTAGAATCAAAATTTTATTTACCTCGGCATTGTTAAATAACAAGAGTTCAGTACATGGAAAAGACATACAGTGAGTCTCAAACTCCATTGTTTCCTCCTTCTTATATAAATCTCATTTGTTTAAAAGACCTCCGAAGAACAGGCGAATCTCAACATAACACTGACTGTGATGCAACAGTCGGGGTGTACGCCCCCAATATTTGCATATGCCAGCCCATGATCCCAACATTATGAAAGGCATTACACAAGGGCAGCCAGTATTAACGTCTGGATGTGCACAGCTGAATCATCAGACTAGGTAAGCAAGCAAGGACAATAGCAAAAAATGGCAGATGGATGATATTTTTAGTGATATTTGTAAATTGTCTTTGTAAATGTTTCGTTAGCATGTTGCTATGTACTGTTAAATGTGGTTAAAGTTACCATCGTTTCTTACTGTATTCACAGAGACAAGAGCCGTCGCTATTTTCATTTTTAAACACTTGCAGTCTGTATAATGCATAAACACAACTTCATTCTTTATAAATCTCTCCAACAGTGTAGCATTAGCCGTTAGCCACAGAGCACAGCCTCAAACTCATTCAGAATCAATGTAAACATCAAAATAAACACTGTACTTACTCGATTAGACATGCTGCATGACGAACACTTTGTAAAGATCCATTTTGAGGATTATATTAGCTGTCTGAACTTTTTTTTAATGTTGTTTAAGGCAAGCGCAAGCTCTTGGGGCGTGGAGCACGAGATTTAAAGGGCCACAAACCCTGAATCGACTCATTTCTAATTATGCCCCAAAATAGGCAGTTAAAAAAATGAATACAAAAAAAATCTATGGGGTATTTTGAGCTGAAACTTCACAGACACATTCAGGGGACACCTTAGACTTATATTACATTTTTTTTTTTTAATTCTACGGCACCTTTAAGAAGGAAAGTCGTATACATCTCAGTTGGCATGCGGGTAAAAGATGAGTAAATGTGATACACCCATGTGTATTCACAAGGTAATGTGTCTTTGGTATTAATATTTATTTATTTTTACATTTATTTAATTATTTATGTATTTATTTCTTTGTTTATTGACAAAGAGTTTATTGTACACTGAGTCATTAATTATGACTACTTAAGACTGAAGTTTTAAAAGAATACAACTGTTGCCACTAGAGGGAGTCCGTTGTAGGTCGCTATGGTGATGCGCGTGTGTTTACTTCAGACGCTACAAGCTGCTGCTGCGTCCCAATTCGCATACTATGCGTCCTAAGTAGTATTCGAAAAAAGAAATAGTATGTCCCAAATCGTAGTATGTTGAAATGAGTATTCCAAAGATACCCGGATGGTGTACTTTTTCCGGTTAGAATTCGAAGTGCAGATCCGTGCACACTTCTAACGGCTAATATTGCCCATAACACATTGCGCTGTGGACGAGGATTCGATTAGAACTACAAATACGAATAAAAAGTGTTTAAAAACTACAAACATGACGGACATGCGAGGTAAGGGGCTTGAATGATTAATAAGCAGTTTCTAACCTGACAAAAATATATTTATTAAATGTTATCCATATTATATTTCATCTGCAACAGCATTGTGAACTTTTATAACGATGTGTTTGGTCATTAACTTTTAAATGCATCATTATGCAAAGATGAGGAGAGTTCTCTGCATGAAAGACCCATGACTGGCAGATCAGCGTGCGACTACATTTCTCTCCGAAACGGAAGAAAATAAATTTAATTCAATGTGGAGGATTTTAACTGTGACAAAATGATTGACAGGGTAGTTTAAACAGTTACAGGTTGAGTAACTAAGCAACAGAACGTCCGTTAAAGACGCAGTTATGACGAGGTAGTATGTCCCAAAACTTGCATACTCTTCTACTACACACTCAAAAGTATGTACTTTTTCTTTACAAAAACAGTACATACTTTTAGGACGTAGTATAAGTAGGCGAATTGGGAAGCAGCTAGTACTCATCTTTTCTTGTGTATACTTCTCCTGATAATTCAGGTAACGTTATATATTCATAAAAGAAATGAAAGTATGTGCCATTGTCAATATAAAACATGTCAGTTCACATTTTCTATGTGTTTAAAACGAATAACTTGTTTGTGTTAAATGTGAGAGTAAGAGTAAAACGGTTGATTGTTGTGATCGTAGTCAATTCAGTAGTGTCTATGTGTTATGAGCGTGACGGTGATCATTTTGTACAGTAAAACGGTTTCATTTTAAAAGATACGAATATAACAGTACAAGACTACAGATGTGTTAATAGTGTATTTTGTGATATTGATAAGTATAAAGTGATGATGATATGATATCAATAAATAGACGCTACAAGCTGCGTTTGAGGAAAGACACTCATCTTTTCTTGTGTTTACTTCTCCTGATAATTCAGGGGGTTTTTGTAATCTGTTTACGTGTTCCACGCCCGGGACTTGTAACATAAACAAGCAAATTTCCGGGTGTACTGTGTTTTCTTTTAATACAGAATAGCAAATGGGATTCCCTCTTAAGATTCATCAGTGGAAAGAAAGAAAAAGAGGAACAAGAGGAGGAGATAGCCAAGCAAGAGAAAAAAATGAGACGTGTTGTAACTTCAAAACTGTTTTGAAATAAGTTGTTTTTCAAATAAAGGTTTCCAAGTACATGAAATAAGAGTGTAACATGCTCCACTTTAATTTACAGCACGTAATGCCATACTTACCCTGTAACTACATGAAATAAGAGGGTAACAAGCAGACCTTAAATTTACGGCCCGCAATGTCATACTTACCCTGTAACTACATGAAACAAAAGTAGCTATATTTCCCCATGTATTAAAAAAGATTGCAATAGTTCTTTCTACTTGCCTTGAAACAACTTAATCAGTGCACAGTTCTCGCTAAATTGCTCCCAAACATACGATTGTTGTCTATCATAACATTGTAAGTACCCCTTAGTTCTAAAATACTTACAGTATAAATAATTTGATAGTTTCCTGGTTGTTACCCTTTATCCCCAATACTTTACATATTGTTCCCCTATACTTACACATACTTACTGTATAGGTACACTATAATTATCGATAGTTATGCTGTAAATTCGTTGTAATTAAGCAGTACTTTAAATGACATATGGTCATGGTTATGTTCAGTTTCATTGTTTTTTAGTTTGGTTTTTCCTGTTTCCTGACTTTCCTGACTGGTTTTATTCCTTGTTAATTCCCTAGGTTTCTGATTAATCCTAGGGCAATGATTAAATGTCTGATTAATCATTTAGCTCTCTTTTTGCTTCTCTGTATGCTATATATACTCCCTGTTGTGTTCAGTTCATTGTCATCAGTGTTATACGTGGTTGTTATTGTTTTACACTGTGGTCTCCTGAGATTTCTGTTTGGATTTAATGAAGACTTGTTTTGTTACTCCTTTCATTTTGAGCTTCACTGCAACAGCCAGGGTGTGATTTGTGAAAAAAAAAAAAAAAACAGAATGGAAAAGTTTATAAAAAGTCCCCCCATATGTGCATTTTAAGATGTTTGAAAGCTAAAAATAATCAAAGAAATTCAGCAGAGATACATAGACCAGAAGGAGGGAAATCCCAAATCGAACCCTGGCAACAACCACCATGACGGACATCCTGTGTTTTTTCCTCAGCATTCTTTCTAAGCACATTTGCTGAGAATACACACTACAACACACACACACACACACACACACACACACACACACACACACACACACACACACACACACACACACACACACACACAGGCTATCTGTATAATAATAATAATAATAGCCTATTATTATTATTATTAGCCTATTACTTTTTTTCTTCTCATATATATTGACAAACCTCTTTGTACTCGTATAGGCTATTTTATGTTTGTCCTTGTTTTTTTCTTTATGTCTCATGTTGTATATGTAGTAGCTATAGCTTTTGGGTAACATGAACACAAAACCCCATAGCATACAATTCCGTTGTGACAACATGCCCCTTTTATTATTATTTATTTATTTTTGTCAGGAATATTCAGCCACCTATATCGACTATAAAAGCTAAACAATTTTGAACCTTGTTAAATAATTTTTGCTTTTAACTGGACAACATGACATACATAGCCATAGGCCAAAATAAGATAGATAGAATAAATAAATACATATAAGTCGATGTCTTCTATCAATAATTCTCCAGTAAACTACAAGAAGTAACACTCACAGAAATGATCTTTCCTGCAGCAGCAACAGTTGAGTCTCTCAGAATGGTCGTCACCACAGAAATTGCAGGAGCCCCTCGCAGTCTAACCCACCCATGCTGCGCTTTCCTTATTTATAGCAACAAATGAAATTTGGTCATCTCAGCATTTTAAACCAGCACATTTTTCACCCATACTTGCATTGCCAAATTTTCCCAATTGTTATACATAAGAGTAAAAATCTGCTAATTAAATGTAACAAATCAAAATGACTGCATCATCATCTTTTATTGGAAAATTAAACAATATTTGATCAAACTAACTGACAAACTTTTTTAAATAACTTAGATGATAGTGATCAACCTGTCAAGTTCCTGAAACTATTGGCATTTCTCCAGACTTGCGTCCTTGGTAGCTCGGACTTGCCAAGTTCGACTATTAGCACAAATATGGTTCAGGCAAGGTCATTTATCATCTTCACAGCATGTAGCCTATATCAAAACGAAATACTGTATAAAACACAACCCTATTAATAATATTAAAGTACATGGTTTTTGAATATTTCATGCAGTGTAGCTGTCTGTGAATGTAAACAATATTCAAAGTGAAGCCTAAAGTGTACGACAAATTAATTTATTATCAGTGCTTGAAACTTCTCTATTTTAATCAGCAGTGCACCCTCACTTTTTCTTTGGTAACGGCACTTCTCATACTCTGAGCGACCACACCGAAACTTAAAATCAGTCTATTAATTAATTGTAGGCCTATATCGCACGTTTGGAGCTTTTATAAGCTCTATGAACTGAACGGATCAATGGTCTGAACGGATCAATATGATTGTGAATGCCCAGTTGTTTAATTTTGCATGAGTGGCGCACATTTACTACTAGAATGTATCACGTTCTATTGTATTTATTGTGGCATATTTTGACTAGTTGTAGAATTTTTAATACATACTCTGTTAAGGGAATAGATTTTTCACTAAAGATTTATATCACAACTGTAGCATGTTGTAGCGATCTGTGTTGCTATTTTTCATAACAAATGCTATAGATAAAAGATGTTAATGAGGAGCCATCAATAGTCATACCTGTAATTATATCCATAACAAATGCTATAGTTAAACAATTACAAGAACTATGTTACTTTTAAGGCTGAGTACAAGTTAGAAAGAGCTTTAAAATATGCCTTGAATTATTGACCAAACAACTGGTTATGTTATCAACCAATATGCATGTTTGGACCATTTTGCAAAAACAAACAAATAAATTAAAGCTGCAAGCAGTGATGAAATGTGATGACACCTTCACCTGGCGGACTTTGAAAAACAGTGAACAGTGGGCGACATGCGTTTGAGTGGGTAAATATTGGAGAAATATGGCAAAGCCCTTGCAATCAAGGGAGACAACTAATCCCCCATAACCCCGCCCACCAATAAAGCCCCGCCCCTTTCGTGAGAACAGATTTTCTGTCGAAGTCTGTTGCGCCCTTATGTTCCACTTACTAGAGTTCCTGCTACGCAAACAGTGTAAAGAGCATGTTGTTGCATAAAGGACTTTGCCGACTAAACTGTATTTTTGAATTATGAATTCAAACAGGCCTAAAAGTAAAATGTAATTCTACTTCTAACACATATATTTTTCATGTTGTGTGTGTCTTGTTGTGTGTTTAATAATTTACATACATAATGAAAAAAATAATTCTATGCCATATGCAAAAATAATGCTATACAGCTATACAGTATATATATATATAGTCAGACGACATCTTGCCTCCTATGAACGTTAAGATCTTGGGATTAAGACCTTTAGTGTTCCACTATCCTGCTGCACAGCAGTAATTAGATAAGACTCCAGACAATGCCTTCACTATGCTTTAATCACGGCCGGGATGATCTCAGACCAGTTTCAGAGAAAATACCACCAGCAAAAAGAATACAACAGTTTTTATAGAATAGGAGCATGGCAAAGGTGACATGATTCATTGCCTCATTTTTCTACAATGTGGGTCTTATGTATAATTCAGCAACCCTTCTGTTATAGGTAAAAGCAAATCTGGATTTCTTGATTACTTCATGTGTTTCTGAAATTAGACAACTGTTAGACAACTGTCTAGTTTAATTTCCCCGTTTGGGGGGGTTGGGGAGGCATGCTCCCCCTAGAAAATTTAGATTTCCCTGGTGTACATATGTGCATTTTAAGACATTTGAAGGCTAAACATAATCAAAGTAATTCAGCAGAGGCAGGGATACATAGACCAGAAGGGGGGAAATCTTAGGCCCCGTTTACACTAGTGCGTTTTCGTTTTAAAATGCATAAGTTTTGCTATGGTTACGGCTATCATTTACACTACACTGGTGAAAACAGACTTTCGAAAATGTTGCAGACCCCGTTTTAATTTGAAAATGTGTTTCAATATAAAAGGACCAAAACGGAGACTTTTGAAAATGATGCCTTGCCTGCCCACGTTCGCTCTGCGTATCCTTGACGACCGTGTAAACAATAACATGGAAACTGAACTGCAATTTATGCTGGCTTTGTTGTAATTTTTAGCAGCCATTGTGCATTTAAACTGCATTTTTTTAAATACTGTAACATCCGCAAGAGGCAACTGTTTACACTTGTACACGCATGCCCAGTTTCCATGAACGGTCATGTGACATGCATTTTCGGCCGTGTAGTATAGATGGAGATCATTTCTGAAGCGCTGTGGAAACGCCAGTGTAGCTGCTTTGAAACGAAAACGCACTAGTGTAAATGGGGCCTGACTTTGGCCAAGGTGTTGGGGACATTTAGGTTTCTATAGCAAATAAGTGTTATTCCTGCGAGAAAAAGAAATGTTACACCGTGTCTACACCAGACACAACTTTTTTCACGTCGCATTGTATAAATTAACAATGACCAATACATTTGTTACAGTATTTATTAATCTTAGTTAATAAAAATACAGTTGTTCATTGTTCACGTTAGTTCATAGCACATCACTCTAAAAACTGCTGGGTTAAATATGGACAAAACCAGGGATTGGGTTGTTTTCACCCAGCCATTTTTTTTCAACCAATTTTGGATTTCTTTTTTTAGCCAGCAATATAGTAATATAGTAAAAGGCGTGTTTTTGCTCACCCTCAAATAGGGGCAAATTTGTGGGGTACTTTAAGCTGAAACTTGACCAGACCAGAGACTTATATTACATCATGTGAAAGAGGGCATAGGTGCCTTTTAACCCAACCTGCTGGGTTTGTCCATATTTTACCCAGCTTGGGTTTTTTTAACCCAGCATTTTTTAGAGTGCAGCCGCTTGTACCTTATTGCTTAAAACATCCACTAAGACAAAGGTGTATACTAAAATGTACAAAACATTTGGCCTAGGAACACTCTTCATTCTGTTTCATAAAACACAGCTGGTGTCATCTTGGTGTCAGATTGAAAATGACCTCAGAGGATTTCAGTGTTTATATGATCTAATATTGTTTCAGTGTTTGTCCAGTCAGACTGTTTTGACATTGTGGACTGTGTTTGTTGTTGTGTTGGCAATGGACTTTTTTGTCAAGTACGCAAAGCAGAAGAGAACCATTATGTGTGATACTTATTATCATTTATAAAGTTTAAAAATGAGGAAACACCATGTTCATGTTACACATTTGAATGTTTATTCTAATATCTCTGACACAATTGTATCAAAAGCAGTTGCATTTAGCTTCAATCAGAGATAAAACATGAAATAAATGCGTTAAATTGTCTATTATATGAGTTCAGCCTGTAAAAGATCTGTTCAAGAATTATACACAATACAATACAGTTGCTGACAGTGACCATTATGTAGATTTAAGTTTCCAGATCAGTATTAGCAGAAGCAGTTTGCAACAACAAACCAAGGAAAAAACTGTTTAAAGGATTATAGGAGTTTATAAGAGTTTTCATTTTTCCTTTTTTATTCAAAATATTCACAAATTTGAATATAAGATTTATAGGAATGTTTTAGACTTTTTCTGCTTACAAAATGTTATGGATTTAGTCATTACACAGATATGGATGTCATTGCATTACAATTAACAAATAAAATACATATTTTGTAATAGCTCTATAAAGTATGTAATGGTATAAATGAAGAAGAAGAAGAGAGGTTACATTAGCTCCATAATTCATTTGAAGGGACTTGACTCTTTACTCAGCATTCAACTAATTCTAAATTTACACATTTACATTTTTTTCTCAGGGAGTTCGAACAGCAAAAAGGCTATTTCTTCATTATGATGTTCCTTTCCGCACTCCAAGAGACAAGCAAAGTGTCCAGGCTCATATCTGAATATGCACTGGGACCATGATGTAATATAAGTAAAGATTCATCAGACCACCCTGAGGAATCCAATGGGGATTTATTCAAGTAAGATTCACTCTCTTTTTTGGATCGGATGGATGAGAGTAGAGCAGCCATGTCTTTAGAGGACTACTCTGTTCAACAAAACTCAACACACTGCCTTGGCATCCTTGGTCAGTCTCTATTAGCTTATTTGGGGTTAAAACATTGTCAAAACCCTCTCCAGAGTTGTAGCTTATGTTTTTTTTACCATGCATTTGTAAGTGTAGACTTTTAATTTGCCTAATAATTCTTCTCTTATTATTCTAGCTACAAATGTCAGCAGTTCATTACACAGATTAGAATAAAAACTGAAGTCCTCAACTCCTTGTGCACTTAGTGATAAAAGATATTCTCATCTATCAATGCTTTGCCAACCCAATCCGGTAAACATGATGGATCCGTGTGAGAGTTCAAATCACCATGGATGGGCAGTAACTTGGAAGATCACCAGATTTTTGTCGGACAATAGCCGTATGACATGTGCTAGATGATTGAATGTAATAAGGTTATACAAAAAAAGAAGACAATATTTTTTATGCAACACAGCCCTTTAAGATTGTGTCAAAGAACTAATACAATCAATCTCCCTTTTGCATTTGTCTTTTTCCTATGATGTACACAAATAAAACAACTCTTACATCACATTTCAACAAAGTATTTCTCAAGAGACTAATGCCCTTATTTTAAAAAGCAAGAACATCACACCCTTAAGAGAGATAAAAATCACGTGTTGAGTGTGTCTTTTTCAACACCCTAAATATCTTCCTGGGTTTCAAAGAAACTTCTCACCTTTCTCAGCACTGAAAGGTAAAAAAAACTCCTTTGAAAATACTGAGTGTAAGTTAAAAAGATTAATCAAAAGATAAGTTGAGGAGAAAAATATAAGAATGTAAAATTTACTTTTCTTTTTTTTTTCATGTTTGTGATTGACTGAATCATCCAGGCTTGTTCCAGTGTGGTGAGATATATAAAGAGAAAGAGAAAAAGAATAAACAATGAAAAACAAAAATGGAAAGGTTCTGTGGATGCTTCTTGGAACTGTAAATGCCAGGTTTCTATATTTTTAATTGTGAAGGTAGCATAAATACTATATGGCACATGTTCACTGTTAGTTTAATGTTTAACCTTAATGTTTAGCTTCTGCGATTTACTGTGCTGATATAGGATATTATAAATACAGGATGTTCAGCATGTTTTGGTTAGACCTGATGAGAGGCTCCTGTAGTGTCTGTGGTGACAAACCTGCTGTGAGAATCATTTGCTGCTGCAGGAAAGATCATTTCTGTGAGTATTTCTTCTTTTGACAGGGGTGGATCCACACAGACCATTAGGCTCAGGATTTTTTAAATTTATTTAAGTTCATTTGAAGTGTTGGCTTTGCATTATTGTTACAGTCAAATCTGGACAAAGACAAAGCATTTTGTTAGATACATATAGCTTGATCAGATCCACTAAAGTAATCAGAACACTGACTCAGTGTGACCAAAGCTATATTCAAAATATATAATTGAGTGTTATACCATAAACAGAGATCTGGTCTGTGGTCTCTCCCCCATTTTGAAAAACCTAGCATCGCAAATCAAACAGCAACTGAAATTCAGATTCAAGTAACATTTGCCTTATTATCATGTTACATGCATGAACTAAACACTGGGCTAACTTAGGTCACTAATATTATCTTTCATGTCAAAAATGATTTATGGTCTTCACCCCTAATGTTGACCACACCTCTACACAAATTTATCAAAACACTAGGCCCTTATCTTTACTAATAAGCTATTTCCTTACAAAAGCAGTTTATTCAGCATAGTAAAGCCTCTCCTCCATAAAAAAACAACAACCTCTTGTCAATTTCCCTGCGTATCGCAACGTTTGCAGGCTTGCCTTCAAGTGGATTTAGTGAAAATTTTTGTATGAGCTTGTGTTTGTGGTCTGACACATTTGCATGTGTATGATGGAAATAAATGGAATGAACAGTGTAGTGTGACTCTTAATGGATTCGGAATGTTCGCTTTGACACGTCCAGTGTAGGCGTCACAATGGACAGTGTAAGAGTCTATACTGTTTAATTTGATTAAGTTTTCCATATATATATATATATATATATATATATATATATAAACATTTTCAACATCATTCAAAGAATGTCTTTATTTTATGTTCATGTAATGTTATGAAATTACAAAAAAAAATAGTAGCTACAATGAAAATATGTTTCCTGTTTCCTACTTATTGAATAATTCAGGTGAATTAAATATAGGATTTAAAAATGTTATAATACAGTTATAATAACGAAAGCATATTGCTTGGTTGGTTATTTGAATTATTATATTGATGTATTTCCAACTTGATTTTTAACATTCAGCAATTTTAATTTAGCAAATTAACTAACAGACAAACAAACAAAAATTACATTAAAAGAACAATTTTTGCAACATGAACTTGAACGTTGCTGTGGAGAATCCACCTATTGAATATTGAAAGCGTTGCTGATATCGAAAAGCTTGAAGGCTATTGTTTCAATTTCTCTTTTCTGTCCACATTCAAAGAGACAGGCAATGTACTTTCTATCTTCACACACTGCCAGATCTGAGTATCCACTTGGACCTTTATTGATGAGTTGTATGGGTTCCCATTTCATGGAATCCTTCTGTGATTTATTTATATATATTCTGAGATCCTTTCTCTCCTCTTTATCAGATGGGTGAGAATAGATCAGCCATGTACTCGGATCAGGGCAAATACTCAGCACACTTCCTTGGCAGCCACCTCCAGTCTCTATCAGCTCTTTAGCAGATAAAGGTTTGTCAAAATCTTTTCCACCACTCCTGCTTAGAGCCTCGACTCTATAGCCAGATGTACTTCGAGCATTGCAGTACAGTGTACTGTTACCTTCGTCGTCTAAGATCTCAGCCATCTGACACTCATTAGACTCACCATCCATATGTTCTCCTACATGCCAAGTGTTTCCTTTATCATCACTGTAGAATGCGAATGCATGTGATGTGGGCTTATCACTTACGGATTTAAAATAATATGTGTATGCTGGGATAATCAGTCTTCCACTCTTCATTTGAACACCATGTCCTGGTCCAACAGCAAAGGTGGCCCAGTTTTTCTCCTTTTCACTGATCACATCTTTCAAGTCAGTAATACAACTCCATGTTTTGCCAGTGTCCTTACTGGTTATGTAACAAAGCCGAGCCCGGTTTCTTTTTTGGTATATTTGGTAGGATTCACTGTACCCATTGGGAACACAAATGAAAAACAGAAAGAGGGTCTCGGAATCTCTCTCATAGACCGGACATGGATTCATGCTATTGTTTTATTTTGGTTAATGCTTGAAGAGTTTCGGTATTTGTACAACAGATATGCTACAGAGACAAAGGAGGAGGATATTAAGAAGAAGAAAGTTTAAAACAAAAACAAGCTTGAAACTAGTTACATTTAAACACCACATCTTCACTTTTACGTGTACATTTGCCGTCGACACCATTTATTTATTTATTTATTTTACAAATATGATGATTGTTAACAGTGATGCAAAGAATTGTGGGCTATCTGCAGCAGTGAAGGATACACCTCACGCATCCTCCGAATTTGTGTGAAAGAAGGACGCATTTGAAGGTCATATTCGGAGTGTCTTACTTTTCTGAAATGATACAGCCTCAATGACGTATGCAACCTTTGAATGCGACCTCCGGAGGACGCAGCCTTCGAAATGAGACACAGCTAATGTTTACCTTAGTAAGTTGACCAAGTGGATCTCTGAGCTTGTGCAAGTGAGTGGAGGCGGGGCTAATTAGCATATTCATAGATCCACGTATACTAAATGAAGCAAGGGTGTAGAGTTAACGCTTGTTCAAACCGGGACAATTATCGCATGTGTTTTTCGCTAACGTTTAACGCCTCGTGACTAAACAAAGGGCACCAATGTGAGTGTGCACACCGACGCGCAAAACGGCAGGCATAAAAGCGTATTTTTTTAAAAAACGACTCTTTTTTGGTTTGACGCGCTGCGTTAAAAACTGGCCGACCAATGAGATTGGCACTTTTGTTCACATGCCTGGAGCTGCTGAAGTTACAGTAAAACAAGGCTTGGTGGCACTCAAGCACGAAACGGTCTTGCCGAGCACACTGTTACCAAGACGACTAAGAGGAAGTAAGTAGATGAGGAAGACCCCTACATGGGCACTCTGCCAGTTCTTGGCCACACCAATAGAAGTGTATTATATGCCATTTTATTTCTGTATTTTTATTGTTTTTTTTTTCTTCTTTACATTCAAGAAATATAGCTGAGCATGTCTATTTCATAAATGTTTATTTGCTCTACCGTTCACTTGCACTCTCTGCTGTCATTGTGACTTATTTGCCCTACCATTTCTGACTACCATCTCCTCATGTCATGTAATGCCATATGTGCCATTTTAAATCTGTATTTTTATCTTCTTTAATTTTATTAATGTCTAATTCATAAAAATGTTTATTTGCACTACCGTTCACTTGCACTAAGCACAAGGGACATATACTGTCAGGAAGTGAATTTGCATGTTCACTCTGTGCATCGCCAGTGAAAATTGCTTGGGTATGAACACGAAAAACGCTGGCGATAAGCGCGAATGATAAACGTCCCAGTGTGTACAAGGCTTTACATTCAAACTATTTTAAGGAATGAGATTTTTTTTTTTTACACAGGAAAAAACTTTAAATTTGTAATTTTGGTCATCAAAGATGAGTTTTAAGGGATAAAATAATTGACTGCAGGGGGACTTTAAGAAATTGTTGTGAATAGTACTTATGAATAATATTTTACAATTTTGGTTAACATATCCAGTACCTCAACTTCCTTCTTGTCATCTTTCCACGATCCTCTTCTCATTACAAGCACTTCTGCATCTGTGTCTTTTTCAGTTTTCCGCTTTTCAGCGAATGCAAGGTAGGTTTGATCTTCACTTATGTAGATGAGAGCTGGAATTCTGTATGTCACCTGCTTTGAACAACAACAACAACCACAACAACAAAAACAACATCTTGGCTCTTGTTTGAATAATGTTGTTGCTGTTGTATTGTCTTCGAAATTGCTTTTGTTTTCTGAAGATGTTTTGTTACCCATTGTAAAATTCTGGCCCTATAAATAGAAAGAATAAATAGAAGTATCAGTAAAGTTATCACTATATACATTTCATCCACATTTTAAAATGTATAAATGACATTGCTTGAGACACCAACTATCAAATCAAATGAAGTGGAATTTGCCAACAAATGATTTTAGACATTTTCTCAGAATTATGTTGGCTTGACAAAAGTCCCATAGACTTTCATTGAGGGGGTCAAAACTTTTATAAAACAACTCTTAATAAAGTATTTAAGCTTCATTCACCAACTATCTATCACTACCAAAGCCTAGCAACTGTCATAAGACATGCTAGCAATGTGCAAAATGCTAAATCGTGTTAGCAATGTGTTAAAAACATGTTAGCCATTTGTTAATTTATGCTAGCAACATGCTAAGTCATGCTAGCAATATGTTAAAACTGGGGCAGTTTAAATTAGCGCATTAACACATGCAATTCATTTGTTCAGATTAACGTTTTAAAATTATTTAACCCATTTAAAGCAGCATTCATTATCTGTCATAATTTGGCTAGCGTTACATTATATGATTACACTCTTATTCATGCTAATGCTTTTAAATCATTAAAGTGCCACAAGACAAACGAGAATGCGCTGTCTGTTGTGTCCGTGTGACACACAACTCGTGTGCACAGAAAAACATGCGCCAGAATATTTACGCTTCAACAAACAATAGCGCACAGAATTATGCCAAAATGCTCATTTTGTTGAGTATCCTCATAAGAGCACTCATAAATGAGTTAAATCTCATCTTAAATTAACTTAAAGTGTTTGTTTTTATAACCTGCTGTGAAACTTTTTTCAGGATTCTTTTATTAAAAAAGTTAAAAATAACAGCATTTATTCAAAATAGAAATCTTCTCTAACAATATAAATCTTTTTATTCATCAAAAAATCCTGAAAAAATATCACGGGTTATAAAAAATACTGTTTCCAACATTGATAATGAATCATCATATTAGAATGATTTCTGAAGGATCATGTGACACTGAAGACTGTAGTAATAATGCGGAAAATGCAGCTTTGCATAACAGAAATAAATAGAAAATAGAAAAGCAGTATTTTAAACCGTAATAATATTTCACAATATTTTATATTTTTCATCGAATAAATTTTATATCAAATAAATGGAGGCTTGATAATGTTTTTTTCTTTCTTTTTTTTTTAACATTGCCCTTTTTTACATTTGAGCCCCTGCCCCTGAGGAACTCTCTGCACGTCACTGCACACAAACGTGTGTGTGTGTGTGTATAACAAGAACACAATAAAACCCCACTAGCATTCAATTAGGGTCAACTATATGAAGAAATGATTGCATTGTGACAACATCGCTGTTTACAGCAGCGAGGCATTGTAGGATTGGTGGATGCCAACCAATGTAAACACGAAGACGCACTGTGGGCGTATTTCTGTTTATTCAAGTATGTGCGGCAGTCATGGCAAGTCAAGGCAAGAGCAAGACGAGTTTCTCAAAGTGGAAATATGCTCATTATTTCACTTTAGTTGAGCATAAAGACAAAAACCTTTTAGTCAAATGTAAGCTGTGTTTTTCTGGTTCGAACGTCCTATCTACTGCGATAAACATGTGGCATGCTGGATCGAAAATATGTGAAATAACTTTTTCTAGTCAACTAGTAGTTGTTCATTTAAGCCATTAGTTGACTAATCACATTTATATTAATTTAATTTCTTAAATACTGGAAAGAATAAACTAATAATGAGCGTTTATGTAATATACACTCAAAAAAATGAAACTTTGACTTTAATTTTTTCTTGTCAACAGGTTCCACAAAAATTAATTATGAAAGTTGAAAACAAATATTTCAAGGTTATCTAACTTAATGGGGTTGTTTTAGGGAGAAATAATATTTTTGACTCAAGCCAACTATTATCACTTATTTTAGCTCAAAATGAGATGTTTGAGTTCAACTAACTTAAGTCAGTTATGTTATATGGACCTACCAAATTTGTTTAGAAGTTGCATGTTACATATTTGTCTATTCAAAGTAAACTAATCATTTTACGACAAAACATTCGATTCAAGCTCAATTAATCAAAATAAAATGCTTTCACTAATGTTAATTATTACTAGTTAGGTTTAATTAACTCTAGTTTGTCAACAGGTTCCACACAAATTACTTCAGTAAACTCAACTCAACATTTTTTTGTTCCTTTATTCACCAACACAAGAGTTTATCAAATTCTGTTTTACAAGAGAGAAAACAGTTAAAAGTCATGAAGCACTTTAACACAATCACTATAACAACAACTGGAGCACCTCCCTCAGCATTAATGCTGTAGAAAAAAAAAAAAAGTTCTTTACATGACAAAGAAACGTCACAAAACAGTGGTGCGTGTCACACACCAAAAAAAAAAAAAAAAAAAAAAAAAAAAGGTTTATAAACTTAAGCGTTTTTCAATTAAAAGCAGTGGTAACAGTGGTTAACACTTTCTAGATCTACAAATAAAAAAATTGGAGTGATATCTTATGTTAGTGTAAAAAAAAAAAAACAAAAAAAAAAAAAAAAAAAAAAAATTTGGGGTCTACAGACAACAACTCTGTTTATTAATGTATATTGATATATTATACTGAAAGACATCTTTTCACAAGTATTTTTCATCTGGATTTATATCTACATATGAAATCAATAAAAATTACTTTTGGTCAAAGTTTAGCTTTTTTTTGTACTGAAAAAAAAAATCTCAATGTTGATGTTGAGGATGAATTTTTGTACATTTTCTAAGCGGGATCTCATCAAATTGTAAAAATACTGAAAAAATGATTTTTTCTGTACAAAAAAAAAAGTTTGACAAACTTTGACAAAGAGTAACTTTTATTGTTATAATTGTTATTTCATAATATTTAGATATGAATCAAACTGAAAAATACTAGTCAACTAATACGACTAAAATATTAAATAGCATATAGTGGAGCTCTGCAGCATCTACTGGTAAAAATTATATATATATTTTTTTTTACTTTTAAAACTGCATTTTCCAAAAGATGAGCAAAAATCTTGCACTAAACCACGTCAAATTATTCCTTGTTGTCCCCATGAAAGAAAGCTAGAAATCTGGGTCTTTTATAAAGTGAGTTTTACATAAAAAGATGTTTTTCTATAAAAATTTCTTTATATAAATTTAAAAAATATGGTAAATCCACCAAAAACAAATGTGGAGTAAAAACATCAATAAACAAAAATCACATTTGTTAAAAAAAAAAAAATAATAATAAAAAAAAAAATAAAATAATAATAATAATAATAAAAAATATATATATATATATATATAGTTACAAAAAAATTACATTTTGTTGCCTGGGGTCTGTGGAGAAGACCCTGAGTGTATACCCCAAACGAAGACCGCACAAGGGTTAAGTATACCTGTATGATCTGATGCCATCTAATATAGCAGCTCTGCCATAAATTCTACTTTTATAAGATTATAAACTTTCAATTTTTAAGATTAAATTATTAGAAACTTAATTTTGGTCCAGACCAAAATTACCATTCCCTACAAGCCATAACCCACAATGTTAAATGGATATTGTGACATTAAAAAGCCCTAGGATACTGTTACTGCTGCGATAATTGTTAGTATTACCTACCAGATACTCTTTGAAGAGACTGCTGGGATCTTCATTCAAATATATACAAAGTGCCCTGAGGAGGCACTCCCTCTTCTTTTCAACAGTTTCATTCTAAATAGAAAAAAAGCAGCATCAAAATACATACTACAAACCCATTACACTTCTATAATTATGTGAAATGGGTGAAACTAATTATAAAAGCAAGCACATGTACAATGACCATTTACTCATACAAACATTATCAATGAGAGTACACTCAAGTAGGGCTGTCACGATAACTACTTTTTGTTGTGCGATATATTGCACCAAAATTAATTGCGATAAATGAAATTGCCATTTTAAGACCATTTTATGCCACTGATTTCATAATGACAGTATAATGATAAAATTGCATAATAATAAACGTACAATCTTTAAAAAAACAAAGAACACTTTATTCTTAAGAATATTTAGACACTGGAATGAGAAATGTGAACAAATATATCTTATCCTATAATAGATAAAAATAAATAAACACCTTTGTTTAAAAAAAGTCTTTAGGATAAAAAAGAATTAGGATAAAACAAAGTAACATTAATGGTCAGCAGTTATTTAGTGTTTGGTCAAGCTCATAAATGGGGTCATATTTGAGCTTGACCACATATAATAATTTCTTTGGCTATATAGCAAGTTACGCTAACCGTGAGTGTGCGCCATTTCACACTGTCACGTTTACATTTGCACTGTTGTGAAAAGGCATCTGTATGTCTGCTGTGTTCATACTGCACGATGATCGGTGACAGGAGCTCAGACACTGCATGACTTCACAGTTGAAAGTATTACAGACAACTCTGTCTGGTCCGCAAACTATATTTCATAACCAGACGCACCTGAGAAGTGAAAAGGAAATAATGCAGGACCACAAGTGAGTTCTCGCATAGGACTGGAAATGGTGCCCTGCGAGAAGTTCGTGATTCAAAATGTTCCCACATTGGAGATTGTGGCTTACTTTACCTGACACTTTCCGTATGGCGGCATTTTAATGCCATCAATAACCAAGCGCACAACTGATGCTTGCGCGCACAGTAAATCACTTCTGCGAGAGGATAACAGATATACACGTGAGAAAACATGAGCTGGCGAGCTCATTTTAAACTTGCGTGCATGACATATCCTCTGCGTGCAAATAAAGCCCTCGCGTGCTCGGACACAACTCGCAGCATGCGCGTCGTTCCCAACACTCGTGCTCAATCTTCTAATACTTTATTTTTGACAGTCATGGGGCGGGACTTTACTTATTTCATTGTAACCACAAATGTCATTGGTCAATTCAGTTTTTCCCGGAAGTCTGTCACAACAATCACAACAGACTTCCGGGAAAAACTGAATTGACCAATGACATTTGTGGTTACAATGAAATAGGTAAAATATAAAGTGTTTGCGCAAGCAAAATAGAAGATGGAGTGCTAGTGTGGAGAATGATGCTGCGAGTTGTGTCCAGGCACACGAGGACTTGATTTGCACGCAGAGGATATGTCATGCGCGCAAGTTTAAAATGAGCTCGCCGGCTCCTGTTTCCTCGCGTGTAGATCTGCCATCCTCTCGCAGAAGTGATTTACTGTGCGTGCAAGCATCAGTTGTGCGCTCAGTTATTAATGGCATTAAAATGCCGCCATATTTCCACTCTCTCTGTGTGTGTGTGTGTGTGTGTGCGTGCGTGCGTGCGTGGGTAGAGCCGCGCCTGATAAGCTGATATATTGACCATCGCGACAGGCCTACTTCTCAAGTAGAGAGAAAGAGTGAAAAGGGAAGCTTTTTGGGAAATTGCAGAGTGAAAGATCAGTGTGTTGGTGGTAATATGCAATGAGAGTAGTTCTGTTCTTTCTGTTGCTTGTAACTTTGATTGGTCCTTTTGAACATCCGTCAGTTTCCTGAAAATTCTGGTTAATTATCCATAGTGTGTAGTGTAAATACGAAATAGGAATTTGTTTAAAGGGGAAACATTTGCTGTTAAAAGGGTTAGTTTACCCAAAAATGAAAATTCTGTCATTTATTACTCACCCTCGTGCCGTTCCACACCTGTAAGACCTTCGTTAATCTTTGGAACGCAAATTAAGATATTTTTGTTGAAATCCGATGGCTCAGTGAGGCCTTCATAGCCAGCAGTGACACTTCATCTCTCAAGAGGAAATTTCACTGCTGGCTATGCAGGCCAATTCGACAAAAGATTCATAACGCTCTTAACCTTCCTGAAGCAGTGTTTTGAAATCGGCCATCACTAAATAAGTCCTTGTTTTTGTTTTTTTTGGCGCATCAAAAATATTCTCGTCACTTTAAAATATTAATATTGAACCACTGTACTCACATGAACTGATTTAAATATGTTTTTAGTACATTAATGGATCTTGAGAGAGGAAATGTCATTGCTGGCTATGCAGGCCTCACTGAGCCATCGGATTTCATCAAAAAAATCTTAATTTGTGTTCTGAAGATGAACGAAGATCTTACGGGTGTGGAACGACATGAGGGAGAGTAATTAATTACATTTTAATTTTTGTTTAAATGAAAATGTAATGTTTATCTGCTTACCCCCAGGGCACCCAAGATGTAGGTGACTTTGTTTCTTCAGTAGAACACAAAGGATGATTTTTAACTCCAAACGCTGCCGTCTGCCAGTCAAATAATGCATGTCAATGGGAACAAAATCTATAACAGTCAAAAAAACATGCACAGACAAATCCAAATTAAACCGTGCAGTTCGTGACGACACAATGTCCTAAGACACGAAACGATCGGTTTGTGCGAGAAACTGAACAGCATTTATATAATTTTTTACCTCTAAAACACCACTATGTCCAACTGCCTTGCGTACAGCATCTGGTGCGTAAGGTGTGTATGCGCTCTGCCGTAGTTTAAAGGATTAGTTCACTTTCAAATTAAATTTTCCTGATAATTTACTCACCCCCATGTCATCCAAGTTGTTCATGTCTTTCTTTCTTCAGTCGAAAAGAAATGAAGGTTTCTGATGAAAACATTCCAGGATTTTTCTCCTTATAGTGGACTTCAATGATCTCTTCAAATGGTTGAAGGTCAAAATTACAGTTTCAGTTCAGCTTCAAAGGGCTTTAAACGATACCAGACGAGGAATAAGAGTCTTATCTAGAGAAACGATCTGTCATTTTCCAAAAAAATACAGCTGTATATGCTTTATAAACACAAATGATCACCTTGCACGTGCTTCCGCTTTTCATATTCTTCAAAAAGCTTACGCTGTATGTATCTTCCCTATTCAACTTGCGGAACGAACCCAGGGCAAATTTTTTCCGTAAGTAAAATAGGGAAGTTTAGGACACACAGCGTAAGCTTTTTGAAGAATACGGAAAGCGAAAGCACAAGCAAGGCGATCATTTGTTTTTTATAAACCATTTACATGTGTATATGTCTGATGGTTTCTCTAGATAAGACTCTTATTCCTCATCTGGTATCATTTAAAGCCCTTTGAAGCTGCACTGAAACTGTAATTTTGACCTTCAATCATTTGGAGAGATCACTTAAGTCCACTATAAGGAGAATAATCCTGGAATGTTTTAATCCAAAATCTTCATTTCTTTTTCACTGAAGAAAGACAATAACATCTTGGATGACATGGGGGTGAGTAAATTATCAGGAAAATTTTATTTGAAAGTGGACTAATCCTTTAAACTACAGCAGAGCGCATACACACCTTACTCACCGGATGCTGTGCGCAAGGCAGACATAGTGGTGTTTTAGAGGTAAAAAATGATATAAATGCTGTTCGGTTTCTCGCACAAACCGATTGTTTCGTGTCTTAGGACATCAATGCGTCATCACGAGCCACAGGGTTTAATTTGGATTTGTCTGTGCATGTTTTTTTGACTCCTATAGATTGTGTGACCATTGACACGCATTATACGACTGACAGACGGTTAGAGTTAAAAATCATCCTTTGTGTTCTACTGAAGAAACAAAGTCACCTACATTTTGGATGCCCTGGGGGTAAGCAGATAAACATCAAATTTTCATTTTTGGGTGAACTATCCCTTTAATCTCCGAAGCTTTGTGAAATACAAACAAAGAAATTTTATATTCGTATGGGGTGCATTTGCAGATGTTGGTTTCTGACAAATGGCAACACAGACTAGACAAAATTTACTTATTCCTAAATGTGTTCTAAAGAAGTAAACAAAGTAGTAAACTATACCTGTGCAGTCGGGGCAAAGGTGAGGTTAATTTTCCTTCCTTTAGATCCACCTGGCTTCTTCAGCACTCTGGTGAACTGATCAGCATGGTGGTCAAGTTGTGCAAAAAACGTTGTGACGAGGGGAACAGTGGTAATCCTCAGAAATTCTGCCTCCACCTTTAAATAATGTCCACAAACAACCTGTTATTGGTGTGCATACTAAAATTTTAGTAAAAAAAAAAAAAAAAACATATGCTACTGTACTCTATAATTCTTTCACTGATGCATTATATAACATTGATTATGGATGTTTTAAGCAGCAGTTCATACCTCAGGCACAGTGAACAGTCCTAGCCATCTGGTCTTGAACTCTGCAATCATGCAGGTTCTGGTTTGCACTTTGAAGTTGCATCTCTACATCATATGGAAACGTAGGTATTTGAAATTCTGTAGGCCACTGTGATCGAGCAGTCGCTGAGTTTTTGTCGTAAATGTACAATCTTTGAACATACAGGAGATGGTTTCATGGGATTTAAGATGCAGATTTATGTCACTGTAATATTCCTTATCATTGCCTAGTTCAGCGAATGCACAAACTTGACATCTGAATGTAGCCAATGATGAAGTTCGCTGAGATGAGTCTCTGTTATGGACTCTACAGAGGTGTGATCTAAGTGCATTCCATGACTTGAATGTACATGGACAACTTGTATATGGGCAAGGATATGGATGCCTACGCCCATATTGAGGATGTTTTAACCTATAATGTTTTAGTAACTGACACCTAGTTGAGGTCTTTGAACCGCAACCTTTACACTGCCACATTCAATATCTGTAACAAGCACACACACCACCACAAAAAAAAGAAAAAAAAAAAAAGGAGAAAAAAAGTGATTTCAGTTAAAAGAAACTTGACTTGCAAAAAAAAAAAATAATAATAATATGCCAAGTTTTACAAATAACAGACCATATGACTTAAAATAACATACATAAT
Source organism: Chanodichthys erythropterus (assembly GCF_024489055.1). NCBI lineage: Eukaryota > Metazoa > Chordata > Actinopteri > Cypriniformes > Xenocyprididae > Chanodichthys > Chanodichthys erythropterus. Next base: position 22,092,424 of record NC_090242.1, on the reverse strand, counting down.
CTGTTAAAAACTGAAATTATCAGTTGCTACTGATAATTAAAAGGATACAAACAGAAACAAGCTACTCAAAACTAACAAATGAAATGGTCACGCAAGGAACAGTATTTACATTAGATGTTGCAGATCTTACCTATTGTGAGTAAAACACCTTGGCTGGAACACAAAATACCTTTCATTTAGGACCTGAAAAATTGCAAAGGATAAAACAATTATCAAGATTTTGTGAAATTTAATTAATCTGAACTGAAAAAACTACAAACCAATAAAATATCACACTATGTAATTTTTATTTAAAGTAGGCTATAACAAATTGGAAAATACTAAAGATTCAAACCAAGTATTAACCACTGTTAATTTTGACACCAGATTTTAGTTTAGTTTTAGTCGGATGGACACCTACTGGTTGAACTTAGTATTGCAGTTTCACAGCGAATGACTGTAGCATTGTTTTTCAACTTTAAATTAATCTTAACATATTATTGTATTTTTATTCTTTAATAGAGTCAAAATATTACAACTACTTAAACGCTACAGTCAGAAAAATAAAAGGGAAGTTACACAGTTCAGGTATACATTTTGACATTGTGTAATTCTATTTGTTAAACGTGTAGAATAGGCGTTCATGATATAAAGAATAAACATACTAGTATAACTTTTAAAATGGAGAGAACACGGAGCAGTTTTTCCGTGAGCGGGAATGGAAAACCCAGATTGATGGAAAAAAATCCGTCGTAGAATCGCTCCAGTTAACGTAAATCCATCGTAGCGACAGAGAACTTTAATTCATGAATTATCTCTATCTCTTATTACTTTTCTTTTCGACCAAATAATGGAAATATGCAGCACATCAACATGCGCCATGTGGCTAAACTAGCATGCTAACTTCAGCATGTCTAAGACGATAGAACTCTCTAAAACTAAAGCAGGCCAAAAATATATCTCTTATTACATATAAAAAAAACTAATAAAAAACTCGATACTGGTGGAAAAACAAATATCCTCTTACCTTTACCAGCCGTTGAAAAGGTAAGATGTCCCTCTGTCCCAATCTAAGAAAAACTTTGCAGGGGGTCACTCAGGTATGCAGAAAATCAATTATCTTTGCGCATGTGTAGTCGGACGCATATGGTCGGACCATAGACTGTAAAAAAAGATGGACGACGCGACGTCGCTTCCTTCCATTGTAATGAACTGAAGCCAAAATGGCCGACCGAATGGGCGCTGACATGTTACGCAATACGTAAGTTTGGAGCCTGGGCATGCGCAGAAGGAACCGTCAGTGGAGCCGGAGGCGGAGTCGCGATATCAAACTTCCGCCCAGACGACTGCGTCATCATTCATGTATTTTAAATAGACTATAAAAATTATATACAATTTAAAATTCTACCTATAAAATAATAGGCTATTCTATTTCTAGAGCAATAATACTTTTAAAACAGCAAATTCAGTAGATAAAATCAATATAATATGCCACTAGAAACAACTCTAAATCGTCAGAAACGGTCCTGCCATTTTAAATCAAGTTCAACTAATGTTACAAGAGATCGATTGCTGTAATTAGAGTAAGCTATCATTAGTTTTGTCCTGCTAATTATTATTTTATACCCATAAAAATAATAAGTAACTGCCAGATAACGATCACCTGCTTTTTCCCGACATTGTTAACATTAGGTGTGTTATCTTAACTAATAACATTTATTAATTAGCTTATAACACCCATATTTAATGTTACAGAAAAAGGTTCAGTGATCCGTCAGATCCTGTAGGTCGGTTAGTACAGTTTACTGCTGAACAACTCATTTTGTTGGTGTTAAATAACAAAGAAATCGAAAATTAACAGTTAGTTAATACATCTTCAATCTCCCCTCGAAGCTCCGACAGTCCTCAGACAAGCTGAGCTGTCAATCAAGTTCGAATCATGACGACACGCCCCGTTTTTATAGCATCAAATTGCTAGCTAAAATCTAAATCATCACAAAAACGAACAATTGAATATATATCAGTGTGATAACAACTACCTTAAATGACCAAAAACATTTTTCATAAAGTTTTATTTGAAGCAGAATTTATTTTTAAGTTTTCACTGAAGTCTCATTCGACTGCATTGAGAGGGCGGGGTTTATGACCTGTACTGCATCCAGCCTCCAGGGGGCGATCAAAGAGCCCGTGGCTTCACTTTTCAGAACGTATGAGACACACCCGGGTCGGACACGTCTTGCTCTTCTTCTTCTTTGGGGTTTCATGCCAGTTTGCGTCGCACTATACTGCCACCCTCTGGATGTAAGAATTTTTTACTTAACTGGTTTGTGTTTAGACAAAGCGTTAGGATTTTGTACAGTTAAGTTGAGACATAATTATGTGGACCTTAATAGAAAAAAACATTTAAAGTCAACAAATTAAATTATTATAAGTCAACTGAATATAAATATACTATGTAAAGTGCACAACCTTCCTTGTTCATTTTTTTGAGTGTAGGCTATGCACTCAAGCGCACGCATAACGCTTGCCATAAAGAACCGGCAAAAGTAATGATTATGAATATGACAAAAAACAGCAAGGAGACATTTTAATTGTTTATTAATAAAGTAATGTTTTCTGAATCAGTGTCAGCTGCAAAGATGAAGTTGACATTGCTGACTCTCATCATCTCCGCATATACTGGACGCGCCTAGAGAGAAAATTCACATTTCATTCAGATTACATAATCAGAGTAGACTCTTTTCGTTTTTAATTATTTAGTTTTAAAGTAGATATTTCAAGCTTTCTCAAGTCTGCGAGGCAAGCAGCCTATACGCCGAGTTTCGGTTCATTTAGCCTATAAGTCGCGCTCCAGTTCACGTGCCAGTGATCGCGCCCGCGCATCCATGATTATATTGCCTGCTATATTTGCTTCTTATTTATTAAATCCAGGCAATTGGTTGATGAAACATTTAATAAAATTAAGATACATTTTTTACAAAACGAAATTCACTTTAAAGAGAGGCTTTCTATAAAACAAAACTTAATGAAGTGGTCAAAATCATGTCTGACCCACTCTATGGCTCCCGATATATTGCGCATCTTATGATGCATCTTACTCATGGTGTTCACTTTTCATAATCAAGTAAATGAATTTAAAACATAACTTAGGACTACTTAAACATATATATGAAACTACATTTTCTTTAATGACAGTACAGAGAAATTTCATAAGCAAGAGCGGATCATGAGTCACAAGTCGGGTCAAGAATTATTCTTAGACTTATATTTAATATTGGGGGCATTCAAGTTATTTGACATTTGATTTTTTTTTAAAGTAACGCAATAGTTACTTTCCTTGGTATTTAGTTACTTTTATAATGATGTAACTCAGTTACTAACTCTGTTACTATTTGTGAGAAGTAACTAGTAACTATAACTAATTGCTTTTTTAAAGTAACATGCCCAACACTGGTTATGATGAACTATATGCCTTTCTCCACTGACGTTCTGAGTTCCAAGTGTTTGTAAGGATACTGATTGTTAGAAGGCAGCTGTTTGACTCTGTCTGAGATTAACAACAGGAACGGTGTGTGTAACATTAGCAACACATTAGCTGTTTGATAAGGTAGTCAAGCAAAAGGCTGATCATAAATTCATATAAATTAATGACAACCTTCGCAAGAGCTGTGCCAAGTGTGCAGGCGCATAGCGGCTCGTGCCAAAGTAAACTGACAGCTGACTTGAACTGGCGCATGTTTTTCTGTGCACAGGAGTCATTAGTCACACGGACACAACATTCATAGACACAACATTCATAGATAGCATTATGACAGAAAAAAAATGTATGCGGCTTTATTTTTAAAACGTTAATCTGAACAAATGAATTGCAGTGTATTACTAATATATATTTTTTGCCATTCCAGAAAAATAATTGATATTATATATATTATTTTTCACGTCATCACGTGATTAATTCTAACCAATGAGACTGCTGGAACTGTATCGCTAGTGAGCTGTCATTCCGGATTGGATTAGTTCCGCCCAGCTCTGCTCCAAACAGGTAGGCTAAGCTTTTTAAATTTCTATAGTAATTTCTGAGATTTCTATTAAAATTAGTGAAGCAGGTCAAAATGGTAATTAATGAATTAATTGGAATTAAATTACACCCACTTTAGTGGTTTATCTGATGAGTATATCATTTCAGTGGCGGCTCGTTGGTATTAAAAAAGAGGAGGCACACTAGCGATCCCCAGTTGATGGTTTTTTTTTTCTTTTTTTTGCTTAACTGCTTAATAAAGGTCTTCTTTTGGTCATGTTTATGTACGTAAATGACATATGTATCCAACAAGACAATGTATTTAAAATGTTACTCACCTATTAACTTACTTGAAGAAAAAATCCTTCCTCCTGTCTTTTAGCAGCAAATTTGTCTATGACTCTGTTGTAGAATACAGCTGTCTTCTTCAATTCATCAATTAAGGCTGACTCCAGAGAAACTGTTTTCAATTGTTAAAAGTGTGATAGTCTATCTTGTCCACAGTTACTGTGAAGATATGTTTTCGCTGTCTTTAGGCCAGAGAAAGACCTTTCAGCAGACACAGTTGTTATGGGAATTGTTAGCATCAACTTCAGCAATTTGACCAGTTCTGTCAGGGTGCTATGCAAATCATCCTGTATAATCATCTGAAGTAAGTTGCTTGGCGCTTTATGGAAACGCTTATCTTCATAGACTTATCTGCCAACAGTCAAAGAAGGGTTAGACCTTTTAAAGTGTGGCCATTTCTTCATTAGGAAACCCTTTTAGTTTAGCAAAATCTGCAAATGCTGTAAAGTCGATACAATTCATTTCATATCACTAAATCTCTCTGTCATCTGACAGATAACTGCATCCATGATTTCATAGAACAGAGATCGATAAGAGTCAGTAATGCTTGAATCTTCACCTTGCTTGCTGCAGTTAAATCCTTGCCAGCACTGACGCTTCCTTCTGTGATCCTCTTGCGAAACAGAACGGACAGTGTTGTCATACACTTCTTGAAATGTTGTGTCAGTACGAAGTGCTCTCAGTGAATTAAGGGTCGCATCTATGTAGTCAAACGACCATCGTAAATCAAGGGACCTAGCTTGGAGAACCTGGAACAAAACATCAATGTGTCCAAAAATTGATCAGAAACATCCAGCAGAAACATGAACTTGAAATCCTGCAATTTCTGTTTGAGTGCCATGGCCTGAGCGATTGCGTCATTATCCCATCCTGGTTCCATTATGATTCAGTCAAAGACTATATTGACACACTGGTGACCTTCACATACTGCACTTTTAAAGTTCCACCGGGTAGCCGAGCCCTTTGGGAATCCGAACTGAAATGTCAGCCTCAGTCAGTAATGTGGTTCTTTTGGGTGATCGAGAGAAAAAAATAGTGGAAACAGTCCAGTGCGGCAAAAAAGGCATCTTGGCATCTTTAATATTCTTCTGCGGCAGCACTAAATTCAACCTATGTGCGTAACAATGCACAAAAAGTGCATGTGAGCAATGCACTTTCACACGGGCCCTCACACCCCCTCAATGCCCACTCATACAACTTGCACTGTCATATATTTGACAAATTAAATTTGCCTCTGGGTTGTACTTCTGAATTACTTTCATTAACACTTCAGAAAGTGATTCGGCATCTCTGTCTGCACTAACATCGTGGAAATCTTTCACAAATAGCGCCACTGTCATTCACATATGGCAGAATGACTGACAGCTGGCATTGTAGTGGCATCTGCTTGAATGGCAAAGAAATCAGTTGACTGAATTTCTTGATCTATTTCATTATTTACCACAGTGGCTATACTCTCAATTAAGTCATTTTGAATTGATTTTGAAGTACCTTTGAAAATGGTTGATGTTTTCAGATGCTCTGCAAGTGCTGGGTTAAAGTGCTCTGAAAAGGTTTCTAAAAGTTGTACAAAATTCCCCTTGTTTTTACTAATAGCACTCATCAAGACCACGAAATGTGTGTTCTTGTTGGCCCAAATACAGAACAGCAATGATCAGTATGCGTTAAAGATCACAGTTTTTCCGCAAACTGCCCGTTGTGTCGCTGTGCCCCAATGGCAGCGGCCTGGCTGAGTGCCTCATCAATTCTCACCCGCCCGAACAGCTTCAGTTTAAGAGCAGATATATGGCTCCTAGACTTTGCATGTACTTTCCGTAGCTCTTGCTAAATTCGTATATATATGTAAATATATATTTGACTGATATGTTGATTTTTGTTTATTTTTCTCCCTTTTCCTTGTGTAATCAGATCATTGGTTCTGTGTCTGTAAGTATTCTATTTGTCACACATTCTCAGTTTTTGCATTATCTCAGTTTCTTTGCACCATACAACTGTATTTTCGTGAACATTTTGCTTATGTTATCTGTTAATATTTTGAGTATCACATTTTTAAAATGAGATTATCCTCATCCACTTAACAAATACTGTATTTGTCAGTACAGTGGTGTCATATGTAGCCTACATTCTCAGATGTTATTGTACATAGAATCCTGAATAAAAGTTTTAAACTGGGTTTTGACCATTAGAAAAAAAAAACTGAAAAAACTGGAGAAAAAAAAACAGTACTGCACACTCAAAAAAATGTTTTATTAACATTAATATAATTTTTTGAATCTATGTAAAATTTTTGTGTTGTGACAACACAACTGAATGAGGAAGAATCTATTTAAAATAGTAATGTCAAATCAATTCAATTGCTTGCCTGTAACTTAAACTTGTTAAGTTTAGTGGACATGCTTTAGTTTATTTAAAACCAGCCAAATATGTTTCATTCAACCAACAAAAGGAGATTTGTTTCAAATAACTCAATTCAATTATGGACAGTGGTTCCATCCAATTAGGTTTTGTTACTTTAACTCAGTGATTTCTATTTAAAGTAACTCCCTTCAAAGCAGCATTTATTTGTGTGTGATTACCTTGTAGAGACAAAAAAAAAGACAAGATATGTAACAAGTTATCAAACTGTATTTGTCAGTTGCGATAAACTGTGTTTTAAACAGCCTGTTCAGTCATTACATTCAAGAATCTTTAAACTTGTGCAAATGCTTTTAACAGTCTGATGTAAAAGTAATTTTAGATAATGTTAGAATCAAAAGACTTCTGCAAACTCAGAAAGTGAAAATTAACCTGGAAAAAAACAAAAACAAAGGATAAATACAATTAAATATTTTTTTTTTTTTTTTTTTTTTTTTTTACAAATTTACAAAAAAAGAAAAAGTGTCCAGATGGTAGTTTCCTCTTTAGTGCACTTTATTGGATAACTTGTTGCCATCAACTTTTGCAGTGCTTTGAAAGTATACCTGAATCCAGGAGGATAGCTCAAATTCAGTCCATATATTAGTCCCATCAACATGGCTGTATATGGCATATGGGACACTGCTAAGGTCTGAAGAACCTTTTGCCTCCCTAACACCACTCCAACATCTGCTAGGCTCTTTTCTATATCTGCACCTTCCAGTCTTGTGAAATAAATCCCCATCAAAGTCTTCTGAATCGCCTCCTGTCCTGTCCTAGTGTGGATATTTAAAAAACAAAAAACAAAAACAAAAACAGTACTCTTAAATTCCTGTGTATTAACTTTAACAAAGCATTTAGCATCCTTGAAAATAAACAACATTTTAAAATGCACATATACTCACCATATACAGATCAGACTGCTAGGGCCTTCTTTCATGTAGACACAGAGAGATTTGATTATGCACTCTCTCTTCAGTTCAATGTCACCATTCTAAAGATGCAAACAACAACAACATTACCCAAATATAGCCTTTACCCTTTAAATTTAAAATAATTCACCTTTCCATAAGATTACCCTGCCATTGCTCCCACATACTCAACCACTTTCAGTTATCCATCCTCCTCATGCTTTACATCAGGGGTGTGAAAGCTTGCTCCTAGAGGGACTGTTCTGCGGAGTTTAGCTCGACCCAAATTAAATGCACCTGAACCATCAATGTTTTTTGGAATTTTCAAATAAGAACAAAGTGTTAAACTTTCAGGCTGTTGCACTGGGGTAAGTTAGAGCTAAACTCTGCAGAACATTGTCCATTAACAATAGTGTTATACATGTAACATCTGTCAGTTACTTTGCATTTATTGTATTTATCATGGTAATAAACAATCTTATTATATCTGTTTTTATGCATGCTCATGACCATAACCCCAGTGAGAGAATATTGTTTTAAAGGGTTAGTTCACCCTAAAATTAAATTTCTGTCATTTATTACTCATCCTCATGTCATTCCACACCAGTAAGATCTTCGTTCATCTTCTGAACACAAATTAAGATATTTTTGCTGATATCCCAGGGTATCTGATCCACTCAAAGGCAGCAACGTCATTGCACCTTTTGACGTCTAAAAGGTAGTTAAAAATATTGTTAAAGTAGCCCATGTGACTGCAGTGGTTCAACTTTAATGTTATGAAGCGATAAGAATACTTTTTGTGGTCAAAAACAAAAACATTATGACTTTATTCAACAATTGGAACTGTCATCCTTGTTTACATCTGAATGCCAACTTAGTATAGGCTGAAGCTGAACACGTGCATTTGATGCTGACACAGGAGTCAGCCAATAACGAGCTGGTTAAACCACTGCAGTCACGTTGACTATTGTAACCATGTTTTTAACTACATTTCTGAACGTCAAAAGGTGTAATGATGTTGCTGCCTATGAGTAGATCAGATACCCTCAGATTTCATCAAAAATATCTTAATTTGTGTTCTGAAAATGAATGAAGGTCTTACCGGTGTGGAACGACATGAGGGTGAGTAATGACAGAAATTTAATTTTTGGGTAAACTAACGCTTTAATTCAAGATTTTGTTGAGTGTAGTTCTTCATACCTGTGTAGTGGGCACCAAGAGCACTCAATTTGCAAACATCAGTTTTCCAGAGCATCCATCCAGCTTGACAACGAATGTTGACACCAATGGGATAAATTTAAAACAAAAACGTTATGAAGAGCAGCTTTATCAGTTTTATTGAGCCAAGCCATGGGTTCTAACTAACTACTTTTATTAAAACCTAAAAAGACAAATACAGTGATTCACTTACCTTAGCCAAAACGCCATTTTCTCCTTCAATAAACTTGTGACATTCCTTTATTTCACCAAAGACAGTGACGAACTCCAAAAACCATGATGAAAAACTGTCATAAAAAAGTAATATCAGATAAAATGTCAAAATGTATGCATCTGCAAGGTGAATGTAGCATTATTTGTACTTGCTTCAGAGCTTCAGACAATTTTACTAGGACTTGCATAGCTTAGAAACTACACTGGGAGGTTTTAGGAGATAAAATGCTTTACCCTATTTTCAGACTAAAATGCATATTTTAGCTGTTTTAACTGAAAGCAAATTGTACGGATACATCTTAAAATATGTGGATGTCATTGTTTTATCTAAAGATGCACAAAGCTACAATGATTTGAAATAATGCCTAATCCTGGTTTAGCCTAAGCCCTGTCTGTGAAACCAGGCCTTAATATACTAAGACTGTGATAATTAAAGACCAAACTCTGAAACACAATTCCAATAAAAGCAGATGAGCCCTAAATATGAACGCAATGCGTTTAGTTACACGATAAGCGTTTTCCTCCCATGTTTTACACGCTTAACATAGCTATTAATACCGAAACAGCAATCTAAAAATATCAAATTCTGATGATGATGATAGCCTAAACCACCTGCTATTCGTGCAGATTAACCTAGAATATGAACTAAGCGCGTTGCATTCATATGATGGATTCATCTGCACATTTAGTTTATTAATATGGTGCGTACTGAGTTTTAACTTTTAATATCACTGTCTTAGTGCATGAAGCCACATAAAACTTTTTCACATAAAACTTTTTCATCCACTTTTGACAAGTATGTTACAAATAAACACGCATCTTTCAATCGCATGGAATAATCCATTAATGGCGCAATAAACAAGTTTAACACAACAGGGCTCTCAAGTTTTGAACTGAGTTCAGAGTGAGATTTCAGCGGCGACGGGGGTTTGGGTGGGGACGGGGGTCTGATATGAAAAATGACACATTCGTACAAATAAAAAAAATATTTATTTAATTCAGCATTTTTGTGTGTATGTGAGTGAGTGAGTGAGTGAGTGAGTGAGTGTAAGAGATAGATAATGGTAATATAATCATACACATTATATTGTTGTTTTTCCTCAACATTGTAATGTGAAACAATACATGGTAACCATATTCCGACTCTAGTGTACCTTATGTACATTACGTTCGGCACGATAACTGGCGCGCTCTGCTTTACTAGTGTTTTTTCCGCTCGCTGCTTGAGCCTATAATGCTTTTGTTCTTTAGGCCTATATTTTTGTTTACACATAATGTGTAATGTTTTAAACTGAATGAAAACCTTAAGATAAAACACAAACTTGTTGTGTATATTACCTAATCATAAGTTTGTTCAGAAATGGTGACGACAACTTGAATAAAAAATAAAAAACGTCTCTCATTTTCTCAAAATAATCGTAATTTAAAGCTGCTGTCCGCGATTTTTGGCCCTCTAGCGGTTAATAGGGTGACCACCTGTCCCGCTTTGCGTTGTACCGCACAGCATTTTGACCCAATGTCCCGCACGTCGCATATTGAGAAAATGTCCCGCATTTTCATCAGTCTGTTGGTTTTCACTTATAATATTAAGAAAACGTGCATGCGTGCTTTTGCCTTTTTAAGAAAGCATTTTATTTATTCTTTTTGCTGCGTAGTTTTTCACCTACCAGCGCTTCGACAGAAGTAACATCCCAACAGCCCTTTTTTAAATCCTATCCAGTGGTTGAAAAGAAAGGAGTAAACACGGTCACTAGTTGGTTGTGACGGCTGTCAATCCAAATGTGGAGCGGAGTTGGACTTGGTCAGAACTGTTTCAAAAATAGGGTGACCAGACCGGTTTTTGGTGTTCTGTCCCCGGAAATGTCCCCGTTTTACATATTGCTTAAAACAACCCGCATATACATTGCAAAAAGACCGACGAGCGTAGGCTACAGCAGCCTGCTGGAGAAATTGTGTAGTGATCATGTTTTCCAACAGAGGGGGCTGTGCAGCTTGGAAAAAGGCCCATCACTACTAGCCAGTCAAGTTCACGTAAAAGTACTCTGGACAAACTGTTAACTAACCTACCAGCTGCCTGGACACAAATATTCCCCAGCAATTTGATGAGATGACTTACTGTACTCATAGGATATGGTCCCACATCGATCACGATCAGTCTGTAGCCAGATGTGAATCAATGTGACTGACAGATGTCCTCCTCTGTAGCTAACTACTTCAGCGAGCATCTGAATCAGTGCGCGAGCCCGTGAATCACAGAATGTGTCGTTGGAATCAGAACATAACTATTTTTGTGGCGGGAATATCTAAATCTTACCCGGATACAGTAATTCTATTTTCTGATTGGCTGTTCGGTAGCTATATTTTTTTTATTAGATTAACTGGTGCATGGCAGGGCCTTCTACTCTATGGGGAACTCGCTTGATTCCTATAATAGCGGCGCAACTTGTGCATTATCCTGGAGATTTGTCTGCGTGAGAAATACAAGGTGTGGCGTGTGAGCGTGTGAACGGGTTGAAATGCGCGTGTCTCACGCCCAATGCGTGAGAGCCCTGTTATTTTAACAAAACAGATTGGGGTAAAACCAACAGTGCTGCAAAACCATTTTTTTGAGAGCAGGTTTCTTGTCTCGGAGGCATGTCTATAACAAATGTATGCTAATGTCACACTGTACAAGTTGTTTTATTAAGAATTAAGTATGTATACTGAAGGTTTTATGTCCCACTTGAACTTTCTTACCTACAGCTAATGTGCTTGGTTTAGGCATATCAGTAATCAGTAATCATAATCAGAAATCATAATCGTAAAGGGGAAGTCAAGAGACACTGAGGCTGTGAAGATGGACTTATGTGTGACACCTATGCTGCAAGGAAATAATTACCTTTTGTTATTTTTTTTAGCAGCTCAACCCTCATTTCAGCTCTTTTGGGAAGAAAGTTGATGGAGGCGATGTTGTAATTTTTGCATGGTTCTCACGGCCAACAGGACATGTGCAGAGCTCCAAATCCATGTCCACTGTATAGGTGTGCTCTGATGTGGAGAAGTGAAATGAAGACATAAAATACAGATATATTAGATGTTTCTCAATTCTAAGAATTCAAAGACATACACACATCTTTGTAAGAATTGAGATGCAATGATCTTGTTGCTCAACTAACCGTCCCAGTACATTTTAAGGGATAGCACCACTGTTACGGACAGAGGGACCAGAGACACAGATAAAACATAGATGGGTGTTTATTGACAACAGCAAGGTGAATACAGTGATGCAGGTAAGTGAAACAGGTGATATGAACTCTGCAGAGAGGTAACTGGTGATGATACTGTCCTTTATCTTACAGGAACGTGGATCTTGGAAGGATGGGTGATCGTCGATGGAGTGAACACACGTAGGATGTAAGTAGACCCACAAAGACAATGAAGCACGGAGACTGAGGAAACACGCTGGAGTGAAACAGGTAGGAAGCTTTGGGGTCTTGGAGATCAAACACAATAAAACCATGCACATTATAATGCTAGTAAAAGTGTGAATATAAGGAAACGATCCATTGGCATTTCTCTCAGCCATGGTGCCTTCATCTTTGCTGATCTGATCCCCAGGTAAAAAAGTAGTATACTTTAATGTATTTGAAATATGAATGAAGTACATGAATTATAAAACAAGTATACTTCTACTTGTTGTACTTTATTTAAAGAGTATTTGATTTGTACTTTTTAAAAGTATACTTCAAAAAAGATGTAATTAAGTTCAACTTAATAGTCCAAACAGTAAGTATAATAATTTATCAGTAATCAAATTATTTTTGAAATGTACTTTTTGAAAGTGTACTTTGTTGTTAATGTATTTTAAATAGTATTGAAGTTTATTTTTTTTAAGTGTATTAAATTTGACATACTTAGAGTGGCAATTCAGTGTACTTATGGGAAGTATATATTTTTTGGAAATTAATTGTTAGTATACTTTTTTTAAAGTGTACTATGTTCTCACTTCATTAGAAGTGTGACTTCTGTACACTTTATACAGTACACTCTAAAATAAGTGTATTTTTAGTGGCATATCAGAGTACTCTCATAAAATATGTTAAAATACAAAAATGTATAGTGGTAATTTAGTGTACTTTTAGTAAGTACGCTTATTTGTAATACAAAGTATAATTTATTAAAGTGTACACTGATTTCACTTCATCTGTAGTGTAATCTTAGAGTCAGTCTGTTGTTCGTTATCTGGCCGGACTCGGTGTTCATCTTCAGTTCTCTCTTCACAGCAGTTCAGTCAGTGTACTGTTTGAGTACATGAATTACTCGGGGATATTGGTTTGTTTGAACTCAGAGGGAGTGTCAGCCACATTAAAAAAGTTAACAGCTTAAGTCATTTGTGGATTAATGTGTATTGGAGACGCGAACCGTTTAAAACGATTCAGTTCGATTTGGTGAACTGGTTCAAAAAGATCCGGTTACATCGAATGATTCGTTCGCGAACCGGATATCATCACAAACTGCTTTGTTTTGAACTCTCTCTCACAACAGATACGGAAAAGAAGACAATGCTGAATAAAGTCGTAGTTTTTGCTATTTTTGGACCAAAATGTATTTTCGATGCTTCAAAAAATTCTAACTGACCCTCTGATGTCACATGGACTACTTTGATGATGTTTTTCTTACCTTTAGAGCTCTCGGACTAAATCTAAAATATCTTAAACTTTGTTCCAAAGATAAACGGAGGTCTTACGGGTTTGGAACAACATGAGGGTAAGTTATTAATGACATAATTTTGCTATTTGGGTGAACTAACCCTTTAATTTGAAGAACATGCATGTTCACGTTATGTCTTGGAATACAGACCTGACTTCCCAGATTACAAATTTGAAAATCCACTTAACTCTGCCATTTTTGATTTTCAAAACAGAAAAGTTCAAGTTCTTGTTTTAGCATGTTCATTTGTGCACTCAATACTTGGTCGGCAGCACATATTACAGCAAATGACTTGCTCCTAGCACAAATTACAGCATCAGTGAAGTGTGGCATGGAAGTGATCAGCCTGGCACTATTGGACCTTCAGATCATCTGTATATTGTTGGATCGACTGTTTCTCATCTTTCTCTTGAAAATATCCCATAGATTCAGGTCAGGCATGTTGGCTGGCCAATAAAACACAGTAATATCATGGTCAGCAAACCACTTGGAAGTGTTTTTGCACTGTGGGCAGGTGCTAAAGTCCTGCTGGAAAAGGAAATCAGCATCTCCATAAAGCTTGTCAGCAGATGGAGGCATAAAGTGCTCCAAAATCTCCTGGAAGATGGCTGCATTGACGTTGCACTTGATAAAACACAATGGACCAACACCAGCAGATGTCACGGCCCCCCAAATCATTACTGACTTCAGAAACTTCCCTCTAGACTTCAAGCAGCTTGGATTCTGTGCCTCTCCAGTCTTCCTTCAGACTCTGGGACCATGATGTCAACATGAAATGCAAAATTTACTTTTATCTGAAAAGAGGACTTTCGACCACTGTTCACTGTCCAGTTCTTTTTCTCCTTAGCCCAGGTAAGATGCTTCTGACGTTGTTTCTGTTTCAGAAGTGGCTTGGTAGTCCTTTTCCTGAAGATGTCTAAGTGTGGTGACTCTTGATGCTCTGACTCCGGCTTCATTTGACTCATTTTGAAGCTCTCCCAAGTGTTTGAATCGGCTTTACTTGACCATATTCTCAAGCTTGTGGTCATCCCTGTTGCTTGTGCTCCTTTGCCTACCCAATTTCTTCCTTCTAGTCAACTTTGCATTTAATATGCTTTGATACATCACTCTGTAAACAGCCACCCCATTCAGTAATGACCATCTGTGACTTACTCTCTTTGTGGAGGGTGTCAATGATTGTCTCCTGGACCATTGCCAAGTCAGCAGTCTTCCCCATTAGTGTGGTTTCAAAGAACAAGAGATACCCGGAATTTATACTGTAGGGATGGTCATTTAATGAAACTCAAATGTAAATATTCTAATATTTTGAGATACTGGATTTTGGACTTTCATGAGCTGTATGCTCTAATCAACAAATAAAAAAAAATAAAAAAAAATAAAAAAAACTTTTGAAATGTTTTACTTTACATGTAGGGAATCTAGTATAAATGAAAGTTACATTTTTTTAAATAATTTACAATGAAAAAATGAACTTTTTCACGATATTCTAATTATATGACCAGCACCTGTAGATATGCATGTGTAGTAAGTTGTTTGCCATTGTTCTGTTCCCGGCATTTCAGAGAAAGTCGACTGTTCAAGGTTCCTCCTTTTGCCAATATCTGCTTTTGTGTGTTACTTTAGTGTTAATAATAAAGATCCTTTTCTGAAATGCAATTTGTAATCCGTTGATTTAATGTATTTGAACTGAATTGTAATGTAATACACTTGTAGTGTAATACCAACATTCATGCTTAAGTATAACAAAATGGGGATAAAATTACAAATGAAATGTACTTTCAATTTGTTTCTACCTTACACTATAATAACATTGCACTGAAAGTACGTGTCTATGATGTTTAGGTTGTAATTGAACTTCACTTCAAAAACATTATTATTGTCATAGTGGGACACTTTAAAAGCACTAAATATAGTTAGGAAGTGCATTTGTAGATCACTTGAAATGTTACAGAGGCATACTAAATTAACTGTTTATAGTAATTATAAGTATGATAGCAGTATGCACAAAATGTACTTAAACACAACTATAATTTGCACTGCAATGCCTTTTTAAGTGTATTTACATTAGAATAGCAATACAATGCAATTGTACTGTAAGTGTGCTTAATTGCTCATGAATCTTGATTTTCATTAGTGTATTTTAGTGCACTTGAAGTTTAAAAAAAGTTGTTCCATTTTAGTATACAATTTACACTAGAAGTGTAGTTAAATAGATGTTAAGTTGAAGTTAATACATAATTGAATACACTTAACTATACTTGGATTTGACGAAAATAGTACAAAATGTAGAAAATATACTTAGTACACTTTATTAAAGTATATTTTTAATATAATTCTTTTTCACCTGGGGAGTCTTGAGTAGATGACGTCACTTGAGGGAGGCGTGGCCAGGCCTGCTGAACACGCCCCACATCAAAACAATGCAATAAAGAGAAATGCATAGTAAAGTGAATTGCAAAGGGAAAACGGTATCGCAAGCACAAGCTTGCCTGAATCGCAGAATAAAAGGAGCGTTGCAAATTAATAGGTGTGACTATGGGAAATATGTTGCAGACATAAAATAGGATCATTGATTTTTGCAATTAATTATATCTTTATTTTCTTTATTTTTGTTTGCAAAACAACTTTTTGCTCAATACTTTATTTTCCTTTGCAATACTTCTTTTGCAATGATATGTGGCTTTAAATTGACTCCATCTTGCCCCCTATGAACATTAAGATCTTGGGATTAACACCTTTAGTGTTCCACTATCCTGCTGCACAGCATTAATCATACAAGACTCCAGACAATGCCTTCACTATGCTTTCATCACGGCTGGGATGATCTCAGACCAGTTTCAGAGAAAATCCCACCGGCAAAAGAATACGACAGTTGTTATAGAATAGACGCATGGCAAAGGTGACATGATTAATTTCATTTTAAATTTTTCTACAATGTGATGGGTTCTTCTTTTGTAAAATTCAGCAAACCCTTTTGTTACTACATACCCATGTAGAAGGCAACGTTCTCAGAACCTTGCGCAATGTTCCCTAAAATTTCTCTAAAGGTGACGAAAATTCCAAACCTTTCCAGAACATTACGGAGGTTCCTAAAATGTCCTCTTTTGGTAATGAAAGTGCTGCAGTTCAGGTTCCTTATATGACTACGGGGACGTTCCATTTTGGTTATTTTATGGTCACGAGAGAGCGTTACATAGAGGACATTTGGGAAGTTATCAGAACGTCTTATAGAAATAGTCCCCTAAACATTCCCAAAACGTTTTGAATGTTCCCTGAAGGGCCACAAAATAATGTCCCCCAAACCCTAAAAGAACTCCACATCAATAAAGGCTGTGTTGGATAAAAAAAAAAAAAAAAAAAAAAAAAAAAGAAGCTCTACTTGATTTTTTGTTCTGTTCTGTTTTATGTAACTGTTACGTTTCAATCAACTACATGTCATATGGCTATCATCCAGCAAATATCTGGGGATCTTCCAAGTTACTGCCCATCCATAGTGATTTGACTCTTTAATAGCTACAGATGAATTCCATCCACTGGGACCCTTATGGACACTCAACTATGACAGATACCAACCAGAGGCATGCAAGGGTTGCATTCACTTTTATTTATTTCACAAGTTTGCAAAACAGATTTGTCATGTTGTCCAAGATAGAGGGTTTTAGACTCAACTCAAGCACTAATAAAGGACTACGTTTGTAACAACTAAAGAGAAATAAAGCATAAGATGAGGTGACAGAAGAACTGTCACGGTAGTGAGGAAAGCAGCTGGCTAAGTAGTTTTGCAAAAGAAAAATACTGACATGAGCAACAAAAATGCAATAATGACACAAAACTGCTTTGCATAATTATTTATGGATATTTTTGGCTAGATGACAATACTTCAGAAAGTATTTTGATGACCTGCACTACTGTTGAAATTGGTAAGTCGCTTATGCTCACCAAAACAGCAATTATTTGATAAAAAATAGTAAAAATGTGAAATCTTATTATAATTTAAAATAACTGTTCTCCATTTTAATAATTTATTCCTGTGAAGGCAAAGGTGATTTTTCATCAGCCATAGCTGTCCTTAGTGTTATATTTATTATTATTAGCAATGTTGAAAACAGTTGTGCTGTTTGACCTACTGACCTTTTGAACTGCAATGTATGATCTTCATATTTTGAAATGATTATTATTCATTTTGTGAGTACTTGTCTATTTTATTTTTTAGCATTATTTTAATCATTTGCAAACTAAAAGAAAATTACTTTTTTGTTTTCTTTGCAGTCTCATTCAGCGCCCTTGGCCTAAATAATGTCACAGAGTTTAAAAAGGACAAAGGCTATCCCTTCAACCTCACTTCTCTCTCCACATTCCATTAGACAGGCAAAGTGTTTTCCATCCCCACACTGAGCCAGATCTGAGTATCCACTTGGACCATCATGGATGATTAATTTACAATCCTCCCATCCAGAGGCATCCCACGGGGTTTTATTCAAGTAGACGCCAAGGCACGTTCTCTTGCTTGGATTGGTTGGATGGCAATAGAGTAGCCATGTTTTTTCAGGCGCTTGATCAGGGGCAAAACTAAACACACTTCCTTGGCAACCATGTCCGGTCTCCGTCAGCTTATGTACAGATGAAGGATTTTCAAAAGCTTCTCCGTTACTCTCACTTAGAGCCTCAAATCTGTAGCCAGATGTACTTCGAGCATTGCAGTACAGTGTACTGTTACCTTCGTCGTCTATGATCTCAGCCATCTGACACTCACAAGACTCACCATCCATACGTTTTCCTACTTGCCAAGTGCTTCCTTTATCATCACTGTAGAATGCGAATGCATGTGATGTGGGCTTACAGTTGAGTGAGTGGCAAGGATATACATAGGCTGGGATAATCAGTCTCCCGTTCTTCATTTGAACACCATGTCCTGGTCCAACAGCAAAGGTGGCCCAGTCCTTCACCTGCTCACCGATCACATCTGCTGTCAAATCTGTAATATGGCTCCAGGTTTTGCCAGTGTCCTTACTGGTTATGTAACAAAGTCGTGCCTGATTCTTATTTTTATGTATTTGTTTGTGTTCAGAAACCCCAACAGGAACAGTGATGAAAAACAGAAAGAGGGTCTTGGAATCTCTCTCATAGACCGGACATGGATTCATGCTGCGGTGGTTTGGTTGACAAGCTGAAGAGAGCAACTCATGATCACCATTCCACTGAAAATATAATTATAAAATAATAATAATAAACATTATAATGATAGTATTCAGTTTTTATTAAAAATGTGTTTGCAAATCTTGAGCATAATCTTTGCATTTTAATACATTATATGCTACTCACTAAATAAATGGACATGAAATATTGATTTGAGTTGAGATTATTTTATAATTATACCTGTATGTTACCTTGAAACATTCACTAAGAGAGAGAAAAAAGTGTACATTAAAATGTACAAAACATGCGGCGTAGCAACACTGCAAGATTATTACAGGCCTAATATAAATACCGAAGCTCGAGAGAACTATGTACAAGACTAAATAATAATGTAAATATTAATATAAAGTCTCACCTCAACTCTTCCATCCTTCCATATTCCTTTTCTCATCACAAGGACATCTGCATCCGTGTCGTCTGCAGTTTTCCGCTTTTCAGCAAAAGCAAGGAAGGTTTGATCGTCACTATCATAGAAGAGAGCTGGAATTCTGTATGTCACCTGCTTTCTTTCAGAGTTGTGTTGCTCCTGTTTGAATAGTGTTGTTACTGGAAATGGCCTTGGTTTGCTTCCTGGTTGTGTTTTGTCCATTATTAAATTTAAGTCCTAAAAATAGAATAAGCAGTTTTATTTTAGCACCTTTATGTGGTGAAGTCGGAGTTTATCGAATATTTTTGCTGTACCCTGTCCTTCCTTCATTTGGCTATTCTTTCCATATCCATAGAGAGACTAAATTGTGCAACGTGTGTATTTCCCTTACTTGGATCAAATTACAAGCAGAATCACAATGCCACGAAGCACATGCACAACAAATAATTTAAGTAAATGATAACAACATGAAAGCAAAAGTGACGGTTCGATGCTTGCCGTCTTGAGGCGAAAGTTACTTTTAGCAAAACTTTCTCCCGTTGTTTTTCGGGGACAATCTGTAGCTCTTTTAAAGCCTGCATATGCCAGAACTACATAGCAACGTGACACAAGTTAATATGATACCGCATGAATGAACTTCATACTCACAGAAATGCTCTTTTCTGCTACACAAGTGAAAGTAGTACTGCAGACTAGGCTACCCATTTACTGCTACCGTTACCCGAAAACAAACTTGATCTTACACACGCTGGATCTTTTTTTTTTTTTAAACGCGTAATACAACATTTAACAATCCCTATCCGTGTGCTTAAATGTTTATTTATACAAATATCCAGACTATTTAGTTGTGCTTAAGTGTTTATTTATAAAAATATCCAGTTTTTCAGTTTACTGTACAAGGTCATGGTAACAGGAGGACTGACAACTTAAGATCGCCCCCTACTGACATATCTAACAAAATATATGATGAAATGTTAAAGAGACTTTCAAAGAGTTCAAATCCTGAAATGATACTGAATAATGCACAAGCTGGGAGGAAGACAACTTAAAATCGTTTTAATATTATATATTAGATTGAAATATGATTAAAATCACCACACTAAAATTATCCATATTATTTCTTAGTGTTGTAGTCAAGACCACCTAGACCAAGACAAGTCCAACACTTTGGGGGGTTGAGACCAAGACCAAGGCAAGTCGAGACAGAGTCCAGACCAAGACAAGACTAGCACTCCTCAAATTCATCTGAAAGATCCACATTTACTGAGTTTTTTCTTTTCAATAATTTTTATTTTTAATCAATAATTACAGTTAGAATAATATGACACTATACAGAGCTGTTACCAATCAGTTGAAATCACTAGCAAGAAAATTAATCTTTACGCTGCAGAGGTGGAGCACAAGTTGCATCTGAATTGGTAGAATTACAAATGCATAAATGATGGTGAGATTAATGTTAAAAAAATACAATTTTGTTTATTGAACATTTGTAAAAACAAAAACAACAAAAAAAACAGTATCACGTTTCCAATTGTGCTCATATTTGTGAAGCATCCCTCTTTCTTGTGATTTAAAGGGTTAGTTCACCCAAAAATGAAAATAGTGTCATTAATTACTCCTCCTCATGTCATTCTACACCCGTAAGACCTTCGTTCCTCTTCGGAACACAAATTAAGATATTTTTGATAAAATCCGATGACTAAAGTGAGGCCTCTATTGAGAGCAAAGCACACTGAACCTCTCAAGATCCATAAAGGTACTAAAGACATATTTAAAACAGTTTATGTGACTACAGTGGTTCAACCTTAATATTATAAAGCAACGAGAATACTTTTTGTACGCCAAAAAAAAAACCCCAAAAAAACTAAATAACGACAGTTTGGCATATATGTGTGTGTTTAAGTGTATCAATCACCTGTTTTTATTGCACAAGCATAATTAGTATTTTAAGTTTAGCATGCAGTTATGCAGTCATTTCAGTGAATGCTCTCAAAGGGTTATGACATACAAATGAGCAGTGACCAACTTTAAGTCCTACAACTAAGGTCAATAGGCATATAATAGGCATATGTCTTATATTACAAAAAATAAATACAAGGTAAAGCATGTCTTACATGTATCAAGCCAGTACCAATAAAGGCATAATTCAATTATCACAATAACAGCTTAATTTTTTTATATCAGGACAGTTTCATGATTTCAAGAGCTGCTGGGATTCATCTCAGATAAATTTATCTGAATTCAAAATACTGCTATTTTCTCACCTGTTTTTTGTAACCTTGCAGAAAAATCTAAATCTAACCCAGAAGCAAATGTAAAAAGATCCCACAGGAAGTCCTAATAAAGTTTATCATTTACTCTTTCATCATTTCAAGTGCACAATACATCGCTAAGCTTGAATTCTACAAAGGCTATCTCTTCAATCTCACTTTTTTCTCCACACTCCATGAGGCAGGCAAATCGCTCCTCACACTGCGTTAAGTCCGAGTATCCACTGGGACCCTTATGGATGATCCATGGTCGGCTCCAACCAGAAGAACTCAAGGGTGATTTATTCAAGTAAACGCCAAGATCCCTCCTTTTCTTTTTATTAGTTGGATGAGAGTAGAGTAACCAAGTTTTTGTGTCTGACTGCGTCAAGCAATCACTTGGTTTCTTCTCCTCTTCCTCCGACGGCTCGGGCACAGGGAAGCTCAACACGCTACCCTGGCAGCCGTGATGGGGCTCCACCAGTTTCATTGCAACATGAGGGTTGTCAAAAGCTGCTCCGCTGCTTTCACTTAAAGCCTCTACTCTATGGCCACGTGTACTACGGGCATTGCAGTACAAATGACTCCGATCAGCATGGTCTATGATCTCAGCCATTTCACATTCACAGGATTTCATTTGGATTTTCCCGCCCATCTGCCAGGTGACACCGCAATCATCACTATAGAATGATAAAGCATGAGACCTGACTATGAGTGGAAAATGAAAAGGAAAACACCTACAATGTATGTAATAAGCATAAGCTGGAATGATTAGTCTTCCGCTTTTCATCTGAATCCCATGTCCTGGTCCAACTGCAAAAGTAGCCCAGTTGCAAATCTCATCTCCGATAACACTATCTGTTAAATCTGTTAACTTGCTCCAGTTCTGGCCATAGTCTGTACTAGTAATGTAACACAGCCGGGCTTGGTTCCTACCCGTAGCAATCTGGTGATACTCTGTGGTTTCGCCCGATATGCAGACAAAGAACAGATAGATGGTTTTGGATTTCCTCTCATAGACTGGACAAGGATTCATAGTGCGATGATTTTTCAAACAGGCAGAAGATAGTGTCTGAACAGGAGACCACTGCAAAAAATGACAATTCATTAAATTGCATATTTAGAATGATAAACATATTATTGTTCAAAAGTTTGGGCTTGGTAAGATTTTTCTTATGTTTTAAAAAGGAGTCTCTTATGCTAACCTAGGCAGCAATTATTTGATCAAAAAATATAGTAAAACAGTAATATTGTGAAATATTATTACAAAATAATATAACTTCTATTTGAATATATTTTAAAATGCAATTTATTCCTGTGATGGCAAAGCTGAATTCTCAGCAGCCATGAATCCAGTCTTCAGGGTCACAAAATTCTCATTCTAATATGCTGATTTATTGGTCAAGAAACATTTCTTCTTATTAATATCAATGTTGAAAACAGTTGTGATGGTTAAAATATTGATATATTTTTCTCAGGATTCTTTGATGAATAAAAAGGCAAAAGTACAGCTTTTAAATAAAATATCTTTTAATAATGTAAAAGTCTTTACTGTCACTTTTAAATGTTTTAATACGTCCTTGCTGACTAAAAGCAATTTATTTACTGCCCCCAATAAAAAAAAAATCTTACTGACCCCAATTTTTTTATCAGAAGAGTATATTATTAAATATAAATACATTTATACATATACTGTATATGAAAAATGTAATTACTTGAAGGGATCCATTTTGCAGTGAGCCTCTCCTCATGACCAACACTTCTGCATCACTGTCACGTGGAGATTTGCGCTTTTCAGCAAAGGCAAGGAAAGTCTGACCATCACTGATGTAGATAAGAGCAGGAATTCTGTATGTTTTACCATCCTTCTGTTGGAATAAAGCTGTTCGTTCAGGGAGAGCTTGCTGGAGTTTGGGGTAGCTTTTTGACGCCATGCTGTCAATCATTCCAAGGCAAACAAACATATAGGTATATATGACACGTAATGTAATGAGGTAGACTTTGAACTTTCTGGCGTGTGCGTGCACAAATATCTAGAAACGTTTTGTTTTTGAGACGTCTTGAGAAAATACTGGTCCTGCTGAACGGGAAATATTTAGTCAAGGTTCAGTGGTTACTTACATATGCATAGTTAAATCAACCGATACAACGTCAAACCCTATTAAAAATATTAAGGCGAAAACGGACAATACCTACATACAATCTGTACAGTTCGCCTTCCATATATTGCATCTCATTAGCAATCCGCTGGAATTTACAGTATTGTGTGAGGAAGCTCCCCGTCACCAGCTTCCTCCACTGCGGACAGCTGGTCTAGAGGTCTAGAGAGGAAAGAGGAAACTAATGCATTGTGGGACATGTAGTTCCGAACCATCAAGCACGCTGTAACTTATTCCAGTCACTTGTATTCATTCAGTGGGCTCTTGAATAACTTTTTGTTCTATCAATGTACGATTTTCAACTTGTATTCGTTGAGTTCAAATCTCAACAGAGTCAGTAAACACTTTAAGAGCACTACATTTCCCATATCGCTTAACTACGGTTGCTAAGATACCATCCAAGACAGACTTCATGCATTGTTTATTCGGTATGGATCTCAGTGGCTCCGAGTTAACGTAAGTTACGTTTTTAGAGTTACTAAATAGTACTTAATCTTAACGTTTCTGGTTAACTGTTTGTTTGGTCTGTATTTTGTTGCGTAACTGTTCACAACTTGTTGTCTAGGAGATAACAGCTCGCTGAAAGACATGACAGGATTGGGGATTTACAAATTTGACAATGGAGAAAGTTACCCTTCAAATTGTTTCCCAATAAGATCATATTTTCATCCAAGAAACGAAGGTGATTATTATTCCTGTGATGGCAAAGCTGAATATTTCATCACTCATTACAGTCTTCATTGTCACATGATCCTTTAGAAATCATCCTAATATTCTGATTTGGTGCTCAAGAAACATTTCTTATTAGCTTTATTATTATTATTATTTTTTTAGGATTATTTGATGAATAGAAAGTTCAAAAGAACAGCATTTATTTGAAATAGAAATTATTTTAACAACTGTCATTTTTTATTTGATCAATTTAATGCACCCTTGCCGAGTAAAAGTATTAATTTATTTTACTGACTATGGTGGCAAACATGCCTCTGAACTCTTAGCATATAAAATAAATAGTTGTATTTATTAAACAGTGCACTGTGATATTTATTTTTAAAGGGGCAGGACACTGGCTCGTAGCACACAGAAATACATTGGAAGAGGGAATATCAAAAAGAAAAAATGTTTCAGGATCATGTTTTGAAATGCACTCTGGGAAGCATGAAAAGGGAAGACCAGCGAGTGCAAGCAACACTTTAGATGCTCAACTTTTAGTAAGAATGCTTTAAGAATCATTAACTGTTTGCTATTAATTCACTCTTTGGTCACACTGTGAAACTGATGTTCAATATCTCTCACTGAACACACACTTCCACTATACTTCAGATTAAACTGCATTGTGTGGATAAGCCCTCCGACCTCTGTTCTGTTAACATCAGTGGCCAGCATTTGCAAACGGTAAGCCCTGTATAAAACACATTATTCAAAGTTTATTTGTTAGTTTAAAGGGTTAGTTCACCCAAAAAGGAAAATTCTGTAATTTATTACTTACCCTCATGCTGTTTCACACCCGTAAGACCTTCGTTAATCTTCGGAACACAAATTAAGATATTTTAGTTGAAATCTGATGGCTCCATGAGGCCTCCATAGGGAGCAATGACACTTCCTCTCTCAAGATCCATAAAGATAATAAAAACATATTTAAATCGGTTCATGTGAGTACAGTGGTTCAATATTAATATTATAAGGCGACGAGAATATTTTTGGTGCGCCAAAAAAAAAAAAAAAAAAAGGACTTATTTAGTGATGGCCAATTTCAAAACACTGCTTCAGGAAGCATCGAAGCACAAATGAATCAGTGTATCGAATCAGCTGTTCGGAGCGCCAAAGTCACGTGATTTCAGCCGTTGGCAGTTTGACACGCGATCTGAATCATGATTCGATACACTGATTCATTTGTGCTCCGATGCTTCTTGAAATCGGCCATCACTAAATAAGTCATTATTATTATTATTTTTTTGGCGCACCAAATATATTCTCGTCGCTTTATAATATTAATATTGAACCACTGTACTCACATGAACTGATTTAAATATGTTTTTAGTACATTTACGGATCTTGGGAGAGGAAATGTCATTGCTCCCTATGAAGGCCTCATGGAGCCATCGGATTTCAACTAAAATATCTTAATTTGTGTTCTGAAGATTAAGGAAGGTCTTATGGGTGTGAAACAATCGCATGAGAGTGAGTAATAAACAGAATTTTCATTTTTGGGGGAACTAACCCTTTAAGCCAGTGGTTCTTAACCAGGGGGCCTCAGGAAACTTCCAACAGAGCATCAATGACTTGAAATGTTTAAAATAAGAAATAAACAAGCTTTAAAATAAGCTGAAACAACTTAAATTTTAGATATTAACTTGGATATTGGATATTATTATTTATGGGTATTATTGTGGACAGTAGTGGGCCTTGGAGTCAAAAAGTTTGAGAACCAATGGTTTAAGCCACATCTGTCATTATTTCACAGAAGGACTTTTCTTTTTTTTTTTTTTTAACAGGTGAAACTTGAAGGTTTGGAACAATTTGATAACATTGCTTACATAAATGCCTCTGATAACCATTTAACTTTAGGTAATACATTTTTTTTAAATAAAATATATATCGGACTATATATACACACAGTATAGTTTA
Organism: Chanodichthys erythropterus; assembly: GCF_024489055.1. Taxonomy (NCBI): domain Eukaryota; kingdom Metazoa; phylum Chordata; class Actinopteri; order Cypriniformes; family Xenocyprididae; genus Chanodichthys; species Chanodichthys erythropterus. Next base: position 22,066,055 of record NC_090242.1, on the reverse strand, counting down.
TTTATTTTTTCCCCCCTAGAATCTTTTGGCAGGTTTCCTGCACTGAGGGAATTGGACCTGTCACTGAACAGCCTCCATAACTTTGAGATTCATGCTGAAGAATTCCAGAGATTGGAGGTGAGTTTGCTTAAGGTTGTGATCATATTCTGCTCTTAAATAATTAAAGCAGATGTCAGAATATGTGTGAACATTGTTATGATCAAAAAGCTTGACATTATTTTTTCCCCCCCAGGTTTTGGATTTATCTTTTAATAACATAACAGGAGAAAGTATATTAAATCTAAGCCTGTTAGCACGTTTGAAGGTGCTCCATCTAACTGGAAACCAACTGCAGATGCTTCCACTTAATATGGCTGGACCTTCTACCTGCCTTGTAGAAAAGTAAATGTTTACTACTTTAGTTTCTTTAAAGACTTTATCTAAGCAGCACATGTTCTTATAAATGCTTTGCTTAGCCTTTATTTTAAAAGCATTGACCATTAAATCACGACTCGTGTGTGACTTTTAGCCTAAATTTATAAACATAGAATCCATAGTTCCTGAGTTTTGTAAAAGAACTACACACAAAGATTCAGTTGAGTTTTGAATGTTTAAAATTACCCTTTTTTCCTCTTTCTTAGGAGCACACAAGAGGGTTCCTTGCAATTTCAAAAACTAGAAGTATTGATGCTTGATGACAACAAATTATCATCTCCAGAAGTGTTTATGAGTCTTGCTAACTTACAAAGGTTAGTAAGCTGTTTCTAGAGTAATATGTGGCATAACTCTGGAGATTCTGAAGTGTTCAAATGAATTCATTTCATCCAGCAAGACGATCATTTAACTAGTCCTGCATTACATGTGGCAGGTGATTAGGGAATGTAGTAGAAGAATCATATTTATCATATTTATTTATTTTCTGAAAACAATCTTCATGTATCTATGTAATAATAATTTGTCAAAATAGCGATATTATTTTGCACAAAATCATCATACCACACAGCATTCAATACTTTTATTCTCTTACAAGAATACAATTTTAATAATCCTAATGTTCTAAACAAAATGTGCACTCATTACAATCAGTTATTAGTAACATTCGGTAGTCTATCAAATCAGTCTAGTTTATTTCATTTTTCTTGGTGGAGACTGACCCCTTGTGGCACAGCCACAAAAATGTTCTTTTAGAATTTTAAACGAAACAGTGCTTTAGCACAAGAAATTACTTGTGTTGTAAATATTACTGTGTTTAAGTGATTAGAGGGCTCTGTTTTGATTTTAAATTTATAAATTATAAATGTATTAACTAATAAATAAGTAAAATGCAAAATGACGATGCTCACGTTTGACATTTTATTGTTTAGGAACCATTTAAGTGATTCTCACTTTCTCTTTTAAATGAGTTTTTCTTACTTTACTTTTTATGTGTTTAGGCTCCGTCATCTAAACCTACAAGGAAATTATATCTCAGGAGTACCATTCTTAGAACAAATGGCAACATTACAAGATGACCAGACAGGCATTATTCCACAGAGCATCGGACAGAGCATAAGCCTGATGAATGACAAGAGGATAAAGTGTTAGTATATATATTAATATTATTATATATTATATTATATATATTATTATATTTAATAATAATAATAATAATAAAAAAAGCATTTTAGGTTGGAAAACAAGTGTTTATATGTTAATTTTTTCCTTTCTCTGCCAAATAGTCTCTGAAATCACTATGAGCCAGCAAAAACCAGAAAAAACATTGGAAGTAGGATTGGATGTCTCCTGTTTATATTTATATATATATATATATATATATATATATATATATATATATATATATATATATATATATATATATATTTTTTTTTTTTTTTTTTTTTTTTTTCAGTTTATCATGGTTATTCATCAGAATTTTATAATGTAACCTGTATATCCAATAGGAGGACCAAGCATATCATGAAATGCATTCTGGTCCCTTAAAATACTATGATGATCAGAAAAAGGAGGATAGAGGCTCTTTGGATCTCTGTCTACCTTTTCCAGAACTTCGTCATCTGAATTTGGCCAACAATGAGGTCTGTGTATTTTCTACTGGTTAAAAAAGCATTTGATTTTCTACAAACAGAGACAGCCGAATGAAGTCATTGACAGCAGAGCTATTTGCCACTTTTTCCCTCTAGATAGCTGAGGAAGAGGCATTGTTGCCTGTGGCATTGTTTCCAAAGCTCAATGAGCTTGTTATTCACTCAAACCCCTTGACAACACAGAGAAGTGGTAAGCTCACACATCCTCGAGTAGGCTCATTGCTATGGTGTTAAATGAACTAAATCTTACACAATGCACATCTTCTTTCTGTGTTTTTCAATACAGGCGACCCACCAATGCTGACCTGTTTTCTTCAGGACAAGCTGGGTGTTGAGATAACACGAAAAAAGACAACGGCTCGCATTAAGCGACATATTAAACTCCCTGTCAATTCTAAAAGAAAGGTGTCGCAAATTTAGAAGTTTGTATTTTGTACTTAATGTTTTTGAAGTAAACCTTTTCAGAAGCAGTTTACCTTCCACTTACATTTTCAGGTGAGATCTACAAATGTTCCAAAATTTCCTTCGATCGTGGCAAATCAACATGCTACAGAACCACTCTGCCCAAAGAAAAATACTGGAGAAGATAGTCCTCTACCCTCAGAGTATGGATTAACGCATGTTTTTGGCTTATCGTCTCAAATAAGCATTGAAGATGAGGAAGACATTGCCATGGGCCAGGAGCATTTAGACTTGACAAGTGCAGACACATCCTTTGAGACGAATCAAAACGCAGAGCCGTTCTTTGTGACAGAGGTATTTTTTGTACCTAAATCTACACATCAAGACTTGTGCGATGTGCATGTTAGAAAACTTTTTTGTTTTATTTCATTTTCTAGATTAATGGCCTAAATGAATCTGAATACCAAGAAGAGCTGGATGATGCAAAGGAAACCAACCTGGAGATGAAAAAAGCCATAGCATGTCCAGAAAAACTGATTGGTTACGAAATCTTGCTTGATGACTCATCTGAACCAGAAATGCCTGAGATTTCTGGTAAGAATTTTCTTAAAATCTTTGGTTGACCTGTTGCTTTATTTGAATCAGTGCCGATTTGTTTGTTTGTTTGTCGTCATTTATTTCTCTTGACGCAGGAATTCAACATGCCGTTAGGGATTTGGAGCACACGCTCAAGAACCTGCTTGTGTACAGAGATTCTAAAGCAAATCTGGAGCTTCCTCAGAAGCCGTACACCGAAAGAGAGAAAAGGGTCAGTGGTCATTCATTGGCTCTATACTGTGCAGTCAGCATGTAAACCGAATTAGATATTAATGCCATTATTGAATCCTAGGTCATCTTTTATGAATAACACAGCAGGAACATTCTTTTCACAGATTAGAAATCTGCCACCTTTGGGACCAAAGAAGTCTAAGGGAGAAAAAGTTGAGGAACTTCTCACCCAAATAAAGGAGATGAAAACAATAAGCAAAGTTCCCTTAGGTAACAGATGCTTCCTTTGTCATTTTATAGCAGGCTTTACTTACACTTATTTATTAAAATGACAAAACCAAGATGGAACCTAGTGTAATTAAGCAAGTCAAGCCTAGAGATGCTATTTCAGAGGACATATTTTCCAACTGAGCACGCAAATAAATGTCATCATTAACTAGCAGGTCACCGCAGAGATGTTAAAGTGATTGTGCGGCACTGTTTACTTTGAAATGCTCTATTTGGCTCTGCAGCTGCTCCTCTATTATTTCAACACTTAACAGATTGCTAGTGTGTTGGACTGCGCAGCATAAATGAACTTCAGTGCAATGATTGTGGATAATGCATCTAGGAAACCTCCAAACTACTTTTAATATGAATAAATTGAAATGTAATGTAGCCTTGCTCATTGAACAATATTAAATGCAGCTTCATATATTCTCTATCCAGATAATGTACTTAAAGGAGGGAATGATATTTGTAAGAGAGAATATGAAGAAGCACTAACTTTGCTGAAGGACATGAAAAGGAAGTACAGGACGGCCCATTTGAAAAGAGTGGAACAAGCAGCACAGATTGAGACTGAGAAGACATGTAATCTAAACTAACAGGTGCTTTACTTTCTGCTTTTTCATGAATCAGTTTACTAGAGACTGCAACAAATCACTATTAAGATATTGGAGAGATGGTGACAAATTGTGATTTTTTGTATTGATTACAAATAAACAGTATATGTCATTTCTGTCAGATATATAGAGTTTGGGTTATTTATTCTCATCGTGTGCTGAAAACTTACATTTTTAGAGGTATTTGTTTTACTCATATTCTTTGACATGAACAGTATATTCCCTTAGGGATCACCTCAAAGAAGCATTTTTCATATCAAGATTTGGTCACTGGTTATTTTATTATGGCAAGAGTTAGATCGTTAGGTCTTTTGAGTGTTTTGACACAATAAAATAAATATATATGATTGGTAATTTACAAAAAAAATTTTTTTTTAATTATCTCATATTTTTACCTGAAATATTTTAGCTTTTGTTATTAGGGAATGTTACTGTTTTGAAAGGTGAAGAAAAGAAATGAAAATTAAAAGAATTTTAGAAAACTGACTGGAACTCTGAGTAATTTTTTAATACCACTGTCAATTTTAATGTTAATATATTTACAACAGGACTAACAATAACAATGTACAAGCTGCTCCAAAAAAATTATTACACCCTTACATAATTTTACATGTAGTAATTATACCGTGGTGTGTATATATATATATATATATATATATATATATATATATATATATATATATATATATATATATATATATATATATATATATATATATATATATATATATATATATATATATATATATATATATATATATATATATATATTTATTTATCACATATAAGCTTTTATTATTTATTACATAAAAATAGTATAAAAATACATTAAAAATATTAAATAAACATCAGAATAATAGCATATTTCTGTGATTAAATCCAAATGTGCAGTATGCTGATATGCTATATATTAATATGAGTAGGAACTCAATGAGTAGTTTTTTTATATTAATGTCATTACACATTTCATTTTAATATATTTACAATAGGACGAACAATAACAACAGGTAAGCAGCTCCAGAAAATAATTACATAATTAAAAAAAATGTACCTATAAATGTGCCATGCTTGCTTTTATCTTTATTACATAAAAACGTTTATTATTTAGTAAATTAAATATATATATATATATATTATATATATATATATATTAACATATCCGAATAATATCAGATTTCAATATCAGATTTCATTTTTTTTTTTATCCTTATATCCAAATGCTTGCTGATAATATCCAGAAGTTCAAAAAATGTTTTTCATAACTAAACATTCATTGTTTGTAAAGATGTTTGAATAATGTTTGTACAAGACAGCGAACAAGTTGGTTTTCCTGTAGGAGGCGCTTTTGATAAAAACCTAGAGGCGCTGTAGAAACTCCCACAGACCATCGTAGTTATAAAGTGCGGAGAAGTTTGAGAAGACAAATCGTGCATGTCCAGAGTTTTCTGGAATATGAAGAAAAGAATGAACTACTTGAGACATCTTTTCATTTTGGTCATAATTCGATGCTTCGTTCAGGGTGAAACAGAGGCAATACGACCAGGAAAAAGTAAGTGATTCCATCAAAGAATATTTTATTAGTAAATGGGCATCACACTTCGATGCATCCTCCTACAGCCATACGACTGTGAAAATGCTGTGATGAAGTTACATAATACAAGTTCCTTTTTAACGGCGCTTTCAGTATTTTTAAAGTCATGAAAGTAGGTGTCTATTGTATCCTTTATTAATATGTGTGTAGACAATGAGATTATTCTAGACATTTTTTTGAAAGGAAAACAACAAAAATCCAATAACTTTATTTTATTTTATTTATTTATTCGTTGTTTTGGTCTCCCCATCCATGTTTGCTAATTATGTATTAATTCTCCCTCACTATATTTGTAGGTTTTAGTGAACCTGAATTTTATTATTATTATTATTATTATTATTATTATTATTTTTAAATAAATATCTTAGTATCATGTAAAATGGCTAAATAAACTGTAAAAATGTCAGTTTTTTCAGAAAATTTAATATTTCTGGAATTAAAACATTCTTGATGTAAATCCCAGCAATGAAATGATTATGTGTTTGTGTTGCATGCAGTGTCAGATGTTTTTTGCACTTTTAAAGAGAAGACATACAGGCCAGGTGATAGCTGGCATCCCTATTTGGAGCCCTTTGGATTCATGTTCTGCATGCGCTGTACTTGCACAGAAGTATGTATCCAACTTTCAAGCCTAATTTACTGTTTTAAGATTTATAATGCCATAGCTTTTTAGTTAAAGGATGCAGTTGATCATTCATGAATTGTGTGCATGCACTTGTCAAATGCACATACTATGTGTAATGTCTCGGTGTTTCTGTCTACTCTCATGTGGGTGTATGTACAGTTAGGTCATGTGAAATGCAACAGCATCAAATGCCCTGTGCTGAGATGTGAAAATCCAGTGACTAACTCACAGCAGTGTTGCCCTCGTTGTGCAGGTATCGCATCACATTTTTTATGTGGTGGTTCAATAAATTAATATGCATGATTATGGTCCATTTTTATTTAAACCGTCTGACTTATGCATATTATGACTATTCTCATAATCAGATGAGCACAGAACTCCTGCTGGTCTGCGGGCACCCATTAAAACCTGTAGGTATAATGGAAGCATTTACCAAACAGGGGAAACCTTTGCCAACCATGAGCTCTTCCCATCCCGTCAGTCGAACCAGTGCGTTATGTGCACTTGCTCTGTAAGTATGTTTTTGCATTCATTGTTGTTGCATTCACCATAGTACATCTCTCATCTCTCTTGCTAACATAGGGATCTAACCACAATAAGTTTAAAAATCGTTTATAGTATTTATAGTGAGTTAGAGAACAGGTGAAAATGCAGAATTTCAGTAGAGCGTAGTGCTAGCAATGCCAAGGTTAAGGGTTCCAGGTATACCTTGAATGCAATGTTAGTCATTTTGGAGAAAAGCGTCTGCTTTAAAAATTAAATATAAATAAAATGCTCAGTAAACACAGCTTTTTCCATAGTCATAACTGCAGATGAGAATTCATTACCCAAATAACTACATGGTTTCAGGAACAGACACACAGAAAAAACAAATTAAGCATTTTTAAGAATAACGTCTTTATTAATTTTGGGTTTATGGTTATTACAATAAATGAAATCATGTACCATTTCAAAAGGTTATGTCTCCTTCATAAGTTGCATATGTTATTGAGATATTTTCTGGCCTTATTTGGCATCAATATAAAAAAAATTATTAACACAGTAAAGTGTCCAATATTGTCAGACACTGATGTTGCAGTGTTGTTTTTGTTTTTGTTTTTTTTGTTTTTTACATTTTATTCTTTTTTATTAAAGAATGGAAATATATTCTGTGCATTGAAAACCTGTCAGCCCATTACATGCTCCTCACCAGTGTCAGTCCCAGACACTTGCTGCTTGGTGTGCAAAGGTGACAATATATTTGCAATTTCCTTTTTCCAATTTAGAGAATTGTAGCCTATTTCAGTTATATTATAGGATGCAAATGCTGCTGAGATGTATTTATTTTAGGGTGAAATTGGATGTTAGTGGTTGTATTTATATTTTAATTCCACCTCTTATTGTGATAAAAAAAAAATAATAATAATAACATTGTTTACTTTGAATAAACAGAAAGTGCAATTGATATCAATTCTGCATCATTTGAGGATGGAGGACAGCAACTGAACAGAGGAGTTGTATGTATCTTCTTTTTCAAGAGACTCACTGCACTGCTTAAATTTTTTTTTTTTTTTATTGTCTGATTGATGTTAATCTTTAATAGAATGATATTTAAACAAGTCCAGAGTTACAACGTTTGTTTTTATGTGTCCTGAAACACAAGAGGCATTCTGTGGATCAGTGTGCTGCGGAACAGGTCAGGGGTCGCTCAGCCACACCATCGACACTGCGGGGGTCTCCCAGAGGCCTCAATCTGCAGACACTACACCTCAAGGGAGCTGCCGACACTACTGTTAAAATTCTTCTGCAGCGCAAACATCAGAGAGGTAAACAATAGGGCTTTTCACACTTGAACTAGTTAAACCTGGGTCATTCTAAACCCTGGGTGTACGGAATCCTGTGTTATCTTGCTTCATGTTTCAGATTGCTCGAAATAGAGTACTGCAGGGATGGCGTCACCTTACAAGTAATTTGAGTTACGTAATCAGATTACTTTTTTCAAGTAACTAGTAAAGTAACGCATTACTTTTAAATTTATCTGAGTTACTTTGTTTTCCCATATATTGACTGACAGTTCTCCTGTCCCCATGTTGAGAGAAATCGTAAGTGCAGAGGTGTTTTGTACGCTATGTGAATATGATGCTTATTGTAGATCTAGACTAAGTGTGAGCATTTACTCATCTCACTTGCAGCAAAACAGATTCAGTATTTCTCAAAATGAATAAAAACACTGAAAGGCAATCTCGGAATATTGCACAAACCTTTAACATTTGTCAAAAATAGAACTTTTTGTTGTTATTAAAAAACAAACAAACAAGCCCAGCCCAGGTGAGAAAAAGTAACGCAAAAGTAAAGTAACTTTTAGGGAGTAACTCAATATTGTAATGCATTACTTCTAAAAGTACCTTTCCCCAACACTGTTTATGAGTAAAATAAGATTTGTGCGTTTTGCTCTGCTGGGGGCAGTTGTGGCCTAATAATTAGAGAGTCGGACTTATAACCCAAAAGTTGCGGGTTCGAGTCTCAGTACCGGCAGGAAACGTAGGTGGGGGGGCGTGAATGAACAGTGCTCTCCACTCTCATTACCCACAACTGAGCTCCGGGTGTGTGTTTACGGTGTGTATGTGTTCAATACTGTGTGTGTGCACTTGGATGGGTGAAATGCAGAGTACGAATTCTGAGTACAGGACAGCATACTTGGCCACATGTCACGTCATGTCACTTTCACTTCAATTTACAACTTAAATTACATACACCCTTATTGAAGTCTCAAATTTTGAGCTTTTATGATAATAATAAAAAAAAAAAAAATGCATGTTTTTTCTAAGTAACTATAAGAATGTTTGGGGTACAAGTGTGTGCAGTTTACGTTGTAGAGCAAAACATCCAAATATCTTCAAGTTATGTTTACTGCAGACCTTATTTTACTTTAAAAACAAACAACAACAACAAATAATTAAATCCCATAGAAAATTTTTAAGGGAACCTCTGGCATATTTGCGGTGTCAGTATCATTGGCTGGATGAGCATATCACGCGACCTGTTTACATAAAGGCTCTATCATTGCGCATCCTCATATTATATATTGCTGACTGTACTATCAAGTTTATACTGAACTGTACTATCAAGCTGAAACATAGCCTGCTGTTTATTCATGGGAATATGAGGCACGCGATTGGCTATCTGTTGCTAAGCATTTAGCTGTAACCACATCATTTAAAGTCAAGTCACCTTTATTTATTTTTACAATGCAGATTGTGTCAAAGCAACTTTACAGTGATAATTTTACAGTAAATTAATTTTGGCTGCACAACAGCTCTTAAAGAAAATGGTGCCATTGTCCAGCTTAAGTAAATTCTGTATTCATTCCGTTGTTTAAAAAAATCAATAGTTATTCATGTAGTTCGCATAAAATGGTGTCAATGCAGGCAGATCAAAAACATTGTTGAATATCAAGTGTCCCCAACTAAGGAAGCCAAAGGCGACAGCAGCAAGAAACCCAAGCTCCACCAGGTGACAAACAGGTGATAAAAATGGAGAAAAAAACCTTGGGAGAAACCGGGCTCTGTCGGTGGGGCCAGTTCTCCTCTGGGCAACAGCAAACAGTACGTGATTATGATTCAGGTAGCTTTATAGGTCCGATTGCAACAGTCAAAATGTTTAATCCAGTTCTATACGGATGATTGTACAGGTTAGGCAGTGCAATGTGGGGTTAATACTGCAAAAGTGATGCTAACTCTGCACCTTAATGGGGTGCACCTTAAAAAGCAGCACTAACCCCTCAAGTGTGAAACATTCCTTTACCCAGGGTTTAAAAGCAGGGTTTAGAACAACGATAACCCAGGGTTAAAGGGATAGTTCACCCAAAAATGAAAATTTGATGTTTATCTGCTTACCCCCAGTGCATTCAAGATGTAGGTGACTTTTTTTCTTCAGTCGAACGCAAATTATGATTTTTAACTGCAACCGCTGCCGTCTGTCAGTCAAATAATAGCAGTAGATGGGAACTTCAACTATAACAGTAAATAAAACTTGCTTAGACAAATCAAAATTAAAACCTGTGGCTCGTGACGACACATTAATGTCCTAAGACACGAAACGATCGGTTTGTGCGAGAAACCGAACATTATTTATATAGTTTTTACCTCTAATACACCACTATGTCCAACTTCGTTCAGCTTCCTGTTAGTGAGGTCAAAAAACGTGTTCTGAAGACGGAAGTGATGTCTCGCCCATATACTTCAATGAGCGCGAGACATCACTTCCGTTGTCAGAGCGCGATCAGACCTCACTAACCGGAAGTTGAACGAAGTTGGACATAGTGGTGTATTAGAGGTAAAAAATTATATAAATACTGTTCGGTTTCTCACACAAACCGATCGTTTCGTGTCTTAGGACATCAATGTGTCGTCACGAGCCGCAGGGTTTAATTTGGATTTGTCTATGGAAGTTTTTTCGACTCTTATTGTTCAAGTTCCCAATCACTGCTATTATTTGACTGACAGACGGCAGCGGTTGCAGTTAAAAATCATAATTTGCGTTCGACTGAAGAAAAAAAGTCCTCTACATCTTGGATGCACTGGGGGTAAGCAGATAAACATCAAATTTTCATTTTTGGGTGAACTATCCCTTTAAGCGCAGTATGAAAAGCCCTTTTAATGCACCACTGACTGAAAATGTCAGGAATTGCTTATCAAAATCCAATAAAGTCATATCCTGTCAAAGTAATGTAGGGTTTCTGACTTTGTCTAAGCTTGTGTGTACAGTGGCAAAACCTATTCTCATGGTGACGTGTGGCACCCCGCACTGGGGAAGGTCTTGGACTGCATTCTGTGCACCTGCAGGGACGGCTTTCAAGAATGCAGGCGCATCACGTGTCCCAACCAGTATCCATGCCAACATCCCATAAAGATAGAAGGGAAATGCTGTAAGATTTGTCCAGGTAGGCATATCAGTGATATCATATGTGCAATGATTTAAACTTTCATGTTTTATCAGTTTTTTTTTTTTTTTTTTTTTTAACTTGTGTTTCCAGAGCTCAAAGCAGAGAACAACAGGACGGAGTGCTACCTTGCTCAAGACAATAACAGTCTCCTGGTGTATAAAGTTGAAACCTCATCAGCTGCTCAGTCGGAAGATAAAGTACGAATGATTGCCATCGAGAGACAAGGAGCCACGGAAGTGGAGGTGCAAGTCTGGAAAACTGTTGAAGGTGATGTTGGTGATTTAAACAAGTTATAATATAGATAATGTTTGGTAATTCCAGACTATTATAGTGTTAGACACATAATTTCTATCAGCCTTGGAACAACCTATTGTTGGAGAGGAAAAACTGAGAGAAAGATTCTTTCACTTTACTAGATTTCATCCAAATTCTTAGTCACTGACCTAGATATGCAATTTTATAAATCAGTGCCAACTCTCAGCTGCAAAGTAAGGTTGCTTATTTTAGCTCTATGGCACTGGAATTAGGTGCCTGAGCAGAAATTGCTCTGTGTATTATGTTTTATTATTGTAGTGTTATTACTTTAAAACTTGTCTTCTAATCTTTGCAGGTGTTTTGCATCTGATGGAGACAGGAGACGTTCAGAAGAAAGACCTCATCGAGCATCCAGAAAATTACATCTTGCTGACCACGTTAGATGAGGGTTTGTTTCAATTTTTTTTTTTCATTTCACCAAACTAGTTTTGCATTAGTTGGCAAAATGAGACATTTAAACATTCAACTGAGTATTTTGATAGTTAAAATTGAGTTTGAATTGAACACACTGAACATTTGAGATGAATAAAAGGTCAATTTTTACCTCTGCTAATATATATGTTTTAAACAACCATGAAAAGAGGCTTGTTTTTGAGCTTAGAGGTTTTTTCAGCTGCCAGGAAATATGATAAGGTAGAGGAGACTAAAGGAAATTGAATGTCTGACGTGTAGATTTTTATTTCCTCTTTAGAAATTTTCTTTTTATTTCAGCAAGTCACTCTTGATGCATTGAATTGGCTGTTTCAGCTTAAACGTTGAAGTGCCAGACAGACAGGCCTGTTTCACACAGTACGCTAAAGCAATCCGTATTGAACTGTCCTTCTGTTTGCACAGACACTTGGAGAAAGTTCAAAGAAGAAGAGGACAAGCAGAAGGACTTCAGTAAGATTAGGAGCTGTGAAGATGGAATCAAGGAAGTGGTGAAGTACTTAAACCCTGAACAGCTGGACAGTCTTTGCACTTCTTAGTCTCCTCCCCGCTCTAACACTGTGCCATCCCAGTCTGACACTCATTTTATTACCAGAAGTACACACACACCCACACTCACACAATGTGCATGTAGTACAAAACCAGATGCTGGCAGCAGGTAGTCTAAAGATCTCGTTTATTACTATGAGTCAGTTTATCGCAAGTCTTTATGAGTTTGACGTCCCAGAATTCTTTCTTTTTTTCAGAAGCCTTTAGGTCAGCTATTTTTCTTGCATTGCAAAAAAAATGCACGTTTGGTAAGAAAAGTAAGTGAATATATGCTATTTGGCTTGGAATTATGAGGAAGAAAAGGTTTAAAGCAATCCTCAACATTGAAAGAGGAAATGATGTATGTAATTTTAGCAGGCATCCAATGTATGTACATAAGAGAAAAAACAAAGGATGATGTGGACAGCTTATTGGCCGGAATGCTTTTATAAAGTTGATGTAGGCCACATTTTTTTCCACTGTACTTAGTTATACGCTACTCATATATGTAGCATGGATAAACTAAAAATACACTATTTATTGTAAAGTCAAAGCAGCCAACATCGTCATTACTTCAATAGATTTTTTTTTCTTCTGTGCAGAAAATGTTTTGCATTGTAATGTGTGTAGCGTGTATATTGATCTGGTTATGTATAACTCGTATGCACTTAAAATGATGACAAATATATTGGGCTGATGTCCTGACTAAACAATATCAAATCTTATTTTAGGAGCTGAATTTTTTATTATTGTTTAAGCTATGCTTTCAAAAGATATTATGGCCTAATGCATTAACCGTAAAGAGGATCATATTTTTTAATAATGTAGATAATGTTGAGTTTTTGCAGGCTTTTATGCTTCTTTGTCGCCATCTCTGTTTGAGACCTGCAATTGCAGTTATTTGCGGAATTATCATCTTTACTTGGGTTGTGCATCGGCACGGCTTTTCAGCGCGGATGAATCTAATGTTTTGAGGAGAATGTGTGGCTGTCAGTGACCCCACCAGTGGATACTGTACTTCGGAATCACAGATTGTAGTCTTGAAAGTAAAGTTGTAACGATATACCGGTATGACGATATATCACGGTATGAACACGTACGATTATCATATCGTGTACATTTGTTTACTTACGGTATGGTAAAAAAAAATTAAAAAAATCAAGACGCAGAATTTCACTTGCAGCAATGTCAGGTAAAAATGCGCGATTTGTTGGACTGATGAATAAAACAAAAGCAGAGCTGTACAATAAATCAGATCGTGACATAGTCTAGGCGGGGTCTTTGAATATTAAACGCAAACAGACTGCTGTATAAATATATCTGTCTGTTTAACGCGTCTGCCTGTGTGAATGAGCTTGCGCTGTTTCGTGTACTACATACATAAAAACCATTGTCAAATACACTGAAACTCAAAGCTCTTCACTACATCCCGTCAAAATAAAAGACCGGTTTTTAACTCGAAGAAATTGAAAAATTTATTAGGATTGTTAAATAGAATGTACTTCTCAAAATATAAAAAAAGTTAATTTCATTTCCATCATTTTTGATAATATTTTAATTAAAAAAATAAAAGCCAGAAGAATTAAGTCAAAGCAGAATTTCTGAATTTTAATCATTAATAAAAGTTGTTCAGTTTCTTATCCATAATAATTTATTAAATGTATCTGATTGTTTTTGATTATTGAAATCTGAATAGAGAAAACAAACATTTTAATTAATTTATTGGTCATTTTAATTGATGATATAAATAAAAATTTATTGTTTAATACCGTATACCGTGAAACCGTGATATTTACTCAGACGGTTATCATACCGTGGAAATCTCATACCGTTACAACCCTACTTGAAAGTATGACCAAAATAAGAATTTTCACCAGAAAATGTCATCTGAACAAGTTACTTTTGTTCTGACCAACTGAGGGGGAAAAAAAACGCAACAACAATAAATCGCGCTGGTGATTAAATCTAATGATCGCTTAGCTCATATCACATCAAACAGTGCAAATTATTATTATTGTTATACTTTGTTCTCAAATTGTTAATGTTAACAACACCAGCATAGCGTGAATGTATTTAGTGTGTACTTGTAGATTTCAGTTTCTGTATAGTCTAATCTCTAAAGTTATCTTGTCATACCATACAATCCGCCATCAAAATGATAAGTTTAATTATCCCAGCTGCTGTGAGAAAAGGCTATAAATGACCGTCTCCTGCAGCATCCTCACATGGTGTAAACAGATGTGAGGTAATGACGCAAAGACGAATAGCGGCATGCTCAAATTTCCTGCGGAAACCTACCAGTACCACTCGAATTAGAAAACATTATTACAAGCTTACTGTTATGAATCGGGCTAAGGTAAGGAGAACACTGGCTGGTTTTGAACACTGGCTGGTTATGTACTTGCTCAAAAACTGATTTTGAATAATTAAAAAAAAAAAAGGTTACGGACTGCAGCTTTAAGTATCAAACATTCATGTACTAAAGCAGGTCTTTAGTTCACATGATCATGGATACTGATGAGAATCTTTTCATAATGTTGTAAATGAGCAGCAGACATGTTTACTTTGAGCTGAAACGAACAATCCGTTGCAGCATAAATTAGTAGAAACCTGTTGCTGCTCGTCATCATGACGAGCTCCTGACATTGTTTGTTCTTCGGTCGTGCTAATCACAACGAACCGAGACGGGCCGCCGAACCCAGATTGGGGCAGTTCAGGGAGTTGTGACTAATATCCCTTCTCTCCAGACCCCAAAAGCCCACTTTCCTCTTCTGTCACAATGAGTCATTGTGCTGGCCGCACACAAAGTGCCAGACGGTGCTGCTCATCTCTCACTGAAGGCCTGACAAAATATTTTGAAACAGAAGCCCCTCAGTTGCAGACCTTAATAGTCACACAATGAAGCTGTGAATTATTTCCGCTGGCTGTTGGATCTAACAGTTTCTGGCAATTTGTTCTCTTTGAACGGCTTTGGAGGGAGACAAAGGGGATTTTACTGTGCACTCCTATTTCATTTTCTCTCTTTGTGTATGTTAGTTTAAGGGGATGGTCGGACATCCAGTTTGATGCGTACGCTGGCCGCCGTTTCACAAAGAGAGCCTTTTGTTACGTGAAGAACCTTTCAATTTGTTATGTCCGTGTTGATTTGATGGAGTCTGAAATGGCTTCAGCTCCCCGGGGTTCAACACTTGTGAATTTGATTTTAAACATAACCATATTGGCACCTTCACTTTTGGCTAAAGGTTGTGAATTCACAATAAATAGCATTCAGCTATGCATGCTTAGTCTTGGCTCTGGCAATCTGAACAGCTGGGGGCAGTCACTGGGTATAAATCAGGTGAATGGGTCAGTTCTCTGTGTGAGTTTTCCTGCTCAGCTTTGCTTCCCATTGTTACACGTAAAAGTGTAAATGGAGTTACTTTTTATATCACTACAAGTTTCGGCAGCTATTTGAAAGCCAGCTAGTACTATTTGTTGTTTTACTCTTGGATTTGTACTCTTGTCTGAGTAATGCTATGATGTAGCACATCCCAAGTGAAAGCAGGTGAAAAAAAAAATAAGTGCAGTGGTGGACGATGTACACTCGAGTAATAGTAGAAACCCTAGTAAAATATTACTCCAGTAAAAGTGCAAGTACTCCTTTTCATTTTTACCTTTTAAATTTAATTTTTTTAAAAATAAAAAGTTCTAATTGATAAACTATGTTTATATATTTTGCCCATTTATTCCATCCTACAAAAAGGAAAATTAGTGGAAGTAGTAACTGATTCATGTATTGGATGTGGTAATGATATATATATTGATCTGCAAATAAGCTAACATTTTATTTTCAAAACATACACTATCTAAGCACTAAACTTCAGTATACTAAAATATTTAATTTAAAGTCCCCCTGTAGTCAGTAATTTCATTGCTTAAAACTTTGAGTTTTTAAATTAAATATTAAATATTAACAGGAAAAAAAATGTTTAAATATGTACTTTTGATCACCATTAACCCTTAAATGCATACCTCGGGTCTTTAGTGACCCGGGACTTCATTCACTACCCTCCTCTTTGTTCATTTTTTAAAGTTACACATCAACCTTCTTGGTATTCCTCAATCAATTCATTATAAAGAATATAACAAGAAAAAAATCATAAAATTATAAAAGAATGCTTATTTTTGCATTAATTTTTTGTAAAAATTGTATAGGGTCACAAACGACCCGAGGTGTGTATGAATGTACGTATATTTTTTCTGCACAACAATAATTGAATCTTAGATGATGGAATAAGTGCAATTCACCTTTATTCCACAAGGTGGCAATGTCTGATACACAATGCTGAAGTGACGACTCATTCAGACAGAAAACGAAATAATAATAACATGAAATGGCTCAGCGATTTACTGCAGAATAAGTACTGAACGCAATCAAATATGACTGTCTGTTACTGTTACTGGATGAATCTGGTGAAGCTGTTAGTGATCGAAATATTGATTTTAAAGATTCTGAAAATTATATAGTTTTGAGAATACGTTTGAGATCGCGAATGGGCTCATATTCGTGACCTCAAACATAAAACTAGCCTATTATTTGCTGGATGTACTGGGAAATGAGCTCTGACGAGGACAGTGGTGATGGCATAAAACATCTGCTCAGAATGAGCCCTTTCAAGCTCCAAAAGGTAACAAAATATGCTTCATTTTATTCTTCTGTAATTGTTACTCTAATATCAGAGGAGTTTTATATTATCGTGACAGGTAGAGATCCTTCTGTGTTGGATATAGATCCGGGTCGATAAAGACCCGAATATGTAAGAATGATTGGCGAAACAGTCATGCATTTAAGGGTTAAACATTTTTTTCCTGTGAAAAAAAAAAAAAAAATCTTAATGCCTTAAAATAGCTTGAATGTAACTCTACACCCTTGCCTCATTTAATATACACAGATCTATGAATATGATAATTAGCCCTGCCTCCACTCACTCACGGTACAGGACTTGCTACTGCCAATACATTCACGACAGCTGCTGTGAACAAGTAAGAGATGCTGCTGCTGTACAATATATCGTACATGAATTAGCCATAGCAGATCTATACAGGTGGAGCTGGGGAAGGTCGAGGGTTTCTGAAGCTAAGACAGTGCTACCAAAGTATTTGAAGGTTGAGCGCCCAAGCTCATTGGCTACTTATACAGCAGGAACCAATCAGCTGTGCCCTTTAGATGTGATTACGAGCAGGCTGAGTTAAAGGACCTATTAGACTGTGCCATCTAGAGTTTCATGACAGAACTTTGTATTTTTTTCCTGTTCTTACACATTTTGAGTCAGGAATGAACAATTAAGTGAATTATGAACACTTGCGATTTTCTCAGATTGAAATAACGAGGAACTAAATGTTTTGATCAAATGTAGTGGAGTAAAAAGTATGATATAACAAAGTAAATGTTTTCCAAAATAAAAATACTAGATAAAGTATATAAAGTACAGATACTTAAAAAATGTACTCAAATTCAGTAGTAAAAAATACTTTGTTAATGTCCACCACTGCGAATATGTAATGTTTCTGCCTCTGAACTGCTGCTCTGCACGGCGCCTGCAGATTCACAGTCTCTAAGCAACTGAAACAAGTTTCAAAGGGAGCTAAACTGGGTTAAGATAATTAACTCTGATGGATTGGTTAGCTTTCGTAGCTGATTAAGGTGTTCATGTAAACTGTGAATTAATGTGCCATCCAAATACTTCAGAAATCTTCAGAATTTTTTTTGAACGCCCCCCTCCCTCTCTGCTTATTTGAGTTGGCCCTGATCATTTCAGCCAAAGATCTGAATCATGTTAAGCAAGCACTGAGTGGCCTGTCATGAACAATCCAGTCATGGATCTGCTTTTCCTGATGCCTACTGCTAAAGGTGCAAGAGGGAAAAACAATGGTAAGGAATCATTACACAATATTAAAAGGGCAGTCCACTTAAAAACGATTGCACCGTAATCATTTACTCACCCTTGTGTTGTTCCAAACCCGTATGATTTCTTTCTTTCACAGATCAAAAAAATAAATATTATGTCCACGCTGTGCAATAAAAGTGAAGGGCTCTCGACCTCCAAAAAGTCACCATAATAAAAGTGTACAAAATTTCAAATCTTCTAAAGGATTCGAGTTCACACCAAGAATGATAACTATAATGATAACTATATTTGCATCTACACCACCGAACGATAATGGTCTGTTTATTCTAAGCTCACGCGCTGCGGTTTCAAAGTGTACAACATGTTTGTGTTGCATTTACAAGGCTTTAACCAGCAGATGTCCTCAGCATGTTATATTAAAAGTCAATATAATGGAATAAAACCAACGCCTAGTCTTTTTCACCGCAGCTTCAATGGAAGCAAGACATTGGATACCTGATACCTTTTATGTTACGCTGTTCGCTAGTCTGGGATAATGTTTAACATTTATCACTATTTATTCTGAGGATATGACCGTTTTCCATATATCCATTTTCTTTAAAGTATCCTTGTAATGGGGAGTTGACTTTTTCTGTTCCTCTGTGATTTCTTCTCCACAATGTCGTCTGCCATTTTAAATGCGTGAGCCCTTAGAGGATTAATTAACTTCAGAATTAAAATTTCCTGATAATTTACTCATCCAAGATCCAAGATGTTCATGTCTTTCTTTCTTCAGTCGAAAAGAAATTAAGGGTGCGTTCACACTTGTCATGTTTGGTTCGATTAAAACGAACCCTGGTGCGATTGCTCGGTTAGTGCGGTTTGAACATGTGTGAACGCTGCCATCCGAACCCTGGTGCGCACCAAATAAGTGGACAGAGACCGCTGAAAAGATGGGTCTCAGTCCGCTTCCAAACGAACTCTGGTGCGGTTCGTATGATATATGAATGCTACACGAACCAAAAACAGGAAGTAGATACCATAAAAAGGACAGCATCTTCACACATGTCGGTTTTTCTTGTCATAGTCGCGAGTTTGCCCATCACAGGCATCAGACGCGCGTCTCCTCACAGCAGATCGTTTGTGTGTGACGGAGGGATTCCCGCCGCTGTTTTGACTACTTTACACATTTTATAAGCTCTTCAAGAGTTCCCAACTGGCCAAAATACCATCACATGCAGGCTACGCACACACAACAAGCACATTTACCTCAGCAAACAGCATTGTTTTGGATGTTCGGTAAGTTCCGTCTCAAAATAGACAATACGTCATAAAATCCGACCAATCAGGTTGTGAATGTATCCCTATGCCTTAAGGTTTGGTATCTTTTGGTTCGGTGATAAAATTGCCAATCTGAACGCTAATCGGACCAGGACTACATTTCTTTTTCCCCTTTGGTCTGGACCAAACAAACCGAACTACAAGTGTGAATGCACCCTAAGGTTTTTGAGAAAAAACATTCCATGATTTTTCTCCATATTGGGGACTTCAACAGCTACCAAAGTGAAGGTCCAAATTGCAGTTTCAATCCAGCTTCAAAGGGCTCTGCACGATTCCAGACAAGGAATAAGGGTCTTATCTAGCTAAACAATCGGTCATTTTCTAAAAATGCGCCACATATTACGTAATCATGTTGGAAAGGTCACACATGACATAGGCAGACGTAGTACAGCGGTAGAGCGAAAAACTCCATCTCATTTGCTCCTCCAACTTCAAAATCGTCCGACATCACTGTTTTACCTTTTTTTTTTTCTTTGTAAAGTCCGTTTGACTAAGTGTTTGCATGTTCGCTTTGTAAACACTTGCTCGGTATACTTCCGCCTACGTCACGTGTGACCTTTCCAACATGATTATGTCTTTTCACTAGATAAGACCCTTATTCCTTGGCTGGGATTGTGTAGAGCCCTTTGAAGCTGCATTGAAACTGCAATTTGGACCTTCAACCTGTTGGTAGCTGCTGAAGTCCACTATATGGAGTTTAATCCTGGAATGTTTTCCTAAAAAAAACTTGATTTCTTTTCAACTGAAGAAAGAGACACATAAACATCTTGGATGACATAAGTTGAGAATGAGTAAATGATGTTGAGTAAATGGGTTGAGTAAAATAGCAAGAAATTTTAATTCTGAAGTGAACTAATCCGTTAAATTAAAAAAAACAATTCTGATTGGCTGTCAATGTTTTATCGTTGAACAGCTGGGGAAAAAAATGTTCTGAAAGTGATCCCAACGATGTTGTTTCTCTATATGGTTGTAGCTGTGGTGTGGACAGTGCTATTCCTTTACATTTAGAATAATTAGAATGATGAATGTCCACCACAGCGAATATGTTTCTGCCTCTGAACTGCTGAAAAATCCAGAAAATCTTGCTTGACAGCCATGGTCATCATTCACTTTCATTGTATGGAAAAGAGCAGCTTGAATCCCTCAATAAATAATTCCTTTTTCTTTTTTATGTTTCACAGAAGAAAGTAAGACATATGCGTTTCAAAAAACAGTTAGTACATGATGACCGAATTTTCATTTTTAGGTGAACTATCTCTTTCTATTATCTCTTTACTGAACCTCTAAGGAGTGTGTATGCTTAAATTTCTGCCGAAATTAAAGTATTATGAATATAGCTTAAATTTACTCCTGGGTACTAAATTGAGTGAGAACAGACTGCATAGCCTTTTCATGGAAAACAGTAATTAAGCCAAATCAGGACATGATGGATGGGTGTCATATGGCCGCTTAACTAATGTGGCACAATGATGAATGATGAGGTGAAGCCTTTTAGAGATAATCAGGGCTAGTATTCATGCCAACTAAGCACATGAGTAGTGTTTCGATGTATTTACTGACATTTGCAAAGAGAGCACAGGTTCCATTTGGTAATCAGCAAAATGCACATTTTTTGCTTGATTTCAACAAGACAAGTCCAGATGTGAGGCACCCCACACCCTAAAAATAACCCCAAAGACATCATATCCCAAAAAGGTGATGCAGGCTCTGCCTTTTCCAATCATGTTCTGCATATTTTCCTGTTTTGACAAAGAACAGTGGTCCTTCAGCCAAATGCAGTTATATCATCCAGTCAGATGAGCGTGTGTAAAAATCTGCTTTCAATTAATGCACAATGATTTATTCTTTAAGAGCTCTGCATGAGAAAAGTGAGGGGGATTAGAAAAATAAATCACTGCTGAATGTTTGAGTTATTGCTGTTTGATGTACTTTGTTGGCATTGATCTACAAAGCAAGACTCTCATGCCCGCGAGGTCTGCCCGCACTTAAAAGGCATCTTCAGAGATGCAGATTCTCTGTATTAATTGTTTTACACTTAATAAACTTTTATGAGGGTCTGTAAAAATTTCAAAAGAAATGTAAAAATGACAAACATCTTGAGTGTAAGCTATTCAGATACTTATTGCAACCACAGTCAGGGTCAGTGTGCAAAAGGAAAGTGGGAGGGATCACATGGGAAAATATGTAACTAATTAAGGGATGTGAATATTCGGTAATGAGCAGATAGTGTTAGTCAAATACCTGAGTTAAGGTAGAAATACCTTAAACCTCCAAAAACACAGATTTTGTCAGATGTGTGTTTTTATATGAGCAGAAAAGACAGTGGAGCAAAATATAAAGCACTCAAACAGTATTTAATGTCTTTGCAGAGTGCCCAAGGCCACTTTGAATTTAATAATGTGGGTTCACTTGATATATTTTGAAAATGTCTATTGATTTATTCCACCTGGGCTGAAAAATGCATTCCACTTCTGAGCAGCTATGCAAGAGGAATCTAATTGAAATCGTACGGTGGCCAAGACCGTTAAATCACATGGATGGACAGAACAAGATAGGGAGAATTGCTAACATAAATGGATGTGGTAAGTAATGACTTATGCCACAAGGTTGTTATTTTATGGAAAAGAAACCCTTTTTATATTTTTTATAAAAGCAGCTCACCAGATGATGGAGGAAAAAAAAAAAAAGTCATTTACTCATACAGGTTTGGAACAACTTGAGGCTGAGTAAATGATAGAATTTTCATTTTTTTTTTTTTTTTTGTGAACTATTCCTGTCAGTTTAAAGGGACCAAAAAGGAAATTTCTGTCATGATTTACTCACCCTTATGTTTTTCCAAACCTGTATGACTTTCTTCTGTGGAACATAAAATATATTTATCAAAATGTCTGTTGTCCATACAACTGACAAAAAAATAAAATTGTTGTTTTGGACCCCATTAAAATGAATTGTACAGACAAAAACTTCTTCAAAATACTCTTGTTTGCAGGAAAAAAAAAGGGTTTGAAATGACATGAGGCTGAGTAAATCATAGCAGAATGATCTAATAATGTAGCCTGTATTCTAACTGGCAACCAGGCTGGAAATTGCACTTTTTTAATTTGATGCAGTTTAATTTTCTCAAATGTTCCATTATTGCTGTGTATTAGTGGTTTATATGGAAACCAAAAGGATCCAAACAGGTAGCTGAACAAGTGCACCTTTGAAGACTAAAGGTGAACCTGGAAACAGTTACCCGCACTCTCCCGAAGCATCAGCGAGCCAAAAGCATCGGCGCGTTTTTCCAACAACAGCTATGCAGTCGAGCAAAGGATTTTCTCAGACAACGAGGCACCTAACATTTTAAACGGCTGTTTGATAAGGTATCCAGAATGGGCGCCTTACCCCACTCTACATCAACGAGAGGCCTGCGTGGGGGGAGATAAGGGAATGAGCAAACACCTAACAGCACAAAACAAAAAAAAACAAATTGTTTTTACATTAAAGAATGCATCTGGACAAGGTAATTGTAGTTAAAAAACACTACTTTTTTACGTATAAAAATAATAACAAAGAGGACAAAATCTTAATCTTTAATATACTGTATAAAACAGACAGAAATTCTCACTTTTTTGTTGGACCTCATATTCAAAAGTACAATTACAAATGTTTTACAACAAAATAAAGAACACTCTGTTCTTGCATTCAGTCACACACACTTGCTCAGGCTTAAGTTTAGGAGCCTTTCCTCAGGGAAAAAAGTGAGTTTATGGAGAATAATGTCTTGGCACAAAACGGTCAATTTCATGTCTGTGGCACTGGATCAGAAGAGCTTGGACTGATTTTGATGTGCATTTCCAGAGGCATGCCATTCCACACAGTAAGTTTAGTTTTGATAAATGGAAATGTCCAAGATCAACACAACCACAGTGCCAGAAACTGATGTCATTTAGAAATATGAAGCTCGGAGGAGAAAACAACTCGACTCACAGGAACCAAACAAGACAGCAAGGGAAAAACATTTTCTTGACCATTAAGAGGCTTTTTAATGGACTTAATAACTCATGAATGTCAGAGTAATTTCTGGCTAAAGCACTTATATTTCTTTTACAAGTATATTAATACAAACAAAAAGGAACATTTTCCTTTGTCCATTCTAAAAATGGACAGACAATGACTAAATAACATAACACGAATTAGCAAATAGATATTGTCAAGTAATGGAGGTTGGCCATATGCTTTCAGTAAGGACATCCAGCATGTTAAGTTAAAGGGATAGTTAATCCAAAAATGAAAATTCTGTCATCATTTACTCATTCTCAAGTTTTTCCAAACCTGTATGAATTTTTCACAAAACAAGAAATCTCAGAACACAAAAGAAGATATTTTATACCCATATTGAATATGGGTAACCAAACAGGCCGATGGCACCATTGACTTCCATAGTATTCCCCCCCCCATCAACTGTTTGGTTAGCCATATTCTTCAAAATATTTTCTTTTGTGTTCAGCAGAAGAAAGGAATTCATACAGTTTTGGAACAACTTGAGGATGAGTAAATGATGACAGAATTTACATTTTTGGGTGAATTATCCCTTCAAGTGGATAGTCAGCACAAAAGGTTGTTCGTGTAGAAGCAGAAATTTACTGCTTTTCAATGTCTCTGAAGGGCCTTTCAGTGACAAGCAAAATATATTTCCTGCTTGTAACATATGTGGTTCATAGGAAAGTCAGTGATGAATATTAAGAGCTTAAAAAGGAATAGTTCACCCAAAAAATGAAAATTGCCATTATTTCTTCACCCTTATGCTGTTTCTTTCCTGTGTATGAGTGTGTGTGTATATTTTATATATGCAAGTACACGTGTGTTTTGGAACAACATGAAGGTGAGTAATTAACAATTTTTATTTACAGGTGAACTATTCCTTTAAAAGTCCATGAAAGGGAAAAAAAAAAAAAAAAAAAAAAATCATTTCTTCTGAAAAAATCCCATAATGGATGGCTGCTTTGTAGGTTTGTTAGAAGCAGAGGTCTTCTTCTGACTCTTTTCTTTTTTCTCTTCCTCCCTTTTTCCAAATGACTGCTTGAGTGAACTTGAGTCCTTGGCTTTACTGTTGGGTTCAGGCTCCTCTTCACTCTCAGAGTAAGACTCGCTCACGTAACCCTTCTCGGTCACTAGGAAAACATACATTGATGTCAGAGAGACACTGTCAAGAAGCATGTGGTAATCTATATCTTGGATTTACTTTTTTACAGAGATGTTGCCATACATTTTGGCCTAAAGAAAATATGAATTATGCCACCTAAGGAATTAACAGCTTTCTTATTTTTACTGTACTTATGTCTTGAAATACTGCCTCTGTAGACTGCAGCGCAGAACGATACTTGACTGGTTACTCAAAAACTTAATCTGGTCAACCATGTATGTAACAGCAAATAAACAGAGTTTTTCCACCATACAATAAAAATATCCACTTCAAAGAGTTATTGTGCAGAAACAGAAAACTGGCATTAAGGAATGTGTAATATTAGACACTGCAAAAATAATACCAGTGGCTTGAATTATAGAAATCAGACACAAACATTCCTGCTTTTAGTCTTCAAATACAAAGACTTCCTTTACATGAACTAAGTAAAAAAAATCTGAAATAAATGGTTTTAGAACAAATAGCTTGTCAGCTCTCTGTATTTCTGTCATATAACTTATGATTTACTCAGTGATTCAAGAGTTTCTGTCAGCACACATAAATGATGTGCTTGTAAAAAGAGAGTTCAGTCACTGCTACATTCAAGGCTATTTAAAGGAATCTCCCTGGTTAAATAGGAAAGAAAGGGTAAGCATAAAGTTAAATTACCACAGAAAATATACTTTTAAAACACTGCATTGTAATATTTACAGCCTGGGCATGTGTACTTCTATTGCAAATCCCTTATTTTAACAAGGGAAAAAAATCATGAGGGATGAGTAGAAATTATAACTGTGGTAACTGACAATATGCCACAAAAACTACATAATTTGTACTGAACCCATAACACTTGTTCAAAAAGATGTTTATACTTTTAAAACCACTGTCCATTATATTACAGATTTGATGGTTTATGTATATGTGTAGTTGATCAACTAATACATTGCCCAGGCTGGCATCAGCCAATAAGTTTTTCCTGTTTAGCTGATAAGTGTTGGAAGCAGCAGGACGTTTAAGAGCACTAAGAACACCAGCAACTGAGCGCAGATGTGAGTGTAATCTTTAAATTAGGGATGTTCTTTTCATTTTTCCCCCCTGAAGATAACTGATGCTCATTAACTGATCATTAACCGTTAACTGACAAGACTGTTAAATTAGAATTAATTTAAATAAGAATGGATAAGAGTCTGTGACCCATTAAAAATACCAACATTTGATTTCCAGGGGTTTAATTTTATATGTGCAAATAGCAGCATAAACAACAGAATGCAAGGATTCACACAGAGTCACATCACACACATGCAAAAACAGATTACAAATAATACATATAAATAATACATATACATAAATGGGCTTAAACACAGAATATTAACAGATTAGTACTATACAAGTACTATACTGTATACTGAGTTTCGGGTCATTTTTGTGACACGCTCCACAAGTTCACGGAGAGAAAAATGAGATGGCCGAAAGTGTCATCCTGTTTGTTTTCTTTACTTTACAAAAGCACAATGCTTTATTGTGAGTGTACACACCAAAAAGTAAACCCTTTACAGTTTTGAATGACATCTTATCTTTATGACCATGAATGATGGATTTTTTAAGTTTCTGCCATTATAAGGAAACAATTCAAATAATCGCAGACGCCTAATGTGCGCTCACACACACACACATCAGTTCTAGCATTGCTAACTTGACATCGCAGCCAGTTTATTATCAAAATAAAATACTTTCAGCCAAATATATAAAAAGTTACACTGCTCAGTTTAAATAGCCTGTTGTACAGTCTGTGGCATTCAGTGTGCCCCAGTGTGCTATTATTCAAAGCACATTTTTGTGCATGGAAAGGATAATGTTTTACTTTGATATTGGAAAGTGCATGAAGTGCAAAGCCTAGTTTAGCATCCAAATATGGAAACATTTGGGTTTGTGCAGAATGAGAGAGGTAGGCTACATGAGCCCAATGCTGTTTTCTGTTTCAGTTTCACTTTAAATATATATATATATATATATATATATATATATATATATATATATATATTTTTTTTTTTTGGCTTGATGTTTATATAGCTTCTTTTATTTTTCATACTTGTTCTGTTCTGAATACTATTAAATCTAAAAGGATCTGTTGTGGAGTGAGGGGAACTAAAATAGCCTACAGCTATGTTTATAGTGTTTATAACATTTCGCTTAATTTACAGGTATTTTAAATTATTTATGAATGTAATAAAATGTGACTTTTGTCTCAAAAATGCAATTTTATGTGTGGCACATTATTAACCATGCAGCAAGTGTTTTTAAATATCTTGAAAATTTTAATTACCTTTTAAACAATTTAAATGATAGTATTAATCTAGTATTAATCAGTACTGTCAGTTAACGGTTAACCAGTTAATTAGGAGCATCCCTGTGCTTGATTTCAAACTATGTTAACACACTATATCCAACACAAACTTACCAGTTTACATGTTAAATTGTTTATTACTTCTTCCTTTATTAATGTTTTTAATCATTTCTTTGTGAAAAATACTATAATAGGACTACAGAATCAGAGTCATGATATACAGTGGCATGAGAAAGTATGTGAACCCTTGCAGAATCTGTGAAAATGAGAATTATTTTAATAAAATAAGAGGGATAATAAAAATGCATGTTATTTTTTGTTTAGTACTGTCCTGTCCTGTAAGATATTTTACATAAAAATGTTTGCATTTAGTTCACAAGACAAAACAATAGCTGAATTTATTAAAATAACCCCATTCATAAGTATGTGAACCATTGATTCTCAATACTGTGTGTGGTTACCTGATGATCTACGACTGTTTTTATGTTTTGTGATGGTTGTTCATGAGTCTCTTGTTTGTCCTGAGCAGTTAAACTGAGCTGTTCTTCAGAAAATTCCTCCAGCTCCTGCAGATTCATCAGTTTTCAAGCATTTTTGCATATTTGAACCCTTTCCAGCAGTGACTATGATTTTAAGATCTGTGTTTTCACACTGAGGACAATTGAGGGACTCAAACACAACTATTAAAAAAGGTTCAAACATTCACTGATGTTCCAGAAGGAAACACGATGCATTAAGAGTCGGGGTGTGAAAACTTTTGAACAGGATGAAGATGTCACAATTTCTTATTTTGTTTAAATATCATTGTTTTTCATTTAGTACTGCCCTTCGGAAGCACCAGAAGAAACTTGCATGTTTCCAGGCAGAAAAATGAAGTACAATTTACCTTGATATTTGAATTCAAAAGTTTTCACCCCCCAGCTCTTAATGCATCGTGTTTCCTTCTGGAGCATCAGTGAATGTTTGAACCTTTTTTAATAGTTGTGTTTGAGTCCCTCAATTGTCCTCAGTGTGAAAAGATGGATCTCAAAATCATACAGTCACTGCTGGAAAGGGTTCAAATATGCAAAAATGCTTGAAAACTAATGAATCTGCAGGACCTGGAGGATTTTTCTGAAGAAGAGAGCTCAGTTTAACTGCTCAGGACAAACAAGAGACTCATGAACAACCATCACAAAACAAAAAAACAGTCGTGGATCATCATGTAACCACATACAGTTTTGAGATTCAATGGTTCACAAACTTATGAATGGGGTTATTTTAATAAATTCAGCTATTGTTTTGTCTTGTGAACTAAATGCAAACATCTTTTATGTAAAATATCTTAGTCAGGACAGTACTAAAAAAATAACATGCATTTTTTATTATCCCTCTTATTTTATTAAAATAATTCTAATTTTCACAGATTCTGCAAGGGGTTCACATACTTTTTCATGCCACTGTATATCAGCCACTGGACAACATATATATCGGTATTGGCCAACAAAAAAATCCATATAGATCAACCACTATTTAAGACATGTCAACTAAAATTACACTTACCAAAGGAACCTTCTTCGTCAACAAATGTGTGAGACTTTAAAACACGCCTCCTTTTCCTCCTCTTCACTTCTGAGCTCTCCTGAACATAATTAAATGGTAATATTACTTTATGTTAAACACAAGTGAGATGTAAATTAACGTGACCTGTATATCAATATTAGTCACAAGGGAATAGCACACACTTGCAAAAAATACATTTTGTTTGATGGCTAACTTTGAATGGCCATCAATGAGTTTGGTTATCTATCAGCAGGAGATAAATGCCCATGCTAACCTTCTCGGTTTGAATGGCTTGGCATGTCTAGGTTAACAAATAGAATGAGTTTGTGGCAGGACTAACTTTAGGAGTGTTATCACCAAAAAAGTGTTGGTGATGCTTACTTCTTGGTGTGAAACAGACTCTCTCTTCACTTGTTTTTTGGGGCTGGGAATCTGTATGTTCGGCACAGGTGGAGAATCTGGCACAACTGGAAGAGGGAAGGAAGAAGAGACCCATCACATATATACATCTGTGTGTGATGTATGTACATTTACATGTGTATACACAGACAGAGGAAAAGAGAAAGAGAAGAAACACAATGAATGTTATCAATTAGCTTTTGTTTGTCATAGAGCAATTTTGATATTTTATTCAACACTCTGCCTAAAGGGGGTACCTTTTTCTTTGTTTTTCTTCATTTTGGGTCACAGAGCACCTCATCTGGATTGATTCAAATCCACCAAGCATAACGTGAGCCTGTTTTTTTTTTTTTTTTCTTGTTTTCCCCTATCTCTTTCCTACCTTCATCATCACTGCTGTCTGGCTGGGGCTTCTTTATACGGCGTCTCTTCTTCTGCTGGCTCTCCATTTTCTCATCATCACTGTCCAAAACCTCAGGGCGCTTTGATTTACTTAGGGAAAACAAACATATTTTAGTTCACATTTATAAGGGAAAATACAACACATAATGCAGATTATTTAAGGAAATTTGAATTAAATCTTCTAATGTTGCATTATTTGCAAAATAATGGCTATGTATATACTACATTTACTACATTTTGTATATATTTTATACAAACGCATACAGCTCTGGAAAAAACAAATACTGCAAAATAAGCAGTTTCTTTGCATTTACTATTTATATGTACCGTATGTGTGAGTAAAATCAATATTAGTTTTATTCTATAAACTACAGACTTTTTTTTTTTTTGCAGAAAATGACAACTGGTCATAAAAAAGATGTCATGTTTTCATAACTCAAAGAATAATGCAAACAAAACAAGTTGATATTCATTTTTAAACAACACAATACTAATGTTTTAACAGTAAAGAAATCAATATTTGGTGGAATAACCACCAATCACAGCTTTCATGCATCTTGGCATGCTCTCTCCCATTTGTCCACATTGCTGTTGGGTGACTTTATGCCTCTCCCGGCACTTCTGGCATTCAAGCAGCTCGGCTTTGTTTCACGGGTTATGACCATCCATCTTCCTTTTTGTTCACATTCCAGAGGTTTTCAGTGAGGTTCAGGTCTGGAAAATGGGCTGGCCATGACAGGGTCTTGATCTGGTGGGTCCTCCCATCCACACCTTGATCGGCCTGGCATGGAGTATTGCCCTGCAGGAAAACCAATCCTTCGAGTTGGGAACTCAAGCTGGGTTTACATGGACTCTGATAATTTGATTGTAATCGGGCTAGTAGAACAGTCAGAATAAAAAAAGTAATGTGTAACCATGATCTGGAGGTTCTTCAGTAAGGCTGGAATTTGGCACATTTATCTTTGTGAAAGACAAGATTATCTGAAAACACGGCAAAACATGGCATCTTTCTTGTAATTTTGACAGTTGTCATTTTATGCAAATATTATGTATATATATATACACATTTCAATGGGAAGAAAAAACCTTGTAAACCTTACTTTCGAGTGTCTTTTGATTCAACTTTCAAAGCGCTGGACACCTTGGACTGTTCCTCTTTAATGGCAAACTCTGATTCGGGAGACGACTGTGACTGTTTCATACTTGCAGTACCTGATGTTGCCGAGTCGCCATATGTCTCTTCTTTGATGCTTTTGTTAGGTTTTTCATCTACCTTTTCTAAATTTTACAGGAAAATGTTTTGTTTATTACTGTATGTTATGATTTGTTTCGATTTTTTGACAATTGAAGACACTCACTTTGGGAAGGCTTTCCAAAGAAGTTACTCATAGGGTTCGCTTTAGAGGCCGGTTTGGTTTTTGATGTTTCAACCTACAACATATGAAACCATTATAAATTTCACACACAATCTAGTGTATCATCAACCTTAAACTATAGAGTTAAACACTTACCATGGCAGAATCGTCTTTCTGCTCCGTTTTCACTTCCTTGTTTGATTCTTGGCTCTTAGAAGCATTTTTGCTTGCAAACATTCCCATGATGCCTGAGGGCTGCTTAGCACTAGGTTTGGAGGTAGCAGAAGTGCTTTCATTCAGGCGAGGTTTACTGATTTCCTTCTCCAGTGGAGTGACTAAAGCCACCTCCTGAGCTCTCTGCAGCTCTACAGATGACATGGGGACTGCTGCGGCACAATGTATAGCACTGTACCTGATGAAAGAGGGGAAATATTGGACGTGACAGAACTTTAGTAGAGGGGTCGCCCATATGATGCATGCTCATGCAGCATTACAGGTTATATGAGGATCACTTACTTGTTGCAGTTCTTTAGGTTCTCCTTAACAGCATCATAATCTGTACTGTAAAGTGGAGAACTGTCCTTCAGCTCCGCTCTCTGGACACTGTAGACATGCACACTGACTGTGACATCCATCTTTGCTTTAACAGCTGTAAAAAAATAAAAAAAAATAATAAAAATTTAAATTGAAAATCACATTAAATGTTATTAGACTTACAGCCTGAAATTTCACTTGGGTTACTGCCAACCTTATTTACATAATATTTCATGAGTTTTTTTTTTTTTGCTCCCGCAGTTTATAAATAAAAAGGGAGAAATAAAGTAATAATTATCAATAGAAATATAAATTAAAATAATATAAATAACCCCCATAACTGTAAATATAAAAAATTATACTAAAATAAAATATTTAAAAAGTTAAAAATATATTGTACATCACCCCCAAACAATTAAAATATATGTAAGCTACCACAAAAACTAATTTTAAAAAAATCCCGACGTGTGAGATTAATGAAGCCCAAAATTTCTGAGCCAAGAATGATTGAATTTATAAAATGCTATTTATTGTAATTTACAGATACAAATATGGTAATCTTACCATCAAGCTTGTCCTCACGAACTACTGACACTTTATGGCACTAAAATGACAGAAAGAGCTTTAATGCCAGAAAGAGCTAAAAGCACTAAAAGTTAAGGGAAATAAATGTTAATTAATGTAAACATTAATAAAATAACGTTAATTAGGGAAACATTAATTTGACAATGGTGAAGCAATGATCAATCCTTACCGTACTACCATTCTCAACACACTTGCCAGATACAAGGTAGGTGGCATGAAGGGGAGTTCCTGAACTCTCCCTGCGTTTCTGCTCCAAGTAATGATACAACATTCTGCGACAAAGTGACATGAACACTAGTGATTCCAACAGATTATCAGGAAGAAAATTATGCTTCAATGGAAAGGACAGGACTTACTGTTTGGCTGTGTTCACGTGGACTCCAAGAGTTAAACTGAGCCATTTGTAGGTGACCTGCAAAACAAAATATAAATGCTGACTTGTAGATAATATAGCTTATAGATAAACGTATGCTTTATTCTCATGCTAATTAAGTGCTGCATAACATAAAACGCGTTCTTGGTTCGATAGAGTCGGATTTAATTCATTAACAGTCAATGTGGGACCGCGTTGTTGTTATGTGGTTGATTTACTAAAAAGAATCGACGCATAAGTGTCATTGTTTCGAAAATCAGACTGCGCTGAAAAAAACCCGTTAACGGAACCGATGGTCACGAAAATCAATCGGTTACGTTATTTGTATTGGTTCCCAACGCTGGACAGTCAGGTAAACAAACACGCAGCCACATGTAGGCATTCAGGTAACTCAGCCGAAATTTCACATTTACAAATGACAAGAACGATATCAGTGTAAAGAAAGACTTACGATCTTATTTTGATCATGCACAAATTCGTCAATATTGTCTAAATACAGGTCATCCATATCCAGAATGACTGGCAGCTAGTCCAAGTTTACGCTTGTGATTGAAAGACCGGCCAAACGCGGGAACTCACTGCTGCTGAACCGTATTTATTTCCGGTCATGTGGGCTAGAGCGTCGAATAGCAGTCAGAGATACTGAGATGCTGTAGTCTACAAAAAAAAAAAAAAAAAAAAAAAAAAAAAAATGTACACACTTTACAACAAAACATGTGCATTCACTTTTTGTCATGCTTACGCCATCTATATTTTATTACAGGATCTTAGTATTAGTAGTTTTCACCGATTTCATTTGCTTGCAGGATCTTGTATGTTCGTACGACTTGTTTTGTTTATAAAATATTTAATGAGCTTTTACTAAATGGCAACCATGCTATATGTCATAACTTGAAATAACTAGATCTATAACTTATTAACAACTTTGTTACTATCGTAAAACATTTGTTGTAAAACAAAAACACATTCGGAGTTCTATAGGCCTAAGTTT
Source organism: Chanodichthys erythropterus (assembly GCF_024489055.1). Classification (NCBI taxonomy): domain Eukaryota; kingdom Metazoa; phylum Chordata; class Actinopteri; order Cypriniformes; family Xenocyprididae; genus Chanodichthys; species Chanodichthys erythropterus. Next base: position 22,032,629 of record NC_090242.1, on the reverse strand, counting down.
CTTTTCTTTTCCTTTCTTTTATATGACAGTATTGCCTGTACAAGTTTCAAAATTTGATTGTAGAAACAATAGGCTAACTGTTGTAACTATTATTTTATTATATTTTATCATTATCAAGTTGAGACAATTATAGTTTTTATGTTATTAAATTATTTGTTATATTTATGTTAAGTTATAACTTTATAAATATGTATATTATTATTATTATTATGTTAGTTATTTAAAGTTGGTTTATGGTATTTTGGTTAAAAAAATGGTTACCATAGTAGATTTTTCTATGGAATTGTTTAAAATGGTTTAATGTGCTGCTTAAGCAAAAGTCTGCAAGAAACAAAATATTTTTCACAAAATAGTTAAGTAAAATAACTTATTAGCTTAGTTTCTCAAATTAATGTTTTTATTATAGCCCCTAGGTCACATACTTATTACAAACACATGTCTTGTCTTCAAGAACTGTAGTACAAAGCAACAATTTCACAGAGAGGTAAACAATAGCCTATTAGTTTTATTATTCCAGCAGTGCTGTTAAATATTCAGACAAATTATCATATAGGTTCCCCTTAACATGATGGGGAATCCTTGATCATCTGATGCTATTAGATGACAATCAGTGTTATATACACAACCATTAAACATGTTAATCCTTAAGGCATCTCTGATACATCTGTCCATGTACATTATTCCAAATCAAAGGCATGTGATGAGTTAAAGTACAGAAATCTATTAGGTAAGACTGGGTTCACATGGTGGACTTTTGAGGAACTTCTGCTACATCATTTTCAGTTCTCAAAGAAAATGTGATACGCAGCATCTGAAAAGAAGAAAAAATACAAGTATTTTAAAATAGGTTATAATTGACATGACAGACACTCTTAAAAGAAAAGGTTCTATATAGTAACTTAAAGGGTTCTGTCATATATAAGGGGTGCCCATCATGGGGTGATTTTATGGATTTAGTTCTAATTTTGTTGTAAATCATTTTATTTTAATAAACAACTCATAAACACAGATTATCAATAGAAAATTTGAAATAACCCATTAAACTTAAAAGTATACGCAATCCTTTAAGACCCCTTATATATTTTTGCTATGATATTAGGCATATAGGCATAAATGTAACAGAACTTACAAGAATCCCTTGCCACAGCCTAAGGGTCCAAAGTAAAGCTCTGAAGGCAGACACACTCCTTGTCTGCAAACTCCACTCAGACTTGCACAGCTCCAGGGAAATGATGCTGCCTCATTCTCTTTGCCTTAGACGGAAATGAGATGTTTTAACACTGACAGATCTACCAAAATGATAAAAAGTGATTTGGACCCATGTATCCATGAGTTTTAGCCATTAGTTTTGCTGTTCTACAATTCAAAATTTTCCCAGTAATGTAAAGTTTTAGATTTACACAAGCACATATGCATTAAATAAAAAGTCAAAGTCAGTTTAAACACTTCTACCACCAAATGCAAACTTACAGTGCAATGCTAAGACGACAAGGACAAGCAAGACAAGTATACTCTGAGGTTTCATGTTGGTTTCTTCGGATGATGGCTCTCCTGGGACGTTTGACCAGTACTCTGGTCAGGCTGGGTCTTATTTTACAAGTGTCTCTAGAAGGAGGAGTAACTCAACTAAAGCCACTCCAATCAGACTTTTAGCTAAAAATTGAATTATGTAGCAGAATGAATGGACGTACTGTTCTTAATCTCATTTGGTGTAATCAGAAAATACCAAAAACGCTAGCGGCATTCACACCATCACGTGTTTGGGGCTGTAGCAAATTATCAACGTAAAAAAAAAAAAAAAAAAAAAAACATCACCTGATCTGAAACACATGCTTATCCTTATGGCTATAATTTTAGGTGTCTTAAACTTGAAGATCCTCACATTGCTAAGTCCCTCTATATTTGACTCTTGTATGTGCTGATGTGGTTTTATTGTTCACTTCTGTACACAACACTTAGAATTGTAGTTTGGAGCAAAGAATTCACAAGCAGATGTTTGAAACACATACTGAATCACTTTTTTGTGAATTTTTTTCACTCTCAAACCTTATAGTTATGGCCCTTGTATTAATTGCTTTCTTGCATGTCAACTAGCCTCATTTCCCAAGCAAATATTACAAGAAATAATAAACTAATGCTGGAAAGTTTAAAAGTTACTTGGCAAATGAAATAGCACAGTTTTGTTATGTAACTATGTAGAGGAAAGAGAAAATTCAGAAAAGTGTGATCAAATTTATAGGGTGAAATAATGTACACTTTGAATTAGAACTATATATAATATATATATATACATATGAAGAGTTTCGTTGCAAAACGAGATAAATCCATTTTTTTAATTTTTCAAAAATCTTGTTTTTTGGTTGTGCATTCCAATTAATATCAATTCAACTGCAGTTGGTTTGTTTTGATTTAAACCTTCATAACTTAAAAAATACAGCTAAGTAGCACCATAAAACAAAATAATAACATGATAACATAATAATAAACATGTTTTGACAAAAATGTTAAAAACGGATTTATCTCGTTTTGCAACGAAACTCTTCATATATATCTTTGCATAAAAATATTTACATGCAATATACCCATATATTATTTAACGATTTGGAGCATCATCTTTTTGCACTATAGCATTTTTTCAAATTCAGTTTAATTAGTGATAGGCATCAGCAAACAACAATATAATAACGGAACAACGAGAATGATATTCAAACCTTTGGATTTTGGCATGCCAGTAATCTTGCAAAAATCATGTACATGTAGGTTTTTAACCAGAAGATGGCACCAAAGTGTTACTTTGATACTTTTGATAGTTTCAGTGTTATTATTGTTCATGACACCCTATGTTGAGCCATTATATTTATGAAAACTAACCACTGTTTTAATGCATGTGGTACAGGCCTGCTTTGCCCTTTATCGGTTTTAATACCACAAAAGATATGCAGTGTCAAATGCATAAATGTTTCTTGACCAGCAAATCAACATATTAGAATGATTTATGAAGGATCATGTGACACTGATTGGAGTAATGATGCTGAAAATTCAGCTTTGATCACAGGAATAAATTACATTTTTAAATTTATTTAAAAGGAAAACAATTATTTTAAATTGCAATAATATTTCACAAAATTAATGTTATACTGTATTTAAGATTAAATAAACGCAGCCTTGGTAAGCACATAGACTTCTTTCAAAAACATTGAAAAATTGTAATGTTTCTAAGTTTTGACAGGTACTGTAGATATAAATTTGAATGTTTGCACCATCTATGAGTTATTGTGAATTTAGGCAGAAATCCCATCAGTCAAATATTTGCTGAAGCCAATTTTATTTGTTCTTGAGAATTTTTGCAATTTTGCTTTGCTGAAATATTAACAAATTATATATTATATTAACAAAATCAGTCATAAGTCACATGGGTATATTTGTAGCAATAGAAAAAAATGAACAAAAAAATCAATTTTATGCCAAATATTATAAGGATATTAAGATATTTTGTAAAGTTTCTACCATAAATATATCAAAAATGTATTTTTGCGAGTGGATAAGCATTGCTAAGGACTTCATTTGGACAACTTTAAAGGTGATTTTCTCAATATTTAATTTTTTTTGCACCCTCAGATTCCAGATGTTCAAATAGTTGTATCTTATCCAAATATTAACAAACCATACATCAAAGCTTAATTATTTAGCTTCCAGATGATGTATAAATCTCAAATTCAAAAAATTGACCCTTATGACTGGTTTTGTCTATAGTCACAAATAAGAATAATGAACCAACTATAATATATGCAAACTATGGATAAGCCACATTTGCTTTCTTAGTCTGATAAATTCTGCAAATTTTCTTTACTTCATAGGTTGCATTATTATCTTAACATTTGGCTGGATGTGTTTTGGTTGGAGGCAGTGAAGCAAAAGTAGTTAGACATGTGAAATTATAATGAAAGTATATGGCTTGCCAATAATTTTACAAATATCCTGTGTGGCATTTAGGTTTTTACCAGAAGATGGCATCGAAGTGTTACATTGATAGTCGTTTTCTCGTCTGAGATTCAGTTATCATTGTTCATAGCATTCAATACAGATCCACTGTATAATGAGAACTAACTACTGTGTTAATGCATGTGATACAAGCCTCATTCATTTTTTTATTGACTTTAATAGCATTAAAGATGTGTTATATGCAGTGTCAAATGCTAAGGCATAAGCAATTGTTATAAATATACATATATTTCTTAGCCATTAAATCAAGTACATTTAAACAGCTCAAAATACATTATCCTTTTTAAATAACATTATATGAGCACATGCTTGCTTCTGCAGTTCAAAATAAATCTTTTATCATTGTCACTTTTAATGAATCGTCACTGCGACGCATAATGACACAAAAAGCAGTCAGCACTAAATTATTCATAACAGTGAATGCTACATGTTTTTAAACCTTGAACTTCGGAAAATATACAATATTTTTGCCCTAATTGGAGCTAATTTTATACCATATATTAAAGGATTGATAAAAGGGGGAACAGTCAGGAATATAACAGACAAAACAGTATGAGACAATGTTTTTGTTCTTAATTCTGTCTGGGAAGAATCAAAAAAGGAACAGGCTACGTAGTTCAGAAAGGAAATCAAGTGTGGCGTACATGTGCTGAAGAACTTTTCTTGATTTACTTTAGATTTTCTACAAGCTAGAATTATTTTAAAATAGGAAATCAGAACCAAACCAATTAAGATAGACATGCTGATATACATCCATCCATTAAAAATCCCTTGTGAAATATCTTGTCTGCATCCAAGATTCACCAAGGACAGGTTTTCACAGAAAAGTTTATTTATGTCGTATCTGCAAATAGGGTTTTTAATAGCCAATAAAATGGCTAATAGACTTGCAAAACAAGGAAATGCCCAAAGAAAAATCACCAGGCAAAGCACAGTGAAAGGTGACATAATACTATGATAATGTAAAGGTCGACATATCGCTATGTATCTATCAACCGCCATGACACTTAAATTTGTAAATTCACCAACTGCATAGACGACAATGACAAGACCTTGTACAATGCATTCCTCAAGTGAAATCCTATTTGTTTCTGTGAGTAAATACACCAAGGCCCTGGGATAAAACCCCGTAGTTCCACACAGATCATTAACACAGAGATTACACAAGAAAATGTACATTGGCTCATGCAGTGCTTTCTCAAAAGCAATAATCATAATCAAGGTGGCATTCAGAACAACAGTCAAAAGGTAACCTGGAAGTGCAATAGAAAAAAATATGATCCTGCTGGTCCAGTCCCACTCATTCAGAGCCGTGACGGTGAGAATGTGGGAAAGGGAGATGTTTTCCATTCCTTCTCAAAATCCGGCTCCAGATCAAACAATGCTGACACAAATAACCTAGTATTTCTCTAGTGTTCAGTCTTGTGTATCTTGTGTTACTGTTGGAAGAAAAAAAATCATTTAAAATAAATGTTGTACTAAACCATTAAAAATAACAAAAAACAACCAAAAGTCTTGGCTTAAAGTTCGAGAAGGCCTCTGAACTCCTCTTTAAGAGTCACCTTTCACTCTGCTCACAGCTGTATGAGAGAACTTTATATACAGTCAGATATGCAACATCATAATGATCTAACAGTCCAAAAGTGACGTGAAGCCAAGTGTGTTGTCCCATACTTTGTGCTCTGCATTTCACCCATCCAAGTGCACACACACAGCAGTTAAAAATACACATACACACACAGTGTACACACACCCGGAGCAGTGGGCAGCCTTTTTTTTTTTTTGTAGTTGTTTTTGTTTTTTGCTGCGGCACCCAGGGAGTGATTGGGGGTTACTTCAGTTGTGGGTAATCAGAGTGGAAGAAAACGCTGTTTATTCACTCATGCAAAGTTGATCTTAGGTTGACAGTTTCTATGACTTTATCCTTCTGTAATTCTGAAGCAACAAGGTCCATCAGAAACTCTTTAACTCAGCTAAAATTAAGTCTTATCATAAACACAGATGGCTTCATAGTAAAGCAAACAATTAAAGGGGTCATGGAATGGATTGTTATTATATTATAATGTTTCCTGAGGTACACTAATAATTTAATATGATTTTACATCAAATAATCGTCATAATTTAGAAATAAATGGCTATTTTCTACCTTGATTTTAGGCCTCTGATTTTAACGTTCTGTTTAACGTTCTGCTGTGAGACTTTGGTGTAAACACCCACTGGTGTGATTGGCTGACATGTTTGCAACTGAAATGTGGAATCCTTTAGAACAGGTGTGTCAAACACAGTGTTGGGTGTAACACGTTACTAATGCCGCGTTCCAGGAAACCCATGACCTGTGTTTTTCCAAACTTCTACCCATGAAAGTGTACTGGAACAGCAGTCAAACCCGTGACTTCCCACCCGTGAACTCGTACTAGATCGATGTACTCCCAGTTACGCGTTCTGACGTCACATAGCCAGGGTATTACAGCCTCTCTTGCCTTATGCGTCATTTTCCTCCTCCGTTTCCCTCAAATAAGCAAGGAGTAAACACCTTTGGCGATAGAAATAATTGTAAATGAGCATAAGCCCTGTATGGTCCGCCATGCTGGTTTGTTTACACTCAGGCAGTTTGGCGTGACTTGCCTGGAACGCTACAAAGTCGTGAGTCATGATTTGAAGTCGTGACTTACAGGCTCAAAAACCTGCCTGGAATGCAGCATAAGTAACGCGTTACTGTAATTAAATTACTTATCCACTGAAAAAGTAAAGTAAGGGATTACTGTTCATTTTTAGGTAATTTAATTACAGTTACTTATAATGTAGGCGACTTGTGTTACATATTGTAAAATAGTTCAACAGTTCTGTTTAAATCAATATTTAATTTAAAATCTAAATTTGTCATCTAATGGTAAAAGTGAACGTTGCCTCTTTAAAAACGTTAGCTGTAGTGCAGTTGCGCGTGAGTTTGCAACTTCGCACCAGTTGGCTGTGTTGTCGCTGTGTGAAGATGTCGGTAGAATCGAGTGGCTGTTTTGCAGAATGGAAATATTACAATTACTTCATTTTTTGACACAGGTAGGCAAGAACATTACGGTAAAATGTAAGCTATAACCTAGGGAGAAAAAACTGCGCGCGCTCTCTGAGAGACGGTCTTCAGTCAGCCAAAGCGCACACATACAACCGCCCTTGCAAGTTTCAGATTTTCGCGGTTTATTACACATTAAACGTTCAAATACACACACAGTTATGTCAAAATGCCCGTCTCGGCATATTCGCGTTGTGAATGTGAACAGCATGTGTAACAGCATATTGTCTCCGTCCATTAAGTCTAGTGACAGCAAAAAAAAAAAAAAAACCTGTTTAGAAATGGAATGAATAGGCTAATTGGTAAATAACCATTTAACAAGTGATATAATAATGTATCTATCTAAAACATGGAAAATTCAGTATTTAAAGCATGCCATAGGGCTGAGACTTTTTTTTACAGTCTATGGGCTGAGATCTAAAAAAAAAAAAAACTGTATTTAATTAAAAAAAAAAAAATTATTTAAGATCCTGCCCAATATTGTCCTAGAAACAATGTTCATATTGGAGGCTATAAAAACAAACATGAATGTAACTGTGTAGTATATGCTATAAATCATGAGCAAAAAAGGGGTCAAATCACATTAGGCCTAGGCTACATTCTAAAATTGTACCTTTACAATCTAAAAACAAAATGTTTTTTTGAAGCAGAAATTAAATACACTAAACTAAAAATGAAAAAAAAAAATAAATAAAAACAAAAGAACAGACTAATAATTATTATTATTTTGATTACCCTACAATAGTCACTTTACACAGTTACTGCTATCGTACAAATACACTTAGTTGTAGGTTCCAAATTCTACATATGACATAATTATGTTCGCCAAAAAAAAAATAAAAAAAAAAAATTCAACAAATATTTTGAGCAAAATGTATTTTACTCAGATTGAACTCCGTCTGTTCGGCGCGCGGCGGCGCTCGTTCACGGAAGTTTGTGCTTGCTGAAGGCTTGTCCACGCCTGACTGCAAAATGGAAATATTTTCTCGACTTTCTAACTTTTACAGATGGAGAATATGTCTGTCAAATGTAAATTATGCACTGAGGAAATTATTAAATGTCACTTCAGCTTAAAAAAAAAAAAAGATTAATAGAGGTATGTTTGTTTCCACCAATCGCTGCACAAGTTAAGGTTACGTATGATGACGAAAGCACGTTAGTGCGAGCCCTCCCGGAACTAATAGAGATTGCACTGCAGTGCCCATAGACAGTGCAGTGCCTGCAGTTCGAAAAAAAAAAAAAACTTTGAATGGAAGTCTATGGGAGCACTCGGGGCAAATCTCCGCCAGACTGAAATGCCCAAAAAGAGGCGGTACTCCACAGAGCGTGACTCGACGCTGATTGGACTATATCCAGAGGCAGAACAAACAGCCTAACTCTGTGGTTGAATGTGATTGAAAAATCCGTCCCTTTCTCACTTTGGTGGTGCATTGCCCCTATTGCCCTAATGAAGAAACCACCCCTGATTAGACCTACCTGGAAAAAAAAAAATAGATATATATATAGCATTGTTTTATTTGTATTTTTATATATTTTTACCGTGGTATTGAGTATTGTGCACTTTTGGTGGTATTGGTACTGACTACTAGATTTTTGGTATAGTGACATCCTTATTTGTTACAAAAAAAATGTAAGTATTATAAAGTAATTAAAAGTATTATAGTATATGTTTTAATGAAGTTAAAATATTTTAAAAAGCTATAAAAGGCTAAACTATTCCATGTTTGACTAAATTATTAAAAGAGTTTCCTTTCTATTGTCTATCCGGTAAAGGTTTATAGGGATTTTAAGAAGTAATTAATAAGTTACTTATTGAGTAATTAAATTACTTTTCAGACAGAGTAATTAGAAAAGTATTTTAAATACATTGATGATGTAATTAGTAATTAATTACTTTTTTGAAGTAATTTACCCAACACTGGTCAAACATATGGCCCGCGGGCTAAATATGGCCCACAAATGTGTCCAATCTGGGATGATTGGATGATTTGAACTATAATTTAAAAAGTATAGAGCTGCACTAGTCCACTGGTCATAAATCCAATTTTTTTTTTGTTTTATTTTGGTCAATCTTTATTCCGGGCTTGCAAACAAAGTGCTTTGTAATAATTTCCCAAAATTTAATTTGTGTGGAAATATTTCCGATGTCTGTAAACAGGACATTAACACAAGCACACGCTGAATACGTTCCAATCGAAGCTTTTTTACAGCTTGATTATATAAATGCTTTTTTACTGATGACAAGGACATTTTAGGTTATGGAACTTGCAGGATGTAATAATGATAAAAGACCTCTTATATGCCAAAAGACCAAGGAAAATTTTATTTCTTATGTCATGACCCCTTTAATTCTGAGTGAATTGTAAGACCGACTATTCATTTTAAGGGCTCCACAGTAGCCTTTATCTTAACCTGCTATTTTTAATGAATTACTTTTTCTTAGCATCTATGAGCATAATTACAGAAGCAATAGGCAACAATATAATTACTCCACTTACATAATAACCCTAGTCTGGCTGTTTCCTAAAATATTTACACAGATAAAAAAAAAAAAAAAAAAAAAAAAACATTTATAATTACAACCCTGTTGTTAACTTATTTCAAGCTAAGATCATATTTTTATTGTTTTAGTAGCCCTTATTTAGTCATTTACAAATTGATAAAGTAGTTAAACTTGCCATGGTGGCAGACATGAATGCAGAAATTAGAAATCACTCTTTATATTTATATAAAATATTCGATAAGCGAATACAGATAATTAATTTGATTAATTATTTTCTAGGGAGGGACAAGTGGATGAGTGTTTTAATGATTAAATGAGTTGCATTGCAATCTTTTTTTAACTGATATTCATATTGTATTTATTGTATATTTAATATCATACAGTTTTACCACAAGCTCATGGTTTTTATTTCGACATTTATCATAACAGTCATGAATCATCAGGGAGCACGCAGCCCACACTTGCAAGCCATGTTATTTTTCCAGGTCTGTTGTGTAATGAATGCAATGCTCAGTCAGTATGTTTTGATCTTAAGCTTTGGAAAACATACTTTACTTTGGTCCTAATAGGAGTTAGTACAATTCCATATATTATAGGATTGAGCAGAGGTGGAACAATCACAAAGGAAACTGACAAAAAGTTTTTAAAACCCTGAGGCAGATTGCTAGTTCCAAACAGCTCATATAGGGCATTAAAAAGTGAAAACACCACATAATTCAAAAAGGCTACCAAATGTGGTAGACATGTGGTTATGAACTTCTTGTGGTTTTGAACAGAGTGTTTACAAGAGATCAGTATTTTTATATATGATAAAAACACAAACCATACCAGAGCATTAACAGCACATGTTAAAATTCCATTGATCACATACTGAGCAGTGTCCACCCTGCAGGCAAGTCTCTCCAAGACCCAGGTTTCACAGTACAGTTTGCTTATCTGATTCATGCAAATCGGAAACCTGAGCGTCATCAGTATGATCAGTATTGCAGTGCAGCAGGGAAACATCCATATGAAAGTCAGCAGCCTCCAAACAGTCATAGTTGTCATGACAGTATGGTAGTATAGTGGTCTGCAGATTGCTAAATACCTATCGAATGCCATTACGCTCAAATTAGTAAACTCACCTATTGCATAGGTGAAAATGGCAAAACTTTGGATGGCACATTGTTCCAGAGAAATTACATTGTTTTCATTAAGTAAATAATACAGTAGGGATGGATAAAATCCTGTGGCTCCGTATAATCCATTTATACATAAATTGCACAAAAAAATGTACATGGGCTGGTGGAGAACTTTCTCCAGAACAATTATGATAATCAAGACTGCGTTGACAAAAATGGTCAGAAAATAGCCTGGAAGGGCAAAAGAGAATATAGTGATCCTGCTGGATCTGCTGGTGTCGTTTAGAGCTGTGAGAGAGAACAAGGAGAAGGAGGAGACGTTGTCCATTCCACTTGACAAACTAATGCAGACCAGACAAAAATGCATAAACAGAAGCATCTTAGGAAAAGTACAATAATCAGTGCTTATTTTACACTTCCTCACATGCATTTTCTTTTTGTATACACACATTGTGGTCCTACACATAGCGTATTTACAGTCAAATACTTTATGCAGCAGAGAAAATCCTTTGATGAGAAAATTAATTAACTGAGTTGTGACGTTTGTACCTGGAAAAAAAGAGTGTTAATCTTGAGGTTTTCTTGAAAGTTCTTCCTATACCGTTCTGTGCTCTGAGGGAGATTTCCAAGCACTCATGGCTGAATCACTTGTAAAGTTTATATAACAGATGGGATGGGTTTATCAGCCCTTTGATAATTAGGGTGTTCATGCTTGTAGACAGCAAATAATATACAAAACGTGATGTCACTCCTTTATTGTTGTCTTGCTATAGCTTTTTGTTGAATTGCTGATATTCCTTACATCTAAGTCCCTTTAGGAAAAAAATACTGCATTATTTTTAATGCAGTATAGCGATTTTATTGACTGTTTAATAAAAACACAATATGAATTTTGAGGTAACCCTAACCTTAACCCTAACCACAAAGTGATTAAGCAATCATGTCAGCATGAATTAATTAAAAAATAAATATTCCATGGCAGAGACAAAAATAATGTGTCAAATATTATTATAAATATAGAATACAATGGGGGGTGGGGGTTGATTGATTTAATTTGATTGATAAACTTGTGATTCGATTTATACGGGGCCCCGCACATGACATGCAAGAAATAAAATTAAATTGTGCCCACGATTTACTAATTCGTTCCCTCAATTTACTAAAACATGTGGATGATTTACTATTTGTTCCCTCGATTTACTAAAACGTGCACATGATTTACTATTTCCTTCTCTCAATTTGTAAATCATGCACATGATTTATAAATTGAGGGAATTAAATGGTAAAATGACACCAGGCAAGTGTTTTTTGCTAGCTTCAGCCCAACGCAGTTATAATTTTCACATCCAGCGCCCATGTTGTTTAAATAACAAATGCACTCGTGCCCATTTGTGCGCCCATGGGGGTGCTGGTCTGAAAACGAGGTGCGTTCAGGCACATTGTTGGCGTGTTGCTATTTTGAGGCAACTGAAAACGTCAGTATACGCGCCAGTATTTTTTGGCGCGTTAGTTCCACTATTTAAATAGCAGTCCGCCACGGTGCAAGCGCACCTAGCTTTTGAAGGGAATGGGAGCTGACACTTTGATTGGTTTATTGCATGTTACGCCCAAAACACACCCATGACTCATTATGAGAATAGGTACAACTTTTTTGGATACGCGCATTTTTTGGACTAAGTGCACCTACGCCATGCGTTTCAAACTTCTTAAAATAGGGCTCCTAGTTTCCAAGTGTCCGATTTATCTGGGGGGTTTTCTCTCAAAAACCCCAGTCGGGACATTCTAAAATGCTTAATGTGAAAAACGCTTAACGTGGCTTAATGTAGGCCATACTAAGACAGTTATATTAACAGACCAAACTGAGTAAACATTATACAAATAAACCATATGTACAGAAAAGCAGTTGAGCCCAGAATTTGAACGCAACATGTTTAATTTTAAGCATTTTCCTCTCATAGAAAGCACTTAACATGGCTTAATGTACTAAGACAGAGATATTAAAATACCAAACTCCGTAAACATCATACTAATAAAACATATTATGTAGAGCAAAGCAGATGAGCCCAGAATATGAATGCAATTCGTTTAATTACACATTGTGTTTTCCTCCCATATAAAACCGTTATAAAGAAAATGCTTAACGTCACTAGCCTAGTAAGTGATATTAAAAGATAAAATTCTGCACAAACCAATTTTTCTGTATAGCATGCTTTATTAGTGTTTGCTATAGCCTACACGTTTTTCTAGACATCGTAATCTTTTGGTAATATACAAATAAATGTGAATAAACTGATCTAGGCTATAAATCTATTCTCTATTATAGACCAGATAAAAGTGTAGCTATTTCGTACACATCACATTCAATATGTCGTTTTAATGAGAAAAAGATGATTTTTTAACAACATAAAATCTCATTTTTAATAGAAAAGATGTCGTTTTAACAACATAATATTTCGTAATTATGACATGATTGAGTGGAAAAAATAATATGTGGCAGCAATGCACCACCGTAGTAATAGCATTGAATAGTGCCCGAGTTTTTGAAGCTCCAAAAAACACATCCATCCATCATACTTGTAAAAGTAATCCATATGACTGCAGTGGGTTAATAAATGCCTTCTGAAGTGAAGCAAATATCCATAATTAAAACCTTTTAAACCATAATTTTTTCAATAATCAATAATCACTGGCTTCCAGCAACGGCTGTATGCACATTCATGAGAGTCTTTTTTTTTTTTTTTTTTTTACAGTATATAGTTATATACAGTATATTTCCACTTGATGTCCAAAATGTTTTTAATAGCATGTCAGTTTGCATAGGAATTAAGTGTAAAACCTCTGCAAAAACCTCATGCTGAGTTGCCACCCTCTCTCGCTCATCCTGCACCTTTTTTTTTAAACAATAAATGAGCAATTTGACATTTGCAGTACCTATGTTGTGGTGTCTTGTTTATCCATTGATCTGATTGCTAATGAAGACGAACAACTTGCTCACACTTTTTATAAGGAGGGAATTTCCCAACTTTAAATTAAATGTTTATGACTTTTGCAATGTCAGAATGTACAGGGATACTTGTTCGGCAATAACTCATTCAAATAAGATGATTTCCTATTAATTCATCAGAATGTGTGGCAGCAATATGGCAGTGCTGTGACTTCACTTATTACTGTATATCAAAAGAAAGCAATAGAGCATCCTGCACATAAAAAAGTGACACCAAGGGGTCCTGAACAAGCATCCATAATGAGACGAAACACAAATTTACCATTGAATTTAAGACATTTCAGATGCTTTTAACAAAAGCTACCTACAGTGCAAGCCAAGAACTAAACCCATTATCATAGCAGCAGACATATGGAGCCAATTTCCAGTGTAAATGATCATCTATGTTCACATGATTTACCTTAACACTGAGAGTCATGAAAGAATGCATACTGCTAAAAATGTAAATCAATACATTTAACATTTTTTTGCATTATGTAGCATCAACAGCATTCTTTGCCAACTGAGAAAATCTGAAACACAGCAAAAATGTATGTATGTAAATAAACCATTAGAAAGTTAGGTTTTAAACCTTTTTGAGCTTGTGAAACATTTACTTATAAACATTGTCATGACAACTGTTTTAGCATGTCTTTCAGAAAAGTACAGAAAATAATTACATTTTACGTCTTTTTGGTGCACGTGAAACATTTTCTCTTGCTGCAAGACGTGAAATAAAAACTCTTTTGCGCACTGCTCTAATATTTAACCCATAGATTACAGGATTAAGAACAGGTGGGACTATAACTAATTCTAAAGCCAAAAAATGACGCAGACTCTCTGAAATGTCATTTGAACCATATCTGTTATACAGGAAATCAAACATCATAGCAAAAGTGAAATTGATCAGTGATAATATGTGTGGCAGACATGTTTGCCAGAATTTCCTTCTGTTTTCTAAAGATGTTTTACATGCAGAGATCAGTTTAATGTAGGATACAATGACAATAACTGCACAAATACAACATATGACACCAACGACATATCCATAGATATTATTAACAAAAGACGATTCACATGACAGTTTTACAATTGACCAGTTGTCACAATATAATTTATCAATGTGATTTTTACAAAATAGCCTCAAGTTCGATAACAGGACTGCTGTAACTGTGACGCAGTTGGGTACAATCCATGAAAACAGAATTAATTTCAAACAATTGAATTTAGTTAATTTGGAATGATAGTCTAAAGGTTTGCATATGGCTACATATCTATCATAAGACATCACTGTTAATATTGTAAATTCACACAGTAAAGAGCTGTAAATAACAAAGGTCTGCAGAGCACACATGTGAGAGGAGATCACATATGAATCCAATATTAAATCAGACAGAAATTTAGGGTAGAATCCTGAGGCTCCATAAACCCCATTAATACACAGATGACTTAAGAATATGTACATCGGTTCATGTAGAGATTTCTCTATTATAATTACAATGACAAGACAAATATTCATTGACAAAATAAGCAGATAGAGGTAAAGAAAACAAGTGAAATATACATGCCTATATGATTTTGAGTCTCTGGGAACCATAAGAGTCAGTTTCCCAGCATAAGACATGTTATCCATCACAAAATGGGTGATCTCAAATCACAGTCACAGTCAATGAATATCATAGCACAGAAGAAGGCAAATAAACAGATCCACAGATGAAGAGCAGGGTGTTCCCAACTAGCTAATGACAAGATGTTGCTTGGCTTTATATTAAGTGATTTGTCTTTTGGGAAATATGTAAAAGATGTACTAAGATGTCTTGAGATTACTTATTTACTCTTCAACAAAAAATTGCACAGAATTGCTGAAATGAACAAATAAATATCACCCTGGACCACAAAACCAGTCATTATTTTTTTTTTTAAATTGAGATTTATACATCGTCTGAAAGCTGAATAAATAAGCTTTCCATTGATTGTTGTTAAGATATGACAATATTTGGCCAAGATACAACTACTTGAAAATCTGGATTCTGAGGGTGCAAAAAAACAAAACAAACAAAAAAACCCCCAAAACTTTAAAGACCATTTTTTTTCAAAGTTGTCCAAATGAAGTCCTTACCAATGCATATCCACTCACAAAAATATTTTTTATATATATATATTTACAGTAAGGAAATTTACAAAATATCTTCATGTCAGGAATATGTGTGTTCCCTTTTGATAATTCACTCGTACTGCGTATGGGGGAAAAGTTTCCCTTTTTCCCCGCTACTGAAGCCTTTTCAATAACGCAGTGTAACTGCATCGTCATTGGTTCACTCATAGACAAGTTGTTGAACCAGTGACGGTGCGGCATAGCTGCGCGGCCTGTGGCGACAGAGCGCACAAGCTTTCCCACCGAAAGGGGCGGGGTAAAGGGCTATATAAGCGAGCGTTTCGCCATAGGCCATCAGTCCTTCCTCCTTCAGCGACGACTCTACTTCTCTTCGCTGATCCTCACTGAAGCCTGCTCACCGAGAAAGAAGCTTGCCGCCTAACAAGACGCTCTGCCGCCGTCGAAGAGGACCCGCAGTGGACCCTGCTGACTCGCCGGACCCAGCCAGCGCCTTCACCCTCGTCGACTGCCGCCTCGTGCCATCGACGAGTCGCCGCCTCCCGCTCCTGCTACCGGCCGCTTCTCAGCGTGTTTCCTGCCGCCATCCGGCACGTCACATAGAGCGTCTTCCCGCGGTTTTACAGCCACTTTTGAGCACTTTCCAGCGGTTTTCACCGCTTTTGAGCCCGGCCCTCGCCGTTAAGAGCCTCCCAATCGCCGTTTTCATGGCGCCCGGCATTTCTAAATGCCACACCACTCCTGTGGTACGTGCAGAGCCCCTCTGCACGAAGAAGACGGACACAGCGAGTGTGTTGGATGCCTGGGCAAGTCCCACGCGGATGACGCGCTCACCGGTGGCTCATGCCCGCACTGCGAGTGCATGAGTCTGGCGTCTCTGCGCTCGTGGGCCACCTTCTTCAAGGAGAACGACAACGCCGTTCGCGCCCTCCCATCCCCTTCTCCTCGCGAGCCGGCGAGGAAGAGACCACATCGGACCAGCGCCCGCGTGCCTCACCCTCTCCCAACAGAGAGCATTCCCCCGTCTTGTTCGCCCGCCCTGACCAGCGTCCCTCAGCAGATGCGAGTGACCTCGTCTCCTTCGGCGGATCTGACGAAGAGCCACTCTTCGACTCTCTGTCTATGGCGGCCCCTGAACCAGAAGGATGGGTTGGCGCCCCCCTGCCTTCCCTGGAGCCTACTGACCACGGCACGGGTATGGACGCCAAGCTCTTCCGTGTCCTATCTAAGGCCATAGAGGATCTGGACCTCGACTGGGCCCCACCAGAGGAGCCATTGCGAAGCCGCTTGGATGAGTGGTTTCTCCCAGGCCGTCGGCAGGCCCCTCGCCAGCGCTCTGCCTCGTTCTATCCAGAAGTACACGAAGAGCTGACGAAGTCGTGGCGTGCTCCCTACTCTGCCCGCCTGCACACTACCCACCGCTCAGCCCTCACCACCGTAGATGGCTCAGAAGAGAAGGGCTACGAGCATCTGCCGCCCCTGGATGAAGCAGTGGCCGCTCACCTCTGTCCTCCCGCGGCTGTGGGATGAAAGACTAAAAGAGCCCTCCCGTCCAAACTCTGCAGGACCACTTCTGCCCTAGCAGGAAGAGCCTACGCCTCTGCGGGCCAAGCCGCTTCAGTGCTTCATTCAATGGCCATCTTTCAGGTGTTCCAGGCCAAACTTCCCCGCTCCCTGGACGAGTCTGGCATCGATGCACCTGCCTTCAGAGACCTCCGCAGCACCACTGATTTAGCCCTGCGGCCACGAAGGCCACGAAGGCCACGGCCCAGGCCATTTGCAGGTCAATGGCCAGTTTGGTAGTGCTGGAACGTCACCTTTGGCTTAACCTGACGGAAATCAAAGACCAGGACAAGGCGGCCTTTCTGGATGCCCCCGTGTCCCCGTCAGGACTCTTTGGACCTGCGGTGGAAGGATTCACTGAGCGTTTCATGGCTGCACAGAAGTCTTCTCAGGCGATGAGACACTTTCTGCCGAAACGATTAAGCTCTGCGTCTACTTCCAGCCCTCCAAGGCCTGCGCCGGCTCAGCAGACGAAGCTTGCCCCCTCTGCTTCTCAAGCAGCGCCGGCCAAAGAGAACCACCAGCGCCCGCGCCCTCCCAAGCGCTTGTCCTTCCCCAGACGCCAGGGACCCCGGCCCAGGATTGCGCTGGACCCGGCGACTCCGAAGTCATCCAGATCTGTGAAGGAAGAGGATTGGGGCACATCTCACCGCGGCCGGACCACCCCAAAAGCTCTCTCGTGCAAACTCCCCTCCGCCTCATTTATCTCTGGGCGTGGGAGAAACACAACCTGCTGTAACAGGGCCCACAGCTGTTGTGCCCTTTCCAAACCGCCGTTTTCATGGCGACCCATTTTTTAAACACTCCACAAAAGAGCAAATTTCCTCTTCCACCCATCTCGGTGCTTGGCCCCCTCTTAAGCGGGCCGTCATCCGATGTTATTCTCCCTCTTGCCACCCGGGCCGAGGCTTGGAAAGTCATCCCCGGGGTGTCAAGCTGGATTTTAAAAGTCATAATCCAGGGCTACTCGCTCCAGTTTGCCAGAAGACCTCCGCATTTTGGCGGGGTTATCCAGACTTCGGTACAAACGGACGACGCGCATGTCCTCCGAACCGAGGTTTTAACTCTGTTGAGAAAAGGGGCTATAGAAATAGTTCCCTTCCCAGAGAGCGAGTCGGGCTTCTACAGCCGCTACTTCTTGGTACCAAAGAAAGACGGCGGTCTCAGGCCCATTCTGGACCTCAGGTTATTGAATCTTTCCCTCATGAAGCGAAAGTTCAAAGTACTGACGCTGAAGCAGATCCTTGCGCAGATTTGCCACGAGGACTGGTTCTGCTCGCTGGATCTGAAGGACGCTTACTTTCACATCCAGATAGCCCCCCATCACAGGCGATTCTTGAGATTCGCATTTGAGGGTGTGGCTTACCAAGATACGGTCCTCCCCTTCGGGCTCTTCCTGGCTCCTCGCACCTTTACGAAGCATTAACGCAGCTCTTTTCCCTCTGAGACAGATGGAAATATGCGTTTTGAACTACTTTGACGACTGGCTCATCCTGGCCAGCTCGCTTACAGAACTGGAACACCGCAGATCCGTGCTCCTCAGCCATTTACAGTGCCTAGGTCTCAGTCAACCCAGCCAAGAGCTCGCTGCCCCCCACTCAATGCATTTAGTTCCTGGGTGCAGTCTTTGACTCTGTTCGTATGACGGCAATAGTCTCGCCAGAACGTGCTCTAGCCATTCAGCAGCTCGCGGCTTCCGTCAAGAACAAAGCCTACCTCCCTCTGAAGCTGTTCCAGAGGTTGCTAGGGCTCATGGCTTCCGCCTCCCCAGTCCTCCAGCTTGGCCTGCTTCGCATGTGGCATTGGTTGAAAGTTCGGGTCCCTCCACACGCTTGGTATCACGGACGCCTGCGCCTCAAGGTCAATCAGGCCTGTCTAGCAGCCCTGAAACAATGGATGAACCCCACTTGGTTCACTCTTGGAGTACCCCTACAGGCGGTGTCACGAAGAACGGTACTTTCGACAGATGCGTCCAACTCAGGTTGGGGCGCACTGTGCGAGGGCAGTCCGGTCTTCGGCTCGTTGACTCACGAGGAAAGCCACCTTCACATCAACTGCCTTGAGATGCTGGCAGTGACACTAGCCCTCCATGCTTTTCAGGCTTATCTGACGGATCGCCACGTCCTAGTCCAGTAGGACAGTATGAAAGTGGTCTCCTACATAAACCGACAAGGGAGTCTTTCGTCCAGCCACTTATGCGCTCTGGCGAAGCGCCTTCTGGAATGGGCATCCCCAAGGGTTTGGTCGCTCAAAGTGACTCATATACCCGGGAAGAACAATCTGGGAGCAGATATGCTGTCTCGGAACAATGTCCCCTCAGACGGGTGGATGCTTCACCCCGAGATGGTTCTCACTATATAGGAGTTCTTCGGGAAAGCAGAGGTGGACCTCTTCACCTCAGAAGACAACTCTCATTGCCCAACTTATTATTCGAAGGAGGACGATGCATTGGTCCACACTTGGCCCAATACCCTTCTTTATGCTTTTCCCCCGATCGTCCTGATCCCTTAGGTCATCAGGCGAATCAGGGAAGACAAGCACAGAGTTCTGTTAGTGGCCCCACTCTGGAGGAGCCAGATTTGTACCTCGGAGCTGTTCAGGCTTTCCACGACAGCTCCATGGCCGATCCCCCTGAGACGAGACCTTCTCTCTCAGGCGAACAGAACAATCTGGCACCCGCAGCCGGAGCTTTGGGCTCTACATCTGTGGATCCTCAACGGGAGCCGTCTGACCTCCCGAGGAATGTGCTAGATACCATTTCCCAGGTGAGAGCCCCGTCCACAAGACGCCTCTACGCCCAGAAGTGGTCGGTCTTTGTTAGCTGGTGTTCCACACTCAACATAGACCCGGAGGAGTGCAATGTATCTTCTATACTAACCTTCCTCCCGGAGCGTTTGGAATTGGGGCGGGCCCCCTCCGTGCTCAAGGTTTACGTAGCAGCCATTGCAGCGTTTCACATCGCTGGACAATCAGTAGGGCGGAACGATCTGGAACGATTGCATCCTCCTCGACCCCTCACCGTTCCCCCCTGGGACCTTTCCTTGGTCCTCAGAGCTCTTAAAGGTCCTCCTTTTGAGCCACTGCGTCTAGTGGGCCTCAGGCCCTTAACGCCCTGCTACTGGCGTTGGTGTCGGTTAAGCGTCTTGGCGATTTACAGGCACTCTCCCTGCATGCCTTGAATTCGGGCCAAACGACTCTATGGTCGTTCTGAAACCGAGGGTTGGCTACTTCCCCAAGGTGCTCTCAACGCCATTCAGAGCACAAGTTATTTCACTCTCTGCGCTCCCCCGTTCATCGGACGAGCTAGAGCTGTAATCATTATGCCCCGTTTGGGCTTTACGTGTCTACATCGAGCGATCACAACCTTTCCGGCAGAAGAACTGAAAGAAACTTACTGACATATCACTGACATAAACTATTTCACTGCTATTGTTTTGTCTCAAGATGGAGACCAGTAATGTATTTTTATAGTGTATGTTTAAAAAAGCTACTAAAATATATCCTGATTGAACTAATGCTGCGTTCACACCAGGCGCGACTTGCGCGAATAAAACGCCCTATTTGTGCGTAGATGGACGCTTGGACATATTGAGTTTACTCGCTTCATTCGCGCGTGACATTCGCTTCATTAGCGCGTGAAAATCCCTTCACAACAGACGCGAATTTGCATCATGAGAGGAGCTCTCCTGCTCCTTTATGTGTCCCAGACTCTCCCACTTCTTTCTGCACACTTCCTCTGAATAAACACAACTTGTCCATTGGGAAATAATTGTAAATTACAGCGAATAAGCTCAATTGGTCATCTTTAGTTAGCTTGTAGTCTTAATATATATATATATATATAGCTCAAATTGAGTAAAGACCGTTTTTACAACTTATCAGTGTAGCGAATTAACTCAAAGGGGAAATATTAATAATTATTTATACCTCAATATGATTTATTAATTATGATTAATTATGAATATGTAAATCTGTTAATCAGATTTACTGGATATAGCTACATTAATCTTAATATTACAATCAATTAACCTGTTGTCCAGGTGACACTTAGTGTTGATTGTTTAATAATTCTAAGAAATGTTAAACTCCAGGTTATGGAAAAATAACATTCTTATCGCACCGTGCTACTTAGAGCATAGGTTCAGGTCTAAATCATTTAAGGGGCAGTTTATTAGCAGACGGAGTCAGAACCAAACATGTATTGTGCACAATCTTTATTAACTAACTCACAAACACATAACTAAACTAACAAATACATAACATACAACAAAGGTCACACACACATACGAACTGTAGGTAAGAATGAGTAATGATAGGGTTGAACCGGAAGAGGTACTGTTACTAGAGCTATAGGAAATGTCAAAGACAATCTGGAAAGGACTCATCAGTTTCTTTTAGCAATAGCAAGGTAAGTCTTACAAATCAATACTAAATCGCTGTTTAGCATTAAAATGTACAATACTTGCAAGGTGCCCTTAGGCTGAGGAGCGTCGGATCTGCAGGTTGAGGATAAATCTTGAAGTTATCATCTGAAGTTGTTGCCAGTCTATTGGGTGATGAGCACATGGCTGGGTGTTGTAGGCCGGGGGCCTACCAGCCTTGCGGGAGACCTGTTCGGTTGTCCAGAAACAAGGAAGAAGAGAGCGAGTGGCACTGTTCGCTGGTTTTTAATCTCTGGTCAAAGTCACACCTCTCAGTTGTTGACCGGACCAATGAAGATGTTGTAATGCCGGGTGGCAACACCCCTCCTGTCAGGGCTTTTACAACCCAGAAAGATTAACAAGCTGAGTTCTTGAATCAGAACTGTTAAAGATACACAAGCATTTAAATCTTCCCTCTACTAACGTATAGACACTAAACATGGCATGATTGAAGTTACTTTAAATGTCATATAACTTAAAAATCATAAAACATTTAAATACAATGACTGCAATACAACACAGTAGTAATAGATACCATTTCCTGGGAATATGCCTGTTCATTTATAGAATTAATGCAGTAACGTCTTTGTTCTGTGTGGAAAATGCAGGGAATGCTCTCAATGTGGAAGCACATTCCTCAGTGCAATAAACTTCTCGGGGAATGGGGACAGTCAAATCCCAGAGTGAGCTTAAAACTATTGGTGAACTAACAAATAATTGTGTCTGATTTGTTTCAGTCATTACATCAGATTGTCCGACCTCCTCACTCACTTTCTTTCAAACACGATCCTTTTTATTTCTGTTTCTATAAATGTATGAAGATGTACAGCGACGATGATTTTGTCCTCCATTGTTGATTCGAATTTCTGCCTCAGCTCGCTACGTCATGTCACTACTAGAGCAAGCTCCTGATTGGTTAACGCGGCGCGAATTTACGCCAAAGTTCAGATTTTTCAACTTGCGCGTTTTGCGCGTCAAACGCCAGAATCGCTCAACTTGCACCGCATCATTCGTGCGAATCACTTCATTCACGCCGCAGGATGTCTATTCGCGTCTTTGCATTGACTTAACATGTAAATCACTCGCGCTTAACGCTTCATTTGCGTCCCGTGTGAACGCACCACAAGGCCTAATCCTATAGGCCAGGGATGGACAACTCCGGTCCTGGAGGGCCAGTGTCCAGCAGAGTTTAGCTCCAACCCTAATCAAACACACCTGAACCAGCTAATCAAGGTCTTTAGGATTAGTAGAAAGTTATAGGCAAGTGAGTTTTTATCAGGGATGGAGATAAACTCTGCAGGACACTGGCCCTCCAGGACCGGAGTGGTCCATCCCTGCTATAGGCTAAGCCCTGTCTGTGAAACCGAGCTCTAGTTCCCATTCAGTCGGTCACGTTTGACGTACGTCGGACAGACAGATGAATAGGAATCTCGCTAGAGAGGCCAATCTGCTTTGAGTGTACCTAAACGAGCCAATGCACATTGGCATGCAATCATATGCATCAGCTGCTCGCCTCGCAGCGCAGGTATATAATGAGCAGCAGGTGCGTTGCATCTTCAGCTTTTCGCTTCTGAGCTGAACATATGGTATCTGCAAGCAAGTGTCTACAAAGACGAGTCAAGTCAGCTCTTCATACTGCTTTTTTCAGTGCAGGAGGACAGCATAGCAGCGGGGTAGAGTCTCTCTTTTTTTTTTTTTTCTTTTGTTTGTTTGCCTGTATTGAGCAAAAGCTGTTCCCAGCTGTAAGGGCTGATTTTACAGCCAGTAACGGTACGCTTAGAGTGCTGGTAAGAGCAGTGTCTTCAAAGAGAGGAGTGCACACAACAGGCTGCACATTTCCCTGTCTGTGTTGCCGCGACCGTTCCCCTGCGTGCGTCGGCACTTAAAGAGCAAAGAGCTTACATGAGTAGACTTGCGTCTTTTTAAAGATGTCGTTCTACTTGTGTGTTTTTGGATGCGGTCGTTACCTGGTGCCACGGGATGGTCACGAGCGCTGCATCGTGTGTCTGGGCTTAAAGCATGCTGAGGCGGTGTTCGTGGATGAGTCATGTACCCATTGTGGGAAGATGACCATCTCAGAGTTACGGTCTAGACTCCAATTCCTGCAAAGGGGCGGAGTCTCAGTGCTGCTGCCTCGTTCCAATCCTCCTCAGAGGGTTGCTTCGGCTAGCGGCTCTGGTGATCTGAGGATTACGGTGAGCGCGCTTCCTTTGGGGAACCAACCCCCTAGAAACCCTCACCCCTCCTGCACTCTGCAGCCAGTAGAGCTGCCAGGGGAATGTGCTGGGCCATCTTACAGGTGTGCACCACCCGTATACTTATACTATATACTCCCCCTGATGACCAGATGTCGATTGCTGCATCGGAGGGTGAGCCTGACCTTTCTGGGGATGACGATTCGGCACAGTTGCCTCCTTCGGGAGTGACCACTGTGCCCGATTCAGACCCGGAAATGATGGCTATGCTTTCCTGGGCCGCCAACAGGGTAGGGCTCGTGTGGAACCCTCCACCATGTCCCGAACCCTCACGGTTGGGTGATTGGTATCTCGGGGTGGCGCATGCTGGTTCTCAGCTACTCACCCCGGTTCCTTTCTTTCCGGAGGTGCATGAAGAGCTCACTGGCACGTGGACGGCACCTTTTACTGCCCGAAACTGTCCCGGTGGGTCCACCTCCCTCACCACCTTTAATGGCGGAGCTACATCCTGCCGCGGCGGTCAGCTGCTGCCCATCATCCACCACCTGCAGCACCTCAGCCTGCTCTTCGCTGAGGGTGTCCCCCTGCGGCTGCCCCAGCTCTCGCGCCGCAGCAGCAGCCTCCTTCCAAACGGTGCCGTGGAGCCAGTCGCAAGCGGGATGCCCAGCCTGTCCAGGAGATTGCGGTCCTACTGGTAAAGGACGCGATAGAGCCGGTCCCTCCAGCCGATATGAGGTCAGGGTTCTACAGTCCCTACTTCATTGTACCCAAGAAAAGCGGTGGGTTACGACCGATCTTGGACCTGCGAGTTTTGAATCGGAGCCTCCACAAGCTACCATTCAAAATGCTCACACAGAAATGCATTTTCAAGTGCATCCGTCCCCAAGATTAGTTTGCAGCGATCGACCTGAAGGACACGTACTTTCATGTCTCAATTCTACCTTGACACAGGCTGTTTCTGTACTTTGTGTTTGAGGGTCGAGCATATCAGTACAAGGTCCTACCCTTCGGGCTGGCCCTGTCTCTCCGTGTCTTCACGAAAGTCGTGGAGGGAGCCCTTGTTCCCATGAGAGAACAGGGTGCTCGCATCCTCAACCATCTCGACGACTGACTCATTCTAGCTCAGTCGCAGGATCAGTTGTGCGAACACAGGGATCTGCTGCTCAGTCACCTCAGCCAGTTGGGTCTCCAGGTCAACTGAGAAAAGAGCAAACTCTCCCCGTGCAGAGGATCTCTTTTCTCGGTATGGAGTTGGATTTGGTCGAGCAGGCAGCAAGTCTCACAGAGGAACATGTTCAGTCAGTGTTGAACTGCTTAAATACATTCAAAGGCAGGACAGCGGTCCCACTGAAATTCTTTCAGAGGCTCCTGGGGCATATTGAAGGCCACAGCGGCAGTAACCGCGCTCGGTTTGCTTCATATGAGACTGCTTCAACACTGGCTTCACGGCCAAGTCCCGAGATGGGCGTGGCAACGCGACACTTTCCGGGTGGCAATCACTCCAGAATGCCGCCAAGCCTTCATCCCGTGGTTGGACCCATTGTTTCTTCGGGCAGGAGTGCCCCTAGAGCAGGTGTCCTGCTGGGGTGCCATGTACAATGGGCATGCAGTTTCGGGGGTGTGGACGGGCCCCCAACTGCATTGGCACATCAACTGCCCCGAGTTGCTAGCAGTACACCTTGCTCTACACTCAAAGCAGATTGGCCTCTCTACCGAGATTCCTATTCGTCGGTCTGTCCGATGTACGTCTTCATTCCCTCCTTCAGGGAATGAGGGTTACCTTTGTAACCGAGATGTTTTTCTCATGTGTTTCACCAGTTAATTTCTGTCACCTGTCCCTTGTCTATCACCTCATTAATCATCTTGTTTGCTCATTAGTTGCCTGTGTATATAAGCCTTCAGTTTGAGTCTAGTCTTTGCCCTGTATTGATGTTGTTTTCTAGGTTAGAGTGTGCTAGTATTTGCCTGTATGTTCCTGTCATGCTTTTTGAAGTAAATATTATTGGATTCCTCTTCGTCATGTGCATCTCTTCAGCCACTTAACTTATGACAGAATACAGGACCACAACAAAGAAACTAAGAAACTACTCACCCCAGCTAACCCTGCTGATCTTCTCATCACCTGCTTCCAAGATGACCGCCCTTCCAGAGCCTCGTCCCAAGATGGCTACCATTCCATAGCCTCATTCCAAGATGGCCGCCATTCCAGAGCCTTGTCCTAAAATGGCAGCCGCCACGCCTGAGCCCTCGGTCAAGATGGCCGCCGCCACGCCTGAGCCCTCAGTCAAGATGGCCACTGCAGAAACCAGAATGCGTTCCAGCCCCTGAGTCTTCAGAGAGTGCAGCGCTGGTTATTATGGCCACAGCACTTTTATGTGTGTGGGCAGCACACACGTCGACTCCAACCGATGAGTCCTCTCCAGCCATGGAGCCCACTCTAGAGTCCCTCCAGCAAACGAGCCCTCACCAGAGTCCGCTCCAGCTGTCAAGCACGCTGTATTGTATTGATATTGACACTTCATGGAACATGATCTTTACTTAATAATCTAATGATTTTGGCACAAAAGAAAAATAGATAATTTTGACCCCTACAATGTATTGCTGGCTATTGCTACAAATATAACCGTGACTGGTTTTGTGGTCCTGGGTCACAAATGATTAAATGGTTTTATTGTTTAACTCCTTCTTTTTTTCTATAAAGGTAAGTTGCTATAATTTCTTGTGGTATACTTAACACTATTCAGCATTCATTAGTGTTTTTTTTTTTGTCTTACCTCCCTTGTTTAATCAGTGGAAGTCATTCCAAAGAAAAGAAGTCGTGCTTGGTCTTTGAAATTTTGGAGACGTCACTATGACAGGGTATTTTTAACCAACAGCCATTTAGGCAATAGTCCTGGTCTGATTAGTGTTTAGATTAGAATGCAGATTAGAGTGCAATTTTATCACCGAACCAAAACATACCGAACCTTAAGGCATAGGGATACATTCACAATGTGATTGATCCGATTTTATGACGTATTGCCTATTTTGAGACAGAACTTACCGAACATCCAAAACAATGCTGTTTGCTGAGGTAAATGTGCTTGTTGTGTGTGCGTAGCCTGCATGTGATGGTATTTTGGCCAGCTGGGAACTTGTGAAGAGCTTATAAGATGTGTAAAGTAGTCAAAACAGAGGCGGGAATCCCTCCGTCACACACACAAATGATCTGCTTTGAGGAGACACGCATCTGATGCCTGTGATGGGCAAACTCGCGACTATGACGAGAAAAAAACGACATGTGAGGATTCTGTGCTCTTTAGGGTCTCCTCTTCCTGTTTTTGGTTCGTTTACATGTCTTGTCCATGTTGCGTTCATATATAATTCAAACCACACCAGAGTTCATTTGCATTTAGGTTAGAGTGTGCTAGTATTTGCCTGTATGTTCCTGTCATGCTTTTTGAAGTAAATATTATTGGATTCCTCTTCGTCATGTGCATCTCTTCAGCCACTTAACTTCTGACAGAATACAGGACCACAACAAAGATGGAATCCATGTGAGGATTCTGTCCTCTTTAGGGTCTCCTCTTCCTGTTTTTGGTTCGTTTACATGTCTTGTCCATGTTGCGTTCATATATAATTCAAACCACACCAGAGTTCATTTGGAAGCGGACTGAGACCCATCTTTTCAGCGGTCTCGGTCCACTTGTTTGGTGCGAACCAGGGTTCGGATGGCAGCGTTCACATATGTTCAAATGAACCGCACTAACTGAGCAATCGCACCAGGGTTCGTTTTAATCGAACCAAACATGACAAGTGTGAAGGCACCCTTAGTGTAGCTCTTTACTGCTGGTTAATATAAGTGAAGGTGACGTGAAGGCCAAGTATACCCTAGTGGAAAAAAAGTGTAATTTATTGTATTTTAAATATAATCATTTTTTCTATAGTATATAGATATCTTTATATCTTTAAATATCTTTAAATATAAAAAGTATATTAGCATCATATTTTCACAATACAACTTAACACACTTTAAAATAATTGTACTTTAGTATATTTTCTAAAAAATATATTTTCTAAAAAAAATTCTTGAAGTGTAAGTTCAGTTTATTTTTTAAAAGTGTATTTATTTGCACTATAAAAATATATTTGAGGCAGGGCCGGATTGGGACTCATTTTCAGCCCTGGAGTTTCATGCCTTAGACTGGCCCACTTTAATTCACGACTGACTACATTAAAATAATGTAATTAAAACCTCAGTATATAAGTCTGCAATAGTGCACTGTTCTCTACAGCCTTGTAATTAATTGTATTTTTCAAAAATATCTTCAAATACCCATGATAGTACAAATGATAGTACAAAAAAATGCTAAAATTTGATATAGAGTTATTTTTATAGTTATAATAATGATTTTATAATGTTAACCATTGACTAATTCTCTAGCCATCTAGAGGCTGTAGTTAAAAATTCATGTTATTTTAATCTTAATTTAATTAAGTGTTTGCTTTCCAGTAGATGGCAGTAATCCTCCAATTAACCCAGGCACATTTTTCATGTCTATCACTATGAATGAAATTTAGAAATATAGATCTTTATTAAAGTGGATTTAACATAAAATTTTGCTATTTTATATAAATGTATATACAAATAAATAACACAAAATAACATCAATCCTACAAAATTGCACAACTTTACAGTAAAATATTAAAGTAGGCTATTACGTTTGTTTAAAAAAAAAAGTTACATGTTACAAAATCACATTTTACTGATAAAATTTTACATAATAAACCATAAAATAAAGTGCAGGCCTGGTCCTCTCTCGTCCTTCACTGTAGTCGCTCCTCCTTTTATGCTCCCGGAGCTCCTCCGTGAGGGACTCAAGGCTGGTGCGCCTCCCAGGTGAAGCTCATTAACACTCGCGCCACCGGCCTCGCGCCGTTCCCTCACGGCTCTCGCCCGCCCTGGTCGCCACACCGATATAGACGTTCATTGAACCTCCGTACAAGGTTAAAATGATGCTAACCCAGCTAGAAATGTTATTTTTATAAGAATGTTTTGAGAACATTATGCTATGTTCTGGTATTGTTTTCAGTGGCAAGTTTTATTTTTGTTCCCAGATTATTCTCCTAAAAAGGTAGGATAACATTATTCAAAAACATTGTAAAAATGTTTAGTGATAACATTGTTAGAACATTATCCCCTAACGTTCTTATAAAGTTTTTAGAGGGAAGTTTCCCACCGGGCGCTGGATGTGGACTTCAACATCACCCATAGATGTCAAATTTTGATTGAAAATGAAAATCAGGTTGATGTCTAAACGCAAAATTGTTATGATGTCAAGCTCCAATGTCATTAAAGGTGCCATCAAACGTTTTTTTACAATATGTAATATAAGTCTAATGTGTCCCCTGAATGTGTCTGTGAAGTTTCAGCTCAAAATACCCCATAGATTTTTTTTTAATTGATTTTTTTAACTGCCTATTTTGGGGCATAATTAGAAATGCACCGATTCATGTTGCGGCCCCTTTAAATGCTCACGCTCCCCACCCACGGAGCGCGCGCTTGCCTTAAACAGTGCATAAACAAAGTTTACACTGCTAATATAACCCTCAAAATGGATCTTTACAAAGTGTTCGTCATGCATACTGCATGCATGTGTCGGATTATGTGAGTATTGTATTTATTTGGATGTTTACATTTGATTCTGAATGAATTTGAGGCTGTGATCCGTGGCTAACGGCTAATGCTACACTGTTGGAGAGATTTACAAAGAATGAAGTTGTGTTTATGAATTATACAGACTGCAAGTGTATAATATTGAAAATAACAATGGCTCTTGTCTCCGTGAATACAATAAGAAACAATGGTAACTTTAACCAAATTTAACATTACATTAGCAACATGCTAACGAAACATTTAGAAAGACAGTTTACAAATATCACTAAAAATATCATGTCATCATGGATCATGTCAGTTATTATCGCTCCATCTGCCATTTTTCGCTATTGTTCTGGCTTGCTTACCTAGTCTGATGATTCAGCTGTGCACATCCAGAGATCCTGCCCTTTTGATCCTGCTTTGAACATGAGCTGGTATATGAAAATAATGGGGCCGTACATATTAATGATCCCGACAGTTACATAACAGTCGGTGTTATGTTGAGATTCGCCTGTTCTTCGGAGGTCTTTTAAACAAATGAGATTTATATAAGAAGGAGGAAACAATGGAGTTTGAGACTCACTGTATGTCATTTCCATGTACTGAACTCTTGTTATTTAACTATGCCAATAAAAATTCAATTTTTAATTCTAGGGCACCTTTAAACAACTCCACAAACAACATTACCAGCTTCACATTACAAACCAGATTGACTTTATTTCTGACATACATCTACAAAAGTTGTTATTGAGAGTTACTAGAGGTTTAGATGTTGATGATTTGTTGAAAATAAGTTTGGTTTGATGTCACCGTGATCAAGGTCAGTGCTTACTTCAGTTAGGCAGTTTGACTCTTAATTGTTTTAGTGTTAGTGTTTCCCTGGCTACTCTTGCTGTTTGCTATGGCAAGAAAGGCAATAGATAATGTGTTTAGCTATTGTCAGCTGATTTGTGATAAGAATATGATTGTCATCATGTAGCGGCTTTATTCACTGATCTAATGACTGAACTTTATATTAAAAAACGACATTAACTTTGAGCTGGATCTTTTCTAGAATAACAAAATAGTTGAATAATCCAGATCAAAATAATAAATCTGAAAATACAACGTACACTAAACACTTCAAAACACTTGCAAGATTTATTCACATCAAGAATCAGCGTATGAATCTCAACAATGGTGACATGCTTCATGCCGCAATGCATTCTGGGTGCTTCATACAAAACTTATACATGGCTCCCAGAATGCATTGCAGCATGAAGCATGTCACCATTGTTGAGATTCATACGCTGATTCCTGATGTCTGTGTAAGTAACTCTTACAGGAGGTTTGAAGTGTTTAGTGAACAATGTATTTTTCAAATTTTCTGATCCAACACAAAGTTAATCACATTTTGCAATCATTAGATCAGTGAATTAAGCTGCTAAATGATGATTACAACTGACCACATTGTCTCACATTTACATTTAGTCATTTAGCAGACGCTTTTATCCAAAGCGACTTACAAATGAGAGTAGTAGAATCAATTAAATCAACATGAGAACAACAGTATGTAAGTGCTGAGTGAAGTCACAGTTATGTCAGTAAAGTGCTCATAGCACTTTTTTTTAAATAAATAAATACACAGATAGGAGAAGAATATTAGTCAAGGTAAGTGCTACTACTACTGGGTCAAGTGCTGACGAAAAAGATACGTCTTTAGCATTTTTTTGAAAATGGCTAGAGACTCAGCTGCTCGGATAGAGCGTGGTAGGTCATTCCACCAGCCAGGAACAGTCCCGGAGAACGTCCGTGAGAGTGATTTTGTGCCCCAATCTGATGGCACCACTTGCAGAACGCAAGTTTCTGGAGGGCGCGTAAGTCTGAAGTAGTGAGTTAAGGTATAGCGGTGCAGAGCCAGCGGTCGTTCTGTAGTCAAACATCAGAGCCTTGAATTGGATGCGAGCAGCTACTGGCAGCCAGTGCAGACTGACGAAGAGAGGAGTGACGTGCGCTCTCTTCGGTTCGTTGAAGACCAGTCTTGCTGCAGCATTCTGGATCAGTTGTAGAGGCTTGATAGTGCATGCTGGAAGGCCAGACAAGAGAGCATTACAGTCTCTTGTGTAGTTTTTTTTTTTTTTTGCTCCCGATTAGCCAATCCGGGCATGATTTGAGGTATATTTTAACTGTGTGCTGAAAATGATCTTTTTAATGCACTGAAAGTTTATTTAAAAAATACATTATTTAATATCTTGAGGTTGTGATGTAAAGTTAAAGGGTTAGTTCACCCAAAAATGAAAATTATGTCATTAATGACTCACCCTCATGTCGTTCCAAACCCTTAAGACCTCTGTTCATCTTCGGAACACAGTTTAAGATATTTTAGATTTAGTCCGAGAGCTTTCTGTCCCTCCATTGAAAATGTATGTACGGTATACTGTCCATGTCCAGAAAGGTAATAAAAACATCACCAAAGTAGTCCATGTGACATCAGTGGGTTAGCTAGAATTTTTTGAAGCATCGAAAATACATTTTGGTCCAAAAATAACAAAAACTACGACTTTATTCAGCATTGTCTTCTCTTCCAGGTCAAAATTAGCAGTATAGACCAAAACCACAATTTGAACCAGACAGTAAAATGTTTTTTTTTCTGCTGTAAAATTGGCTAATTTAACATGGGACTCAATGAGATTAT
Source organism: Chanodichthys erythropterus (assembly GCF_024489055.1). NCBI lineage: Eukaryota > Metazoa > Chordata > Actinopteri > Cypriniformes > Xenocyprididae > Chanodichthys > Chanodichthys erythropterus. The sequence continues at coordinate 22,000,349 of NC_090242.1, read as the reverse complement.
GCTCTCTTCTGCAGCCTGTCCCTAGTGGCCAGTCGATGAATCGACGTTTCAGTCACTTCCGTATTGGCTTCACCAGAAACTGGGGGAGGTTGCTGCTTGGGCTAAAGGCACCATGGCACAAAAGGCACCTTTGATTTTATTTTCCTCTAAACCACTAGATGGCACAAAAACTTGCTGCAGCACTTTCCAAGATATCCGCTTTCCAAAATGCACATGCATATTTTTCTGATTCTTAACACAATCTCGGGCAGCAACAAAAAGTTGATTCTGTGGTAGTTTGATGTAATATTTGATGTTTTTTCAAATGTTATTGATTTAAGTAGCAAATGATAATCTATTAAATTAATGTTTGTATTTTCAGACATTTTTGTATTTTTCAGTCTTCTTAATGATTTTCAGTTTTGTTCAAGGTTCAACAGTTTTTCAATAACGGAAGAATATGTAAAAGTATGGTATTTGGGGTAAAAGTCACCCCTGCTGTTGGGGCAAAAGGCACAATAATTAACATGATAATGAATAGCTAGCTGACTTTTCCATTTGTTGACGTGACATGGTTAGATTCAGATGGCAAATATCATATCAAATTGGGTATCCATCTTAGAGATAATACCCATATTTAATGAAACAATCATATTTTAAAAAAAATATATATATATTATCATTTCATAATAAAATATAATTTATTGGTATTACTATAAATCTATATGAAATATTATGGGATCTCCCTCAATGCTTTCAGAATCTTTACTTTTTAAAGTAATTTTGTTTCTGTATTTTTAAAATATATTTTTATATTAACATAGGCCTATTTTAATGACAGTATATTTATTGAACACAAATGAATTCTTTTATTTATCAAAATAAACAGAAAATAGTAAAAACCTTGCTAAAGTGATTATTTTGAACAAGTATTAACTTACTTTTATCTAAAGTATTTGTTTGAATACTGTGTGCCTTTTACTCCATGATGGGGGGCCTCACCACCTCATACATTTATAAGATTTTATACAAAATTAACCACTTTTATGATTTATTTTCACACATAATCTGTTGCTCCAACAATGTTCAATACAAACATATATATTTTCCCTGCAATCATACACTTTGAGAGTAGTGAAAAGCACATTTTTTCTTAAGGTGTGCCTTTAGCCCCCTTGTACCCTACCTATGTTGTGGTGTCTTTTTATCCATTGATCTTTTTGCTATAATGAAGACGAACAACTTGCTCACACTTTTTATAAGGAGGGAATTTCCCAACTTTAAATATTTAAATGTTTAGGACTTTTGCAATGTAAGAATTTATAGGGATACTCGTTGATGATTTCCTATTAATTCAACAGAATGTGTGGCAGCAATATGGCAGTGCTGTGACTTCACTTATTACAGTATATCCAAAAAAAGCAATAGAGCATCCTGCTCATAAAAAAGTGACACCAAGGGGTCCTGACCAAACATCCATAATGAGACGAGTTGGGAGTGAGAACGTATTGCACAATCAGACAGAAAATGTACAGTGTTTAAATAAGGGAATTTATCTAAAACATAGATACAACACAAATTTACCATTGAATTTAAGACAATTCAGATGCATTTAACAAAAGCTACCTACAGTGCAAGCCAAGAACTAAACCCGTTATCATAGCAGCAGACATATAGAGCCAATTTCCAGTGTAAATTATCATCTATGTTCACATGGTTTACCTTAACACTACTAGTCATGAAAGAATGCATACTGTTAAAAATGTAAATTAATACATTTAACATTTTTTGCATTATGTAGCATCAACAGCATTCTTTGACAACTGAGAAAATCTGAAACACAGCAAAAAGGTATGTATGTAAATAAACCATTAGAAAGTTAGGTTTTAAACCTTTTTTTGATTGTGAAACATTTACTTATAAACATTGTCATGACAACTGTTTTAGCATGTCTTTCAAAAAAGTACAGAAAATAATTACATTTTACGTCTTTTTGGTACACGTGAAACATTTTCTCTTGCTGCAAGACGTGAAATAAAAACTCTTTTGCGCACTGCTCTAATATTTAATCCATAGATTAGCGGGTTAAAAACAGGTGGGACTATAACTAATTCTAAAGCAAAAAAATGACGCAGACTCTCTGGAATGTCATTTGAACCATATCTGTTATACAGGAAATCAAACATCATAGCAAAAGTGAAATTGATCAGTGATAATATGTGTGGCAGACATGTTTGCCAGAATTTCCTTCTGTTTTCTAAAGATGCTTTACATGCAGAGATCAGTTTAATGTAGGATACAATGACAATAACTGCACAAATACAACATATGACACAAATTACATATCCATAGATATTATTAACAAAAGACGATTCACATGACAGTTTTACAATTGACCAGTTGTCACAATATAATTTATCAATGTGATTTTTACAAAATGGCCTCAAGTTTGATAACAGGACTGCTGTAACTGTGACACAGTTGGGTACAATCCATGAAAACAGAATTAATTTCAAACAATTGAATTTAGTTAATTTGGAATGATAGTCTAAAGGTTTGCATATGGCTACATATCTATCATATGACATCACTGTTAATATTGTAAATTCACACAGTAAAGAGCTGTAAATAACAAAGGTCTGCAGAGCACACATGTGAGAGGAGATCACATATGAATCCAATATTAAATCAGACAGAAATTTAGGGTAGAATCCCGAGGCTCCATAAACCCCATTAATACACAGATGACTTAAGAATATGTACATCGGTTCATGTAGAGATTTCTCTCTTATAATTACAATGACAAGACAAATATTCACTGACAAAATAAGCAGATAGAGGTAAAGAAAACAATTGAAATATAAATGCCTATATGATTTTGAGTCTCTGGGCACCATAAGAGTCAGTTTCCCAGCATAAGACATGTTATCCATCACAAAATGGGTGATCTCAAATCACAGTCACAGTCAATGAATATCATAGCACAGAAGAAGGCAAATAAACAGATTCGCAGATGAAGAGCAGGGTGTTCCCAACTGGAAAAGACACGATGTTGCTTGGCTTTATATTAAGTGATTTGTCATTGGGGATATATGTAAAAGATGTACTAAGATGTCTTGAGATTACTTATTTACTCTTCAACAAAAAATTGCACTGAATTGCTGAAATGAACAAATAAATGTCACCCTGGACCACAAAACCATAAGGGTCATAAGGGTCAATTTTTTTAAAATTGAGATTTATACATCATCTGAAAACTGAATAAATAAGCTTTCCATTGATTGTTGTGAAGATATGACAATCTTTGGCTGAGATACAACTACTTGAAAATCTGGAATCTGAGTGTGCAAAAAAACAAACAAACATGAAACATTGAAAAAATCCATTGAAAACTCTCTCCAGAGTCCGCTCCAGCCAACGAGCCCGCTCCAGAGCCCGCTCCAGAGCCCACTCCAGAGCCCACTCCAGCCAACGAGCTCACTCCAGCCAACGAACCCTCTCCAGAGTCCGCTCCAGCCAACGAGCCCTCTCCAGAGCCCGCTCCAGCCACCGAACCCACTCCAGAGCCCGCTCCAGCCAACGAACCCTCTCCAGAGCCCGCTCCAGCCAACGAGCTCACTCCAGCCAACGAACCCTCTCCAGAGTCCGCTCCAGCCAACGAGCCCTCTCCAGAGCCCGCTCCAGCCACCGAACCCACTCCAGAGCCCGCTCCAGCCAACGAGCCCTCTCCAGAGCCCGCTCCAGCCAACGAGCCCTCTCCAGAGCCCGCTCCAGCCAACGAGCCCTCTCCAGAGTCCGCTCCAGCCAACGAACCCTCTCCAGAGTCCGCTCCAGCCAATGAGCCCACTCCAGAGCCCGCTCCAGAGCCCACTCCAGCCAACGAGCTCACTCCAGCCAACGAGCCCTCTCCAGAGTCCGCTCCAGCCAACGAGCCCTCTCCAGCCAACGAACCCTCTCCAGAGTCCGCTCCAGCCAACGAGCCCTCTCCAGAGCCCGCTCCAGCCACCGAACCCACTCCAGAGCCCACTCCAGCCAACGAGCCCTCTCCAGAGCCCGCTCCAGCCAACGAGCCCTCTCCAGAGCCCGCTCCAGCCAACGAGCCCTCTCCAGAGTCCGCTCCAGCCAACGAACCCGCTCCAGAGGCCGCTCCAGCCAATGAGCCCGCTCCGGAGCCCACTCCAGCCAACGAGCCCTCTCCAGAGTCCGCTCCAGCCAACGAGCCCTCTCCAGAGTCCGCTCCAGCCAACGAGCCCTCTCCAGAGTCCGCTCCAGCCAACGAACCCTCTCCAGAGTCCGCTCCAGCCAACGAGCCCGCTCCAGAGCCCACTCCAGCCAACGAGCTCACTCCAGCCAACGAACCCTCTCCAGAGTCTGCTCCAGCCAACGAGCCCTCTCCAGAGCCCGCTCCAGCCACCGAACCCACTCCAGAGCCCGCTCCAGCCAACGAGCCCTCTCCAGAGTCCGCTCCAGCCAACGAGCCCTCTCCAGAGTCCGCTCCAGCCAACGAGCCCTCTCCAGAGTCCGCTCCAGCCAACGAGCCCTCTCCAGAGTCCGCTCCAGCCAACTAACCCTCTCCAGAGTCCGCTCCAGCCAACGAGCCCGCTCCAGAGCCCACTCCAGCAAACGAGCTCACTCCAGCCAACGAACCCTCTCCAGAGTTCGCTCCAGCCAACGAGCCCTCTCCAGAGCCCGCTCCAGCCACCGAACCCACTCCAGAGCCCGCTCCAGCCACCGAGCCCTCTCCAGAGTCCGCTCCAGCCAACGAGCTCTCTCCAGAGTCCGCTCCAGCCAACGAGCCCTCTCCATAGTCCGCTCCAGCCAACGAGCCCTCTCCAGAGTCCGCTCCAGCCAACGAACCCTCTCCAGAGTCCGCTCCAGCCACCGAACCCACTCCAGAGCCCGCTCCAGCCAACGAGCCCTCTCCAGAGTCCGCTCCAGCCAACGAGCCCTCTCCATAGTCCGCTCCAGCCAACGAGCCCTCTCCAGAGTCCGCTCCAGCCAACGAGCCCTCTCCAGAGTCCGCTCCAGCCAACTAACCCTCTCCAGAGTCCGCTCCAGCCAACGAGCCCGCTCCAGAGCCCGCTCCAGAGCCCACTCCAGCAAACGAGCTCACTCCAGCCAACGAACCCTCTCCAGAGTTCGCTCCAGCCAACGAGCCCTCTCCAGAGCCCGCTCCAGCCACCGAACCCACTCCAGAGCCCGCTCCAGCCACCGAGCCCTCTCCAGAGTCCGCTCCAGCCAACGAGCTCTCTCCAGAGTCCGCTCCAGCCAACGAGCCCTCTCCAGAGTCCGCTCCAGCCAACGAGCCCTCTCCAGAGTCCGCTCCAGCCAACGAACCCTCTCCAGAGTCCGCTCCAGCCACCGAACCCACTCCAGAGCCCGCTCCAGCCAACGAGCCCTCTCCAGAGCCCGCTCCAGCCACCGATCCTTCTCCAGAATCCGCTCCAGCCAACGAGCCCTCTCCAGAGTCCGCTCCAGCCAACAAGCCCTCTCCAGAGTCCGCTCCAGCCAACGAACCCTCTCCAGAGCCCGCTCCAGCCAACGAGCCCGCTCCAGAGCCCGCTCCAGCCAACGAGCCCGCTACAGAGCCCGCTCCAGCCAACGAGCTCACTCCAGCCAACGAACCCTCTCCAGAGTCCGCTCCAGCCAACGAGCCCACTCCAGAGTCCGCTCCAGCCACAGGCCCACTCCAGAGTCCGCTCCAGCCAACGAGGCCACTCCAGAGTCCGCTCCAGCCAACGAGGCCACTCCAGAGTCCGCTCCAGCCAACGAGCCCACTCCAGAGTCTGCTCCAGCCACCGAACCCACTCCAGAGTCCGCTCTAGCCAACGAGCCCTCTCCAGAGTCCGCTCCAGCCAACGAGCCCGCTCCAGAGCCCGCTCCAGCCAACGAACCCGCTCCAGAGCCCGCTCCAGAGCCCACTCCAGCCAACGAGCTCACTCCAGCCAACGAACCCTCTCCAGAGTCCGCTCCAGCCAACGAGCCCTCTCCAGAGCCCGCTCCAGCCACCGAACCCACTCCAGAGTCCGCTCCAGCCAACGAACCCACTCCAGAGCCCTCTCCAGAGTCCGCTCCAGCCAACGAGCCCTCTTGAGCGTCCGCTCCAGCTGTCAAGCCCACTGTATTGTATTGATGTTGACACTTCATGGAACATGATCTTTACTTAATATCCTAATGATTTTTGGCACAAAAGAAAAATCTATATGTAACGAGGTCAGTAGATGTGGGAAGAAGAAGGCGGGAACCGGCGAACATTCAACAAAACTTTAATCTCAAAATAAACCAACAACAAAACGGAAGTAATGCCGGCAGACCCTCGCGGACGTCTGCCGGCCACACAAACATCATAAAACATAAAATAAAGTCCAGGCCTGGTCCTCTCTCGTCCTTCACTGTAGTCGCTCCTCCTTTTATGCTCCCGGAGCTCCTCCGTGAGGGACTCAAGGCCGGTGCGCCTCCCAGGTGAAGCTCATTAACACTCGCGCCAACGGCCTCGCGCCGTTCCCTCACGACTCTCGCCCGCCCTGGTCGCCACACTATAATTTTGACCCATACAATGTATTGTCTATTGCTACAAATATACTCGTAACTGGTTTTGTGGCCTTGGGTTACAAATGATTAAATGGTTTTATTCTTTAAGTCTTTCTTTTTTCTATAAATGTAAGTTGCTATAATATCTTGTGGTATACTTAACATTCAGCATTCACTTCAGTTTTTTCTTCTAATTCTCTTTACTTACCTTCTAGCTTTAAAAACGACATAAATGCACACTGTAACGAATTAAGAGATAATTATGCTAAAATAAAAATGTAAACAAATTACTTGTTTATTGAAATATTTAACATTCAATTGCAATGCCACTGCTTTAAGGATTTTCTAAAATGTGTAGTTTGGTAATCAAAGTATTTGTCAGGGATTTCAATGGAGATGAATCTTAATTCTCAGCTATAGACTTACCTCCCTTGTGTTTAATCAGTGGAAGTCATTCCAAAGAAAAGTTGTCTTCAACAATTTGAAATATCTTGCTTAGTCTTTGAATTTTTGGAGACATCACTATGACCATGCAGGGTATTTTTAACCAACAGCCATTTAGGCAATAGGCATTATTCTCGCAGGCATGGAGCTCAGTTGTAGCTAATGCAGCCTTGTAAAACCTTGCAATTAGTGCAACTATGTACTGCTGGTTAATATAAGTGAAGGTGACATGTGAAGGCCAAGTATAGTAACCCACTTGGAAATTATCCTCTGTATTTAACCCATCCAAGTTAGTGCACACACATTAGGAGCAGAGTAGTGAGTAGTGAACACACACTGTAAACCGTGACACACACCCAGAGCAGTGGTAAGCCATTATGCTGTGGTGCCCAGGGAGCGATTGGGGGTTAGGTGCCTTGGTCAAGGGCACCTCAGTCATTTCTTACCAGCACTGGAATCTAAGCAGCAACCTTTGAGTTACCAGTCAGATTTGGTAACCATTAGATCACGACTGCTCCCATGGAGCAGTAATAATGACCTAAATAGACTGGCATTTTGAACTTGCATTCTTTATTCTGCCTAAGCAAAGACTAAAAGGAATTTTGAGGCAATCATCCTACTCATAAATTCTTGCACATGTGCATTATTACTTTTTGATTGCGATAGTTCACCAAATGTTCACCTCATGTTACAAACCTATGCATTTTTTTTTCTTTGGAACATAAAAGAAGATATTTTGAAAAATGTTGGTTACCAAACAATGTCTGTTCCCTTTGACTTCCATTGTATAGACAAAAAAATACAGTGTTTTAATATGATTGTACAATTTGAGATATGTGAATCAATGCCATTGACAACATGCTTAGGCTGGGTGTTCATTAGATTCAAAACATTTCACGGTTCTACATACATCACACCAGAAATATGTTTGTTAAAAAGTTTGTCACTATTCATTTATAAAGCCAAATTTTATGTATGTATGTATTTATTTATTTATTTATTTAGCATGTATCAGTTTTTACATAATTAAGTTGTGGACCTTTTGTGAAACATTTTCTCTTGCTGCAACACATGAAATAAAAACTCTTTTGCGCACTGCCCTAATATTTAATCCATAGATTAGAGGACTAAAAACAGGTGGGACTATAACCAGTTCTAAGGCCAAAAAATTACGCAGACTCTCTGGAATATCATTTGCACCATATCGGTTATACATGAAATCAAAAAGGAAAGCAAAAGTGAAATTTATCAGTGTAAATAGGTGTGGCAGACATGTTTGCCAGAATTTCCTTCTGTTTTCTAAAGATGCTTTACACGCAGATATCAGTTTTACGTAGGACACTATGATGAAAACTATAAAGCAAACAAATGTGACTGCAATGGCATATCCAAAGACATTATTTACAAAAGATGACACACAAGACAGTTTTACAATTGACCAGTTGTCACAATATAATTTGTCAATGTGATATTTACAAATAGACCTCAAGTTTGCTAACAGAGCGGCTATAACACCAAAGAAATTGGGAACAATCCATGAAAACAGAATTAATTTCACACAGGTGTTTTTAGTTAATTTGGAATGATAGTCTAAAGGTTTGCATATGGCTACATATCTATCATAAGACATCACTGTTAATATTGTGATCTCAGAAAGTAAAGAACTGTAGATAACATAGGTTTGCAGAGCACACATATGAAAGGAGATCACATATGAATCCAATATTAAATCAGACAGCATTTTAGGGTAGAATCCTGTGGCTCCATAAACCCCATTTATACACAGATGACTCAAGAATATGTACATTGGTTCATGAAGTGCTTTCTCCACGAAAATGACCCCAACAAGAAGAATATTTATAGACAATATAAAGAGATATAAGGCAAGAAAACAAATAAAATATACATGTCTATATGATTTAGTTTCTTTTGGCACCATAAGGGTCAGTATCACAGGATAAGACATGTTCTCCATCATGGCAAGTTCATGGATAGTCCTTAACAAATATCATGCAGTACATTATTATTATTATTATTATTATTATTATTATTATTAATGCATTATTATTCAGCTAAAGCAGACATTTCATTAAGCTTCAATTATTATTGTTGCCTAAGGAAATAAAGCATTAAGAAAAAAAGGAAAATTTCCACAATTTCCACAGATGTGTTTGCAACTGAAAGTGATGAGTTCTAGCTTGGTTTTATATATAGTGATTTCTCATTAGGGAAATCTCTTAGAGATATTCTAAAATTTCTTGGGATTAATTATGTAGTCAAGGACAACACTTTGCAAATGACTTGATTTGTTAATAATAAAATAAAGGTTGAATTTAGTAACAATACCTGCAAACAGCCCCACATTTAATATTTAAAGCATTTTTTTACATTTTACTAAATGAGCATGCTTCTCACTTATAGCTCTCAAAAACTATAATTTTATTTCATTTGATTTGATATAAGGGCCATAATTAGTGAAAACTGCTGTCCCACAACCAAAAAAAATGTAAAAAGCATTTAAGTATTCACATTTTAGATGTTTACTAGGATCCTTCTATTATCTATTGAATCACACAATAATATTTAAAATATCAGTAAGCTTAAAGGGTTAGTTCACCCAAAAATGAAAATTATGTCATTAATGACTCACCCTCATGTCGTTCCAAGACCTTCGTTCATCTTCGGAACACAGTTTAAGATATTTAAGATTTAGTCCGAGAGCTTTCTGTCCCTCCATTGAAAATGTATGTACGGTAGACTGTCCATGTCCAGAAAGGTAATAAAAACATAATCAAAGTAGTCCATGTGACATCAGTGGGTTAGTTAGAATTTTTTGAAGCATCGAAAATACATTTTGGTCTAAAAATAACAAAAACTACGACTTTATTCAGCATTGTATTCTCTTCCGGAATCCTTTCCATTGAATTGATTCCATTGAATCCTTTTATCTGTCGGCGTTGGTAATGCACTTTTACCGGAGGCTGTTTTTTGAATGGAAGTCAATGGATGACAGGCTTCACTATGCTGATTAAACACCTTTTGTGGGGAAATAGCTAATCATTTAATTAATGGACTGCCTGTTTGCCAATCTTCAGAATGTTTTACACTAAACAATACTTTTGTTGGGAAATATATGTAGATTTTAGCTTGATAAAAATGTATTTTTTTAAGAGAAGGCAGACTAGGGAACGTTGCAACTGACGTCACTGCCATTACATGATAGGCTGAGAGGTGCCACATGTGATTAAGTTAGCCGTTAGGCTTTCTCCAATGGTAAGAGATACAGACCCTCTTGTCTCCCTATTATATACAATCTCTGGCGGAGTCGTGAACGCGAATTGACAGCAGACCTGGAAGAGAATACAATGCTGAATAAAGACGTAGTTTTTGTTATTTTTGGACCAAAATGTATTTTCGATGCTTCAAAATGTCACGGATGTCCTAATCGCCAAAAACAACCACGGCGACGTAATAGTGCATTACCAACGCTGACAAATGAAAGGATTCAATGGAATCAATTCAGTGGAATCAATTCAATGGAATCAATTCAATGGAAAGGATTCCGAAAGAGAAGACGATGCTGAATAAAGTCGTAGTTTTTGTTATTTTTGGACCAAAATGTATTTTCGATGTTTCAACAAATTCTAACTAACCCTCTGATGTCACATGGGCTACTTTGATGATGTTTTTATTACCTTCTGGAGCATTGTGAACTTCTCCCGCTGAGAACTGAGGGCGGCTCGACTCGCGTTCCTCGCGGCTCGGGTCCCGCTTCTGCTGAGGCAGAACGATGTCTCAGGTCGTGGGGTTCGCAAATGGATCTGACAATCTGACAGAGGGGTTAGAAACGGGCGCTGCCCTATCTCAGCCCTCACCTGTCAGATCTGATGTCTCAATTCGGATTCAAAAAGCATGCGCTGTGGTTTCTTCCGCTCCAGTTGAGGCAGCTGCATTAATGGCATCCAGTTTTGAGGAATTGGATGTTGTTAGTGTAGCAACAGGAGACTCGCCACTTCAGTGTCCTGCAAGTGAGGAGCTTTCGGAGGTTCTAACTCGTGCTGTGGCTAAGTTAAACATCGATTGGCCGGCCGAGAAACAAGAGCTGAAAGTAAAGAGCAAACTAGATGAACATTTCCTACCATGTAGGTCAGTTAAACCTCCGCGTCGGGGTTTCCCACTTTATTCCGACCTCCACACCGAGGTGTCGAGGTCATGGAAGAGACCAGTCTCATACCATGTTTACACACCTCAAACATCTACATATAGCAATGTATTGGGTATGAGAAAGCATGGTTATGGGGTGATGCCAAAGGCGCTTGTGAGCCATCTCTCCCTTCAGTCGTCCCTTAAAGCCCCGACACTGCCCACCAAGCCACTTAAAGCTACATCCATGCTGGTGGGCAAAGTATACTTAGCCGCGGTTCAGGCTGCAGCGTGCTTACATACTATGTCCATTTTGCAAGCATACCAAGCTGATCTGCTTAGAGGCCTGGGGGAAAGTGAAGAAGTGGGGGCGAATGACATTTAGGAGTTGCATCAGTCAGCTGACTTAGCTCTCCATGCCACCAAGGAGATGGCCAAATCCACTGGCCGATCTATGACAGCCTTGGTGGCCACGGAGATGCATCTTCTCACCAAAATCAAAGATAGAGATAAGACCTTCCTCCTGGATGCTCCTCTTAACCCTCTGGAGTCTGAGGCTCATTTGGGGCCTGGAGAAATTTTGACATACCCTGACATTTGTGCTTTTTTCAGTTGTTCATAAACATATTAATGACACAAGTGTCATTACACTGTATTCAGCACAAACTAGGCTACCATAATATGTGAGGAACATGTATGTACATGTTTGTTTTTTTGAAGGAATGACGTTTATGCGACTTCTGGGTATTGGAGGTTGTAGACTAGAGTTTTTGCTTCAAAATTATGTAAAAATTATCCTGCCTGCTCGTTCATATAAAACAATATATTGATTTAGTTTTTGTAAGACACTTTTTGTCAAGACGTATGCGTGGAGGCGTGAATCATCATGAATAATCCTGTAATTCACACCTGAGAAGACAAAAGAATCGCATAATGACCTGTAATGACTTGCATATTAATGAGGCCTTTCAGTCAGGTAGGCTGTGAAATAACCCTCTGTGATCATGTCTCAAGCTCATCATGGTGTATAACCCCGCCACAATGCCAGGACGCAAAGCATCCCCGTGAGTCATCCGAGGGTGGCTTGTGCTCTCTGATGCAGCCAAGCCAGTTGTTCCCTGCTGGTGCACCGCTTCAGGGCACCGTGCTGGCTCCACACCTCGAGAGGCTGGTTCCTTTACTAGATTTTCTGGCAGAATGGAAATGTCTGTCAAATATATCCCAGTGGGTTCTGCAAACGATAGAAAAGGGGTGTGCTATCCAATTCAGAATAAGGCCACCCCGATTCAGTGGGGTATTGCCCACAGTGGTGGGCCCCCGAGCATGCTCTGGTTTTGGCACAGGAAGTAGAGACTCTGCTGCAAAAAGAGGCTATCGAAATGGTTCCTTCCCCCAGCAGGGAGTCAGGATTTTACAGTCGGTACTTCATTGTCCCAAAAAAGATGGCGGGTTGCGTCCGATCCTAGATCTACGTCAGTTAAATTGCATTATAGCAAAGCTCAAATTCAAGATGTTCACAGTCAAACAGGTCCGAGGACTGGTTTGTCACGATAGATCTAAAGGGCGCATACTTCCATGTATAATCCTCCCACAGCACAGGAAGTTCCTGAGGTTTGCTTTCGGGGGCGAAGCATACCACTGTCGCCCCGCACCTTCACCAAATGTGTAGACGCGGCTCTGACGCCCTTGCACATGCAGGGCATCCGCATTCTAAACTACATCGCTGACTGGTTGATTCTAGCTCAATCAGAGCAGATGGCGGTTCAACATCGAGATGTTGTTATCGCACACATGAAGAAGTTGGGGTTGAGGCTAAACGCGAAGAAAAGTGTACTTTCTCCTGCTCAGAGAACCACTTATCTAGGCGTGGTATAGGATTCCATTGTCATGCGTGCTTGTCTGTCGCCTGCTTGCATAGCATCGATTCTCTCAGCTGTAACAGACATAAAGCTAGGCCAGACACTCACTGTCAAACATTTTCAGAGACTGTTAGGTCTTATGGCAGCAGTGTCCAATGCGATACCATTTGGCCTGCTGAACATGAGACCATTACAGTGGTGGCTCAAAAAGTGTACTTTAAACTTTTTAAAACTTTTAAAACTTTAAAACTAAAAAAGTGTCTCGCGAGGGAGAATTCTTTTCATGTGATCAAGGTCACGTGGTGATGCCTTTGTGCCTTAGTCACATGGAAACAACCAAGGTTTCTGTCCCAGGGAACTGTGTTGGGAGCTCTCTGTCGTCGCCTCACGCTAACGACAGATGCATCCCTCACGAGCTGGGGGGCGATCATGACTGGTCGCTCTACTCGGGGTCTGTGGTAGGACCATTATCTCAGCTGGCATAATAATCACCTGGAGATGTTGGCAGTATTTCAGGCTCTGAAACACTTCCTTCCAGACCTCAGAGACCATCATGTACTTGTTCACTCAGACAACACATTGGTGGACTCACTGTCCATTATGGTTCTCCATGACAAACCAAGCACCTCTGGGGCTGGACGCCATGGTACAGGCGTAGCCGAGGCTACGGCTGTATGCATTTCCCCCGATTGCGCTGCTTCCAGGAGTTCTGGAGAGAGTTCTCCAGGACGCGGTCCGTCTGTTGCTAGTGGCCCCTTTCTGGCTGGACCGAGTATGGTTCTCGGACCTGATATCCCTGCTAGACGGCTCTCTGATGGAGATTCCAATCAGGACAGACCTTCTCTCTCAAGCGAGCGAGTCAATTCTTAACCCCCGCCCGGAGTTGTGGAAACTATGGGCTTGGCCTCTGAGGGGGCTCAGATCATGATAATAATAATAATATAATAATAAAATTTTATTTGTACTGCACTTTACATTTGGAACAAATCTCAAAGTGCTACAATTAAGATCATTTAAAGATGATAAAATAGTAATAGATTTAATAGTTAAAAGTCATAAGTTCTCCTAAAAAGAAATGTTTTGAGTCCTTTTTTAAAAGTCACAATGGTTTGAGGTCCCCTCAAATGGTCGGGGAGGGCATTCCAAATCCGAGGTGCAGCAGAACAAAAAGCCCGATCAACCATAGTGCTGAGCTTTGTCTTGGGGATAAGAAGGCGTTGTGAATTCGTTGAACGGAGTGACTGAGGTTGTTGAGACTATCCTCCACTCCACAGCACTCTCCACGAGGAAACTCTATGCCTTGAAGTGGAGATTATTCACTTCATAGTGCAGAATTCACCAGTGGGATCCAGTTAACTGCCCCGTAGGCATGGTGCTGGAGTTCCTGCAGGAAAGAATTTCCACAGGGCTATCCCCCTCCACAATAAAGGTGTACGTAGTGGCCTTAGCTGCTTACCACGCTTCTTTGAGTGGTGTATCTTTGGGGAGACACCCACTTATTAGTCGTTTCCTTTATGGCACTATGAGACTTAGACCTGCAGTTCGTACGAGGGTGCCGGCCTGGGTCTTGGTCGTTGTTTTACAAGGCCTCTTGATGGCTCCCTTTGAGCCTATCGAAAAAGTTCCTGAGAAGTTTCTCACCCTAAAAATGTCTTTCTGCTTGCTATTTTGTCTCTCAAGAGGATTGGAGACATTCAAGCCGTCTCTGTGTCTCCCTCGTGCCTGGAGTTTGAGCCCAGCATGGTCAAAGCTTTCATGCACCCTAGACCGGGTTACATTCCTAAGGTCCTACGTCCACAGTGCTGTCCTGTGGAGAAAGTCAGAACAGTTGTTTGTTTGTTTTTGGTCACCTAGAAAAAGGTAACCCTGCATCTAAGCAGAGGATGAGCAAATGGGTGGTCAAGGCCATCTCATTTGCTTACGAGTTGGCTGGTCAGCCTTCACCTTTGGCTGTTCAAGCTCACTTGACCAGGAGTATGGCTGCTTCAAAAGCACTACTGTCAGGAATTTCTCTTCAGGAAGTTTGTGATGCAGCAGGCTGGTCCTTGGCACATACCTTTGTGAGGTTATATGAACTGGACCTTGGCTCCACTCCAGGGGCGCAGGTGCTATCGTCCTAGTGTGCGCAACGATTTCACACAGACGGTCACTTGCTCATATGGTGATGTGGGTATTAGCGTTCCTGCAGCGTTTCGACGCAGCTCGAGTTCCCTTGAAAGGTAAGGGAAGGCTGCGTTGCCCTGCCATAATCCCAGCATACCCATAAGTGACTTGCTTGCGTTTTCCAGAAGCTGAATGAATGGGTTGTCTGGTAGGCTTTATAGTTTCCTGGTCAGTGACGTCACCCGCCTATGACGTTCCATCACTCCATTGGACTCATTTCATACATGCTTCATGACACAGTCATGACACAATCATGCAATCAGGTGTTCCCGCAGCGTTTCGACACAGTGTCTCTTTCCCTACTCAGTGTAACGAATGGAGACTCAGGCAGGGATCCATATGCAGCATTTTATTAAAGTAGAGTGGTCGTACAGGCAGGGTCAAAACAGGAATAAACAGGAACAGTAAGGAGCAGGCAGAATCGTAGTCAGGGAACAGGCAGTAGATCGAGGCAGGCGGATATCATACACAGAACGGTATACCAGGCAAGGGTCAGGACAGGCAGCAACGGGTCAAGGAACAGGAACAGGCAACAACGGTAACAGAAAGGCAGACAAGATATAAACGCTCGGAATTGTACACTGGGGAAACAATACTTCGCGGTGAGGTGGTGTGAGTGGAAGTCCTTTATAGTCCAGGTAACAAGCTGCAGCTGGGTGTGGTGATTAGTGAGGAGTGTGTGCATGGCTGTATGTGGCGACAGGTGATTGGTGTAGAGTGAGCATGTGACTGGCGAGGGGAATGATGGGAAATGGAGTCCGGAATTAGACAGGGGCAGACGGTGATCGTGACACTCAGGGAACTAAGGTTATGTGCATAACTGAGATGTTTTAGTCCTTTGGCCCTACATTTTTGATCAAGAAATATTCCCGTGTCCCTCTCTTTCATAGCCTCTCTTTCATTGTAGATAGGTCCCAACATTTTGAGTTGCTTTCAAAAGTCTGAACATCTGTGTGGAACATCACTACCAAATACCTTTTTTCTGCAATTAAACGTGTTTAATCAGTGGGAGTCATTCCAAAGAAAATAATTTGTCTTCATCATTTTGAAATAACTTGCTTAGTCTTTGAATTTTTGGAGACGTCAATATGATCATGCAGGGTATTTTTAACCAGCATCCAAACAGCCATTTAGGCAATAGGCATTATTGTTGCAGACATGGAGCTCAGTTGTAGCTAATGCAGCCTTGTAAAATCTTGCAATTAAGTTGTATGTATAAGTATAGTAACCCATACTCTGAAATTGTCCTCTGTATTTAACACATCCAAGTTAGTGCACACACATTAGGAGCAGAGCAGTGAGTAGTGAACACACACACACTGCAAACCGTGACACACACCCAGAGCAGTGGTAAGCCATTATGCTGTGGTGCCCAGGAAGCGATTGGGGGTTAGGTGCCTTGGTCAAGGGCACCTCAGTCATTTCTTGCTGGTACTGGAATTGAACCAGCAACCTTTTAGTCACCAGTCAGACTCGGTAACCATTAGGTCATGACTGCTCCCACAGAGCAGTAATAATGGTCTCAATAGACTGGCATCCTGATCTTGCATTCTTTATCCTGTCTTAGCAAAGACTAAAATGAATTTTGAGGCAACCATCCTACTGCTAAATTCTTGCACATGTGCATTATTACTTTTTGGTTGCTTAAAGGGATAGTTCACCAAAAAAATGAAAAATCTGTCATCATTTATGTCATGTTACAAACCTATGCATTTTTTTCTTCTTTGGAACATAAAAGAAGATATTTTGAAGAATGTTGGTAACCAAACAATTTCTGACTTTCATTGTAATATGATTGTACAACCTGACGTATTTGAATCAATGCAATTGACAACATGCTTAGGCTGGGTATTGATTAGATTCAAAACTTTTTCTTTCTTTTTTTTTTCTTATTTTATTTTTTACAGATTGTACATACATAAAACCAGAAATATGCTTGTTAAAAACATACACTTAAAGTTTGACACTATTCATTTATAAAGCCCAACACATGAAATAAAAACTCTTTTGCGCACTGCCCTAATATTTAATCCATAGATTAGAGGACTAAAAACAGGTGGGACTATAACCAGTTCTAAGGCCAAAAAATTACGCAGACTCTCTGGAATATCATTTGCACCATATCGGTTATACATGAAATCAAAAAGGAAAGCAAAAGTGAAATTTATCAGTGTAAATAGGTGTGGCAGACATGTTTGCCAGAATTTCCTTCTGTTTTCTAAAGATGCTTTACACGCAGATATCAGTTTTACGTAGGACACTATGATGAAAACTATAAAGCTAACAAATGTGACTGCAATGGCATATCCAATGATATTATTTACAAGAGATGATGCACAAGACAGTTTTACAACTGACCAGTTGTCACAATATAATTTGTCAATGTGATATTTACAAATAGACCTCAAGTTTGCAAACAGAACGGCTATAACAGCAAAGAAGTTGGGAATAATCCATGAAAGCAGAATTAATTTCACACAGGTGTTTTTAGTTAATTTGGAATGATAGTCTAAAGGTTTGCATATGGCTACATATCTATCATAAGACATCACTGTTAATATTGTGATCTCAGAAAGTAAAGAGCTGTAGATAACATAGGTTTGCAGAGCACACACGTGAGAGGAGATCACATATGAATCCAATATTAAATCAGACAGCATTTTAGGGTAGAATCCTGTGGCTCCATAAACCCCATTTATACACAGATGACTCAAGAATATGTACATTGGTTCATGAAGTGCTTTTTCCGTGATAATGACCACAACAAGAAGAATATTTATAGACAATATAAAGAGATATAAGGCAAGAAAACAAATAAAATATACATGCCTATATGATTTAGTTTCTTTTGGCACCATAAGGGTCAGTATCACAGGATAAGACATGTTCTCCATCATGGCAAGTTCATGGATAGTCCTTAACAAATATCAATACAACCTAACACAAGTCAATATTAGTCAATGGTCAGTAAATCCATAACTAAAGCAGACATTTCATTAAGCTTCAATTACTATTGTTGCCTAAGGAAATAAAGCAGTCTAAAAAAAAAAGGAAAATGAACACACAATTTCCATAGATGTGTTTGCAACTGAAATTGATGAGGTCTAGCTTGGTTTTATATTTAGTGATTTCTCATTAGGGAAATCAGATATTCTAAAATTTCTTGGGATTAATTATGCTCTCAAGGACAATACAAAACTAGTGACTAGATTTGTTAATAATAAAATAAAGGTCAAATTTAGTAACAATACCTGTGCAAACAGCCTGGGTAGATATTTAAAGCATTTATTTATTTTTGAATTTTACGAAATGAAACTATGCTTCTCGCTTATAGCTCTCAAAATTATAATTTTATTTGATTTGATTTGATATAAGGGCCATTCTACATAATTGGTGAAAACTGCTGTCTCACAACCAAAAAAAAAAAAAAAAACATTTAAAAAGCATTTAATTATTCAAATTTTAGATGTTTACTAAAATCATTCTATTATCTATTGAATCCCACAATAATACTTAAAATATCAGTAAGCTTATAAAATCATCATTTATCGGGTACAATAACTGTCTCATAAATTTTGTTTCTAAATGCTCAAATCATGACAAAAAGCGGTATTTTTCAGGCTGGATCAAGCTAATGCGCATGCGCAGTCCTAAACGCATATCGCTTGTGTCTCATTTTGGAGGCGCACGTCTGACTGTTTCTATAGGAACCGGAGCTTAACGGCAGCTGCAGTGACACCATGACTTTACCAATCGTTGATTGGCTCTTATTTAGAAGGTGGGACTTATTCCGCCATATTGCGTGTTGCACTTTCTCCCATTCAAAACAATACGAGTGGCGCGTCTTGTATTATTCTATAGTCTTTGCCCAAACCCTAACCATTTCATTTTAAAAATATATTTATGATTTTTTTTTAAAAGTGAAGTTTAAAAAATATTTATTTTAGATTTTATTTTTAAATCATGAAACTTTATCTAAAAAAAAAAAAAAGAAAAAAAAAGTGTCCTGCATTTTCATGTCACTACCGAAACAGTGTATATTTTAGTCCATTGGCTGAGACTGATTTTAACCACACCCCTACATTTTTAATCAGGAAACATTCCCATGTCCCTCTCTCTCATAGCCTCTCTTTCACAGCAGATAGGTACCATCATTTTGAGTTAAATACGTTCAAATATCTGAAAATCTGTGTGTAACTTTAAGGAACGTCACTAAACCTGCAATTGCAATTATATGCGGAATTATTATCTTTACGTGCGTTGTGCATCGGCACAGCTTGTCAGCGTGGATGAATCTGTTCTGTGTTTTCAAAAAAAAGTTGGTTTTGTTTTTTTATGAGATTTCAGTGACGGTCGGTTTAATTTGGTTATCAGTTTTCAATGACATGTTTTATTCGGTTATAAGATTTTAGTGACAGCTGGTTTTGTTCGGTTACAAGATCTCAATAATGGTCAGTTTTGTTCCTTTACAAGATTTCAATGACGGTTGGTTTCATTGTCAGTCAGTTTTTTTTTTTTCAGTTATGAGATCTCAATAAAGTATGTTTTGTTCTTTTTATTTTCTTTTAATGGCAGTTGGTTTTGTTCTATTACAAGATATCAATGACTGTGAGTTTTGTTTCGTTACGTTTCGTTAAAAACTAACAAGGTTTTAATGATGGTTGGCTTTGTCTCTTCATAAGATTTAATGACAGTTGGTTTTGTTCCGTTACGAGATTTATATGATGGCCAGTTTGTTTCAGTTACGAGATCTGAATCAAAGACTCAGATGTATATTTTGCTGTTGGATTCCGTTCCCGTTAAATAGCTGCTGTCGTATTTTTCTCACCCCATTGGCAGATAATTTGCAAAATAAAAAACACACTTAAATTATTAATATTATTAATTAATTTATTTATTTATTTTTGGCCTGTGGGATACCATGAAAATTAATAATTTTCCGTTCTGCCAGTTTTCACCTCTGATATTATAACAGTTATAAGAATTAAACTTGTATTGTCTCAGAGGTATGCAGACGTCTTGTTGTTGGGTGCTGTTGCCATGGTAAATCATAATATCAGAGCTCCATTTATTATGGCTTTTCATAGTCATGGTGCATGCACTTAACTCAGAATCAACCTACTCAGAGTTGATTGAACTAACTCAGATCAGCTGTTCTGAAACCGAAAACTAAGATTTCCCCATCTCAGAATAAGTCAATTCAAAGTTTAAAATTTAACTCAGAGTTGGTTGAACCTCCTTATTGAAATGGGCCCCAGATGATGTTGGCTTCTTGTTGATGATACAGTTGTAATCATTACATAGTGACCTTATTTGCTGGGCTTTTGACCCTTGACTTTTTATCATTAGTGTTTCTCTGGTTGCTGTAACTGTGTTTGTTATGGCAAGAGCAGCAATGGAAAATGTGATCAGATACTGTCAGCTGCTTGATAATAAGAACATAATCATCATGTACTGGCTTAATTCACATATATTCCCCGGGTTTCACAGACAAGGCTTAAGCTAGTCCTAGACTAAAATGCATATTTGAGCTGTTTAAACTGAAAGTAACTTGTACTGACATATTTTAAAATGTGTCAGTTGTGATGGAAATATTTATGTACTTGTTTTAGAAATATGCAGACTAAGGATGCTCAGGTCAAAGATCATGTAAGCTTACTAAAGTCACTTGATTAGCTCAGCTCAGATCATTAAAAACCAATCACAAGAACAAATCACATTGAAAAGACTTGAGTGACATTGATTTTTACTCAGCTGTAAGGTTTAAAATTGTATGTACCTTTCTGTTCAGGGACTCACTTGGTTGTTGTGACCAGTGATCTCCCGGCCGTAAATAAAACTTCATTTCTGCAAAGAGCAACTTGGAAGTCGTGTCAGGTATATGCTGCGCAGCTGAGGAATAGAAGTACTAAAGATTCTACGTTCAAAAGACCACAGCAGAGACAGTGATAGTGTTGGAAGACTATAGAGTCGTCCTCGGGGTGAGGTTGTAATACTCTGAGTTAGTATTAATGATCCTGTGTCGGACCAGCGTACACCTGAGAAGGACGGTGAGAGTGTATAGATGCTAAAGACCTGTGTGCTCATGTGTGATTGAGATAGTGATAGTAGCTTCTTGGCGGGACGCCGTCACCTTACTTTGGGAAGGGAATTACCTCAAAGTATTTGAAATGTATTAGAAGTATTCGAGAAGGGAATTACCTTGAGATACTGTAGTATTATGTTGTATTATATTCAAGACGGGAATTACCTCGAAGGTACTATGTGTCACAGATCCCTTGTTCCCCGGACTCCATTTCCCATGATCCTCCTGTTTCTTCACCTGCACTCACTTCCCTCGTCATCTCCCCATCATCACGGATCACCTGCACCTGGACTCTAGTATCTGCACTCCCTTTATAATGCACTCACTCCCTGCACTCCTTGTCCGTTCTCTGTTGTGTTTAATGTATGTTTGGTGTTCCTGCCCTTGTTTATATTAAAGTCTTATATGATTGCGGAAATCCGTGATCTGCCTCGTCTCTGCACCAGCATCCTTAACAGAGGAACGGACCTTAAACGTTGGATTTTCCACAAAAAAATATGGAGACTTTCCCGGCTCCCTGGCTCCAGCTCCTCCAATGCCTCTCACCCATCTGTCCTCCGGCGATCGCCTAATCGGGCTCCTGCAGGTAGGTCCTTCGCTGGAGAGGTATGTGGAGGAGTTCGTTGAGCTTGCTGTTTTGTCTGACTGGCCTGAAGCATGTTTGATCTCCTTGTTTCTGGATGGACTAGATGATGACACCATCCGTTTTGGTGAACCCGATTATCGTTTCTCCTTAAGCGAAACTATAAATTCCATTTTGTGGTTAAATTATTCCAAATTTGTCGTTGATTGGGTTCAGGATGGGTGTCTGTCTCTAGTCCATCCAGAAACACGGTTGGCCGGGCCAGTCAGTCAGCCACCGTCTTCCTCCGCATACCCCTCCAGCGAACTCCCTGCCTGTCCTACACGGAACCCACACTCCTCCACTGGGTCCCGAAAGTGGAGGAGGAGGAAGCAAGCCGCTCCAGTCTCTTCAGAGCCCGCTCCAACCCTCTCCAAACCTGCTGCTGAGCTCTCTCCAGTGTCCGCAACCGAGCCCGCTCCCGTTCTTACGGGAAATTTAATAGTGTTCGAGGGGATGATCTCCGAGCCCGCTCCAGCCCTCTCCGAGCCCGCTCCAGCTTTCTCCAGCGAACCCACTCCCGTTCCAACGGGCATTCTAATTGTGTTTGAGGGGATGGACTGGCCCTCTGCTCCAGCCGCCGCCTACGAGCCCTCAGCTCCAGCGTCGCCGCCGCCGAGCCAGCCGCTCCAGTCTCAGCCGCCGAGCCAGCCGCTCCAGTCTCCGCCGCCGAGCCAGCCGCTCCAGTCTCCGCCGCCGAGCCGGCATCTCCAGTCTCCGCCGCCGAGCCGGCATCTCCAGTCTCCGCCGCCGAGCCGGCATCTCCAGTCTCCGCCGCCAAGCCGGCATCTCCAGTCTCCGCCGCCAAGCCGGCATCTCCAGTCTCCGCCGCCGAGCCGGCATCTGCAGCCCCAGCCTGCCAAGAGCCCACTTCAGCCCACAAACCCACACCGTTCATTAGACTCTTTAAGACACTCCTAAACCTCCCCAAGTATTTTTTGGGGGGGGGCCCAGTACCTGTGGGTGGGGAACTCCTGAGCGGGGTTTCGGGGTCGCCAGAGCCGAACCCGGCTCCTGACCCGCCATGGCAGCCCGCTGCACCTGACCCTCCATGGCTGCACCTGACCCTCCATGGCAGCCCGCTGCACCTGACCCGCCATGGCAGCCTGCTGCTCCAGACCCGCCATGGCTACCCACGGCTCCAGACCCGCCATGGCAGCCCACTGCTCCAGATCCGCCATGGCTGCCCACGGCTCCAGATCCGCCATGGTTCATGGATCCGCCCTGGAGACCTCCGTTCCTGTCCGCTCCTCTCCCTGCACCTGCATGAGATCTCCAGGGCACCAACCCCCCCTCCCGGTTGTTCTATCCACGGCGCGAGGACGCGCCTACCGGGAGGGGGGGTAATGTCACAGATCCCTTGTTCCCCGGCCTCCATTTCCCATGATCCTCCTGTTTCTTCACCTGCACTCACTTCCCTCTACATCTCCCCATCATCACGGATCACCTGCACCTGGACTCTAGTATCTGCACTCCCTTTATAATGCACTCACTCCCTGCACTCCTTGTCTGTTCTCTGTTGTGTTTAATGTATGTTTGGTGTTCCTGCCCTTGTTTATATTAAAGTCTTATATGATTGTGGAAATCCGTGATCTGCCTCGTCTCTGCACCAGCACCTTAACACTATGATATTGTAGTATTGTATTGTATTATATTCGGGATGGGAATTACCTCGAAGGTACTGTAGTACTGTATTGGTACTGTAGTACTGTATTGGTACTGAGTATTATATATATTATATTGACAACTGGAGGTTGTTTGAATTGTTAGTGGTGAAGTCAGATTTGTATTGAGAATTTCCACGACACAGTGTAATTGTTTTATCTCAAAAAGCACACCAGTGATGTTTTTTTTTTTTTTTTTTTTATATGGTATGTTTATAAAAGCTACTTAAATGCCCTACATGAACTAAGGCCTAATCCTTGCTTAGTCTAAGCCCTGTCTGTGAAACCAGGCCATGATGTTGGAGTTTTATAAGATTATATTTTATTAAGTATTATATATATTATATTGACAACTGGAGGTTGTTTGAATTGTCAGTGGTGAAGTCAGATTTGTATTGAGAATTTCCACGACACAGTGTAATTGTTTTATCTCAAAAAGCACACCAGTGATGTTTTTTTTTTTTTTTCTATGGTATGTTTATAAAAGCTACTTAAATGCCCTACATGAACTAAGGCCTAATCCTTGCTTAGTCTAAGCCCTGTCTGTGAAACCAGGCCATGATGTTGGAGTTTTATAAGATTATATTTTATTAAGTTAATTTTATTGTTGTGTTGTGGCTCTACATCAAGAAATTCAGCAGTGAAAAACTAAATGATTTAAAAAATGTTTTGAGCTCCTTTATAAAAAAAACATTTTGCACAAAACACTTTTAAACCCCTCCAAGTTTGACACACAGACATCAAGAATCAGCCTATGGATCTCAAAAACAATGACTTTGTTTGTTCTTTATGCTGCAATCAATGCTTTCTGGATGCATCATACAAAACGCATCCATGGCTCCAAGAATGCATTGCAGCATGAAATATGTCACCGTTGAGATTCATATGTCTGTCTGAGTAAAACTCGCAGGAGTTCAAAATGTGTAAATTGTTATTTATCTGTGCTAGATCTCTTGTTGAATCACAACACAACAATAAAATGAACTTTGTTCATTTAGTTGTTTAATCAGATCTTGAGAGATTTAGGGGTGGTTTCCTGGACAGAGATTAAGCCTAGTCCTAGAATAAAATGGCCCCTTAAACCAGATTAACAGAAATCTGCTTTATCTGTCATGTTTTATAATAGTCCTTGAAATGTTTACTAGAACTCACCTGATGTTTTCATTTTGAAATAACATGTTTCAGTTAAAGGATTAGTTCACTTTTAAATAAACTTTTCCTGATAATCTATTCACCCCCATGTCATCCAAGATGTCCATGTCTTTCTTTCTTCAGTCGAAAATAAATTAAAGTTTTTGATGAAAACATTCCAGGATTTTTCTCCATATAGTGGACTTCAATGGGCACCAAACAGTTGAAGGTCAAAATTAGTTTCACTGCAGCTTCAAATTGTTCTACACGATCCCAGATGAGAGATAAGGGTCTTATCTAGTGAAACCATCGCTAATTTTCTGAAAAAAATTGAAAATTATATTATAATGCAGAAAATGAAAATTATGAAAATTATATCTTGAACTAGCTCTCTTCTTCTTCTTCTTCTTCTCTATTAGAATTCCGGCAGTGTAGACACTGCTAAGTGTATTACTGCCCTCCACAGGTCAAAGTCAAACTAATTGTTATATACTAGCATATTGCATATATAAATTAGTTCAAAACTTTGACCTGTGGAGGGCACCCCATAATGTCTTCTTTTATCTTCAGTTGATTACATCTAAAGGCCCCGATATACTTCAAACAAAATCGAAGAACGAACTGATGTGACATCATTTCGAACAAAATCGGGCCAAAACAAAGTTCGTTTTATCTTCTTTATTATAGTAGAAAATGTAGTTGTGCTTCTGATGAAATGAGGCACTGACACTGTTTGTCATGTTTGATTCTGTAAAGCTGCTTGCTTTTAAGCAATCTATTGAATAAAGTGCTAAATAAATGTGAAGTGACCGGAGTGCTAAATTCTGTGCTATCCCCATGTGGGGCCTAAATGGAAACCGAGGACAAAACTGGCTGTGCCCCAGTTAGATAGCCTAGATGACACCCATTTAGATCCACATAGGTGTGCTGGCTTGGAATATATCACATACACATTTCACTCTTCATTAGAAATTTCCTTACCAAAAACACATTTTGTGACAAATCATTTATAAACAACAACAACAACAAAAAAAGTGTCATGCTGTTTAAGCATTCAGAAAAGTACAGAATTATTTATGTTTTACATTTTTGCATTTACATCTTGATGCAACACATGAAGTAAAAACTCTTTTGCGCACTGCTCTAATATTTAATCCATAGATTAGAGGATTAAATACAGGTGGGACTATAACTAATTCTAAAGCCAAAAAATGACGCAGACTCTCTGGAATGTCATTTGAACCATATCTGCTATACATTATATCAAATAACATAGAGGAAGTGAAATTTATGAGTAATAAAATGTGTGGCAGACATGTTTGCCAGAATTTCCTTCTGTTTTCTAAAGATGCTTTGCATGCAGCGATCAGTTTAATATAGGATACTATGATGAAAACTACAAAGCTTAAAAATATGACAGTGACAATATATCCATAGACATTATTTACAAAAGATGATGCACAAGAAAGTTTTACAATTGACCAGTTGTCACAATATAATTTATCTATATGATAAGTGCAAAATGGCTTCAAATTTGATAACATGGTGGCAGTGAACAAAGAAAAAGTGGGAACAAACCATGAAAACAGAATTAATTTCACACAGGTGTTTTTAGTTAATTTGGAATGATAGTCTAAAGGTTTGCATATGGCTACATATCTATCATAAGACATCACTGTTAATATTGTAAATTCACACAGTAAAGAGCTGTAAAGAACAAAGGATTGCAGAGCACACATGTGAGAGGAGATCACATATGAATCCAATATTAAATCTGACAGAAATTTAGGGTAAAATCCTGAGGCTCCATAAACCCCATTTATACACAGATGACTTAAGAATATGTACATCGGTTCATGAAGTGCTTTCTCCATAATAATGACCATAAAAAGACGAATATTCATTGACAATATAAGCACATATAAGGCAAGAAAGCAAACAAAATATACATGTCTATATGATTTGGAGTCTTTGGGCACCATAAGAGTCAATATTACATAAGACGAGTTATCCATCATATGAATGATCCTTTAAATCACATGAAGCATAATGACAATTCAATAAAAAAATGTATACAAAACAATATTAACAAAGGTTCAGATAAACAGTTTACATCTCATTATAGGCTTCAAAATCCACAGTTGACTGAAGGAATGACAGTGAGTCTCTCACAAATAAACAGACTGTTGTGAGGATTTGATGGTTTTTATTAGCATTTTATCATTAGGGATTTCTGTAAGAGATGTACTGAAATCTCTTGGGTTTAATTGTTAACTCATGGGGGAAAAATGAGAAAACACCTTTATTTAGTTATAAGTAAAAAAAAAAAACAAATAAGCCTTTTTTCCACTTTTTTATGAATTTAAAAAACTTAAAAAACAGTTGTTGTGTATAACATTATGTACATGACACATTTACAGTACTAAATAGATTAACAAAATACATATTCAAAGTTATTTTCAACTACAGGTATTAATGTTTTTGTGTACATTCTTTGCACCAGTTAGTATTGTTGTGTGTAGGGATGGATCCTGGCACATGTAAAATTTTAAAATACAGTTCAGTTGTCCATATGCTGCTATGCCTCGTGCCACAGTGACAGAAACTGATTTCACCAACATATTCCTGGATCAACATCTTTGTAGATCCTGGAACAACATTCTAATCAACCAATCAGATTTCAGGAACAAGTTTAGAGTTTATGTCAAGTTTAGTCTTACAACCAGGTTTAGGTGCTTCTACATCAATGTTATTCACTTCATTCATTTCATTATATCATTTCACAATTTAGGGACTAAGGTTCAGTTTATGGGTAGGGAATGGGATATGGTTAAGATTAAATTTTCAGAGAGGAATGATCCAGGATAAACACAATAAAAATCTATGTGGATATTTGTCCCCTGAGACATATTCTCTGTGTGGCTGTTTATGGTGATTATTTTTTGGATATTATGATTTTAAAATATAAATATAGCCTATATATTTGTATAACATTATGTAGTATGACTCACAGTACTACAAAATCTTAAAAAGACAAAATAATTTGGATGTCTAAGCTGTTCAAGGATGCGATTATTAACGTTACTGTTGTATGAAGCAGAGCAGGACCGAGTGTTGTGGGAGCTGAACGAGGCCGCTGGAGCGATTGCGCAACACATGCCGCGAGCAGTTGAACTTTTATTATGCCACAGTCGCCGGTAGGGATGTCCCAATCACGTTTTTTTGCCCTCGAGTCAGAGTCATTTGATTTTGAGTATCTGCCGATACCGAGTCCCGATCCAATACTTAATAGCCTACATAAAAAAGAATAAAAAAGAGCGAAAAAACAGATCCAGGAACAGTGCTTTTCAGGTTTTTCAGGTATTCAGTTTTCAAATAGTAATCAAACATAAAATATCACTGCATATTATCTTTACTGTATAAAATAAATAAAGATTAATCATTATTGAAGTTACAAAAACTATTCAGTTAAGAGCAGTGAGTGATTTCTTTGTTTTTTGTTGTTTCATTTAACATTAAATACAGGCAACAGGAATAGTTGTTTTCCCTTTAAGACATGCACGATCCAGTACATATACTGTTCCACATGCGCTGTCTTTCTCGACTAATATACGTTCACTTAAGACATAACCGACTATGTTTGCTAGGATACTCGCTAGGACGGGCATGTTGACATAATTTTTGTATGAATGTGGCCGCCGAAGCGCAAGACTTGAAAGAGAACTCAGTATTTGCGCGCTGACTGGAATAAGCGTGTGCGCGCTTCGGATGAGCGCACACAAATCTTCTCACAGCGCGTGCGAGTTCTCTTTCGCGTCTTGTTCTTTAAGGTTTAAATCAGCAAGGCTTAAACGAGTTAGTTTAAATACAGACAGCAACGTGTGCTGTTCAGGTCTCACCTGCGCTCGCACGCTATCAACACCCGGGTGATGGCGGCGTAAATGACTGGACATTAGAGCAGACGGCACTCGCAGTGAACAGTTTACAAAGAATGACTGTTTTGTCCACACTTTCTGATTATCGTTGTTGTAACGTTTTGTGCATCCATCGACTGAAACATACATTATCGGAAATCTGTCTGTTTTCCACGTTGCTATTTTAAACAAACCATATTAACCAATAGATGCGTCGTCATTCGAGATGGACCGCAGTGCAAGTGCAGTCCGTAAGTGGAGAACCGTATGGTTCGATTTTTTACCGAGAACCGTTGCACCCCTAATACATATATATCCGAGTCCTGATCGGGAGGTAATGTCCGATTCCGATCGAGTCTGAAACCACATGATCGGGCCCGATTTCCGATCATGTGATCGGATCTGGACATCCCTAGTCGCCGGCACCGCTCCTGCTTTTCCGGTCATGAGTATGAGGTAACACAGCTCTGTTTATTATTAGATACACTGTGCAGTTGAGACACTTGTTTGAGACACAGTGCAGTAAGATATATCGATTTTCGTTCCCTGCTCCTCCCCTTCATGGAGGACGGCAGCAGGCTCCGGCCCACGGTGAATGGCAGCGACTCCTCCACTCCCTCTTGGATGGCGGCCACCCCACCTCGACCCAGGGGCACGGCACCGAGCTCTTCGTCCCACCTGTCACTATGCTCCAGCACCACTGCCTCGGGCAGCCTCTCGCGGTCTTCACACTCCCGCGCTGCCCGAACTCCGCAGCACCACGATCCCCCTCAGCAGCGAGGGCTCTCCGACAGCATGTCCCTCCTTCCTCCTGGGTTTCGGCACCAATGTAACACAGTTCGTAAGTATGGGAAGAAGGAGGCGGGAACCGGCGAATGTTCAACATAACTTTAATTCCAAAATAAACAAAGGACAAAACGAAAGTAATGCAGGCAGACCTTCGCGGACGTCTGCCGGCCACACAAACATAATAAAACATAAAATAAAGTCCAGGCGTGGTCCTCTCTCGTCCTTCACTGTCGTCGCTCCTCCTTTTATGCCTCCGGAGCTCCTCCGTGAGAGGAAACCACCCCTAAATCTCTTCGCAGGTGATGCTCATTATCACTTGCATCACCGGCCTCGCGCCGTTCCCTCATGGCTCGCGCCCACCCTGCATGTCACAATTATGTATTAAACTACAGCAAGGGTACAGAAACTGTGCGACGGGACGTACGTCTCTGTTCCCTCCTTCAGGGAACGAGGGTTACATACGTAACTGAGACGTTCCCTTTCATCAGTCACGTTCGACGTACGTCAGTAGTGACCGACGAATTGGGATCCCAAATAAAGCGCCAACAGCTCCTTGAGCGGCCCAGTGCAAGACATACTGCTAGCAACTCGAGGCAATTGATATGCCAATGCAGTTGAGGCCCCGTCCACAGACACGACACTGCATGCCCATTGTACGTGGCCCCCCACCCGGTGGCAGAGGCACCTGTGTGGACCACAGCATGCCTGGACACTTGTTCGAGGGGAACTCCAGCCTGCAGGAATGAAGAGTCTGACCACTTGGTGAGAGTGCGACGGCAGTTCAGTATCTTGCGGACACGGAACGTACCACGCTGCCACAACCATCTCGGGACCTGGCCGTGGAGCCAGTGTTGAAGCGGCCTCATATGAAGCAATCCGAGTGGCGTGACCGCGGCTGTGGATGCCATATGTCTCAGGAGCCTCTGAAAGTATTTTAGTGGGGCCACTGTCCTGCGCTTGAGCGAACTCAGGCAGTTCAACACCGACTGGACACACTCTTCGGAGAGGAGCGCCATCCGGGCGACCAAGTCCAGTTCCACAACGAGATAAGAGATCCTCTGCCCGGGGGTGAGTTTGCTCTTGTCCCAGTTGACCCGAAGACCCAACCGGCTGAGGTGAGCTAACACCATGTCCCTGTGTTCACACAACTGCTCTCACGAGCTGGCCAGGATGAACCAGTCGTCGAGGTAGTTGAGGATGCAAATGCCCTGTTCCTTGAGCAGAACAATGGCCGCCTCCACAACCTTTGTTAAGATGCGGGGCGACAGGGCCAGCCCGAAGGGCAGGACTTTGTACTGATATGCTCGACCCTCAAATGCAAACCGTAGAAGGGGTCTGTGGCGAGGCAGAATCGAGATATTAAAGTACGCATTCTTCAGGTCAATCGCTGCAAACCAATCCTGGGGAGGGATGCATTCGAAAATTAGCCTCTGCGTAAGTATCTTGAACGGCAGCCTGTGAAGGGACCGATCAGGACACGCAGATCCAGGATTGGCCGTAGCCCACCGCCCTCTAGGGTACAATGAAGTAGGGGCTGGGGCATCCTTCGCCAGGAGGACAGCAATCTCTGCCTGGAGAACAGGTGCATTGTCCAGTGACACCTGAGTGCAGTGGACACCCCTGAAAACCGAGGGACGCCGGGCGAACTGAATCGCATAGCCTAGTCTGATAGTACGAATGAGCCAGCGGGATGGGCTGGGGAGCGATGTAGAGTGCTGGGACCCGACTCGGATGGCATATCGGCCCGAAGTGGGGTCAGACTCTGCAAGTTGGCAGTGTGTATGGGAGACGGCACATGGGAGGCGGCCTTGACCAACACACTGGGACCTGTTGGCTGCCTTGCACACTGCCAGCCACACCCTCTTGGGACCTGAAGGATCAAAAAACAGTTTTACTTCGTGGGTACCGCTGGACTCCGGAGAGCCAGCGGCGGAACAGACCAATATTCTCCACTCATCCCTCCTCCAGGGAGGGAGCGATGCGGGCATCGTCACCCGAAAGAATCATTTACCTCAGCTCCAGGTCTCCATTTCTCCAGGACCGCGGGCTGAGCGGGCTGTGTTTTAGGCCAGCTTGTGAGATGAGCGCATCGAGAAAGCATACTTTGACGATGACACACCTCAGCAAGGCTAGCCAGCTGTGTTTCTGGACCACCATGGTGTACATTGTCTGGCCAGGGGCCTGCGCTATACTTGCATCATGCGTAGCTCAACCCCGACTCAGAACTACCCATATGCAAAGAGTGCTTTGGCCTACCACAGACTTGCCGGGGGCCAAGACCCATGCAGGGCAGAGGTGGTGTGCCCGTAGCACTGCCACCCCACCATAGAGGGTAGTGAGATGGAAAAAAACTTTTAATGCAGATTATGGCCCTTTTGGCGTTCCATAAGAACACCAAAAAGGCTTCCAAGCTGTTTTTCAAGTTTTTCCATGCACGTCCGGGCTAAAGACAGGGGGCGGGGCAAGGCGAGTATGTGTTGCACAACGCCCCCAGGGGCCCGGGAAAGCATGGTTGTAAAGTCTGAATCTGATTTAGCATGAGCACATCACAACCGTGGGATGCTCAGCCTCATCTTCATGTCCAGAGCCCAACAATCCTCTCTCCAATGTAGCAGTCGACATCTGATCCTCTGCTGGAGTGCTGACTAAGATGCTAAGTCCCCCATGAAAAGGACCAGCATTCCACCCAGAAGCTACCAGCCATGTGGGACAGTGAACGTGGCCATTTAATTGGACAACACACGGCGCGCTGGGTGCTGACGTGGCCATGTTGTTTCTAAACATGAACCACCCACGAACACAGTCACAGCATGTTTGCGATGCACTAGAGGAGTGGGGGACCCACGGAGAATGGCTCGGCGGGTATTGCCCCACTGTGAATAAGTGAGGGGACTCCACCTCATTTGAGGCACTCGTGTCTCGACCACACATCTAGAGAACCAGACAACGCGCTGGGTTGCCATGGCAACGTGCCGACGTGGGCATGCTCTCACAAGAGAATATGAACCACCCACAAACACAGTCTCAACATGCTAAGCAGACATGAGAGAAAGTGATTGTGGCCATCAGTGAGGATAGGAAACGACCGCCTCCAGAAACGCACAGACAGAATGACGTCTTGAAAAAGACGCAGTAGGCATTTCTCAATGTCAAGGAAGGATCCTTGGAAGCCAGAATTTTGAGGATGCTAGATCATCGACATCCGTCGAAGGACTGTTCCAATGTCAAGGATCCTCGGAATTTCAAACAAGGACTGAGTCCTTCCTTCGAAAAATATCCCATATACAGGAAAGGATGCATATGTGTAGCCTTCGCGCTCTCAAATCACCCACAATCCTATGCACGCAGCTTTGCGATCTTGTTCAAAAAAATAAAATAAAAATGTTGGATGTTAGCGGGCAATATGCTTTCAAATGCAAGTATATTTACGTTACCAAACATTTGTTATAACTGTAGTAAATATGTCAGATAAATAAAGTTTAATGTTTAAATGCCAGTACAAATTACTACTGTACTGATATTATAAATTATACAAATACAAATTACGTTATTGATGGTTAATTGAACCGGACCGTCATTTAACAATTGTTAGCTTGGTTTTATAAATAACTAATTAAGTTGTCCAAAGTAATTTAACGTTAATATTATACCATACCATTCACAGCGTTATTCATAGCTTTCTCGTCTTTTTTAACAGGGACCAAGGAACAAACAGAGGCGTTCATACATCTCCGTGCAGAAAACAAGCAGCTGTTTACCGAAACCGGACATTTTTACTGACGTAATGACGTGCACTTGCTAGTCTGTTCCATTTACGTGTTCTCCGAATGCTAAAGAGGAGCCTCGCCTAGCCTCTGAATGAAGTGACTTGGAAGGACCAGTCCTGCCAAGGAAGTATCCTTGACATTGAGAAACGCTTTGTGTCTGTCTGTGAAGCTCTTTTAGAAGCTCTTGTTCTTTGTGCCGAAGCACACAGGGAGCAGCCGCGATGTGACTGCAGGTACACTTTTCACTCCCTGAGTCACATACACAGAGGAACCGGCCCAAATCGCAAACCAAACGGGGCACATAATGCTGTGAAAACAGCAGTTGAGAGCTGTATAACAGCTCGGAAAGCTCACTCTGGGAAAAGCTTGCTGTACGGTGCCATAATGCCAGCACTGTCGAACGAAAGCTCTTCAAAGGCTTGAGAAGTCACTCTCAGTCTAATAGTAGGAACACACAGGTTGGCTCCGAAGTGAAAGACAGAGTGCGATTGCATCTGCTTCCTATTTATATACACCTGTTGGAGGCAGTGCATATTACGAAAATATCACATGCCAATTCCATTGGCTTGTTTTATTTCACTCGAAGATGATAGGGCTCTCTGGCGATATCCCAATTCGTCAGTCACTACTGAAAGGGACCGACTGAAAGGGAACCTAAAGTGCATTTCCTCATTCACTTCATGTTCTATGCACAAGTTCAATGAATGACATGACACACAAGTGAGAAGCTTTGTTTTGTTTACATTATTATCAAATGATTGATGATGCTTAAAAGAGAAAACATTATATCACTGAAAATGAACTGGACTGAGCATATTTCAGAGTTATGGAAATTGTAACTATGAACACTTCAGCATAATTTAATAGCATAATTAATAGCATTCCTTCATTCATGCTTTAGTTGTTTACATTTAAGGGTTCATTTATATAAAAACTATATTTTGTTGAGATACAATACAGTAACAGTTGTACAGAATACAATTTATCAATGTGATTTTTACATAATACCAACTTGTTTGTTAGGAGCATGTCTGTCATATGCCATCACTGCTAATGTAGAATATACACATTTAACTGAACTGTATATAACAAAAGATTGAAAAGCACACATGTAAGAAGGAATTACATATGAATCCAGTATTAAATCATGTAGGAATTTAGGATAAAATCCAGTGGCTCCATATATTCAATTTAAACACAGATTACACAGAAAAATGTACATTGAACATTGAACGGCACAAATGAATTCAACGAAAAGCTTGCGAAATCAGACTTGAGGTGATATCTCCACAACGCTTTATTGTATTCTTACCAAACTTGGTACATGTCATACCAAGCATGACCTGAGGCAACATGCAGCGTTTCGGCACAGTGCCACCTACTGGTGCAGAGATACAAAAATTGATATTTTTGCTTAAAATTTCT
This sequence comes from Chanodichthys erythropterus, assembly GCF_024489055.1. Taxonomy (NCBI): domain Eukaryota; kingdom Metazoa; phylum Chordata; class Actinopteri; order Cypriniformes; family Xenocyprididae; genus Chanodichthys; species Chanodichthys erythropterus. Next base: position 21,965,833 of record NC_090242.1, on the reverse strand, counting down.
GATGGTTTTGTCCAAAAATCATAACTTTGGTCTTGTAGGATTCGGGGCGCCATTTTGAATTTTGTGATTAAATGCTGTATTTTACAACACATTTGCGTATCGTTACGAAACTCGGGTCATCAGCACAATGACCTGAAGGAGCCTGAGATGTTTCAGACCAGCGCCACCTAGTGGAGACTTTTTTTTTCATATGCTTGTAGCTTTTGATCTGGTTGGCTTATTTTCATGGGACTCACATCCTTAGACTCGAGTCCAGCGATACCAGACATGCTAGGTTTTTGCGGTTTGTGCGGCGTGGTGATTTATGTGTTTTGTGTATTTAAGTGCTATACAGTATTATGATATAAAATATTCTATTATATAAATGCATTGGTGTACCATTATGAAACTCAATATGTGTTCTCAAATGGTCTTGATACACCACCACCTTGTGGTCAAATGTTGTAATAACATTTATTAAAAATGCTAATAGCTTTATGTAAATGTGGCCTATTGTAATGAGAATTGTCTTATTAGATTCCGTGGGTCATGCTGAGAACATTGATGCCAATTTTACAATAGTCAGCCAAACTTCCTGTCTGCCATTTTAATTTTCTTTAAAACCTACTTTTTCAAACTGCTCTTAGACCATTCATCCAATTTTCACCAAAATTGAATCGTATCGTCTTCAGACCATGTCGAATAAAACTTATGGATTTCGTGTTGATAGAAGAAACTGTATTCATATACCACAGCAAAGAATTAGAGGTTTGATGCCAAAATAACTCTTGAAGCTGTATCTCTGCAATGCTTTGACATATTGACACCAAACTTTGCTATTTTCAGTGTCACCTCACTCTGACCATGCTGCATGAAATTTGGTCACAGCGCCACCTATTGGTGGAAAGTGATAAACCAGTAAATCTTAATTACTGACTGTAACTATTTGTGATTTTTCAGGTCTTTTGCCTAAAATGATCTTAATGGGTCTTTAATTGCTCACTGTTGCAGTTGATCTGATGCTCACGGCCGTGTTGGCTGGCTTGTTGTGCCGCTTTTGTGCTTGGCCCCGTAAATGCTGCATATCAGTAGGATTTCAGTAGAATAAACATTTATATTTTAGTTTTTCTAAGAAAATGTTTGTTGGTTTATTTATCCATGTCTTTTTAGATAACTGGTTTCAATCTCAGACAAAATAATTTGCCAGGTCTATGGAAACCCTACTTAGAGGTTGTTCCACATTATTAAGCAAGTCACAGTTCTCATGCAATATGGGGAGGAAGAAAAATGTTTCTGAAGATGAAAAGCATGAAATGGTGCAATGTTGTGCAAAAGGCATGAAAACAACTAATATTTTGTGAAAACTGAATGGAGATTATTAAATTATCATAAGATTTGTAGATAAAGGCTTATTAATGAAAGTTCCTGTCAAAAAATGAATTGTATTAAAAGGGCAGCTATAAAAAAAGCCAGTGTTGAGCAGCAAACAGGTACTTGAAGCTGCTGGTGTCTCTGGAGTCTTGAGAACCTCTCCATGCCGGCTGGCAGTTGTGTGTAAAGATGCATTTTAGACACCACTAACCAAACCTCACAAAGAGAAACATTAACAGTGGGTGTAGAAATACATTTTCAAACAGTTTTATTGCTGTGGTGTTTTTTTGCAGCACGGGATAGTGCATAGTGCATTGTATTTCAGAAGGCACTATCCTCCTTTTTATATCATAGCTGATTTGGCTGTCCCAAACCCAAAAAAGTCCCTTTAGGACAAGTCATTTCACTACACTTGTTTCAGTATGTGTAGTAGTAGACAAAAATGTGGCACTCATTCATACAGACTTCAGATTTCAATAGCAGTCATTTTTAGCTTTAATATTCTCAGACACTAGTCCGTATCAATATCTGATTCATTGTACAGCCCGACTTTTGATTTATTCATTCAAAAATTACAAAATTCTGTGACGTTCCGCTTTATATAAGTTCTATTTGTGACTGGATTCTGTGATTTCATCCGTGTTTTTTGCATCACAGAAATCATGTGGCTCTGCATGGTATGCGCAGTATTGAAGAGATTTAGTTTTGTGAGTTATTTATTGTTGTGTAATAAAGTTGTTTCAATAAGTGTAAGAAGGGTATGCAGTTAATAGAAGTCCGCTCTCTATCCATTGCGCTTCATGGCCATTGAGTAGATACAGCAGCTGTTTCAGCTATGGTACGTTTATAAAAGCTACTTAAATGCCCTAAATGAACTAAAGCCTAATCCTGCCTTAGTCTAAGTCCTGTCTCTAAAACCAGGCCATTATGTTGGAGTTTTATAAGGTTATATGTTAAGTTAATTTTATTGCTGTGTTGTGACTCTACAGCAAGAAATTCAGCAGTGAAAAACTAAATGATTAAAAAAAAAATTTGAGCTTCTTTATAACATTTTTTTTAACACAAAACACTTTTAAACCTCTCCAAGTTTGACACACAGACATCAAGAATGAGCCTGTGGATCTCAACAACGATGACATGCTTTATGCTGCAATCAATGCATTCTAGATGCATCATACAAAACGCATCCATGGCTCCAAGAATGCATTGCGGCATGAAGTATGTCACCGTTGAGATTCATACGCTGATTCTTTATGTCTGTGTGTGAGTAAAATTCGCAGGAGTTCAAAATGTGTAAATTGTGTTTTAAAACTCATTCTGATTTTCTTATTTATCTGTGCTAGATCTCTTGCTGTAGAATCACCACACAACAATAAAATTCATAAATAAAGAAATAAAGTCAATCTTGTTAGTAATAAGTGAAGCTGGTAATGCTGTTTGTGGAGATGTTTAATCAGGTCTCGAGAGATTTAATGTCTTCCTTTATCTTCAGTTGATTACATCTAAGGTTGTGGATGGAAGCTGTAGTTTCTGTTCACAGTGTTACATTTAACACCCTGTAGTGTGCACACCGAGCAGTTTTCATTTCATCTGGGCTAATCCATGTAGGGCCTACACAAAACTGTCTGGGCCCCAGCCCTGGTGACACTCATTTAGACCCACATACGTGTACTGGCTGGGAATATATCACATACACTTCACATTTCATTAGAAATTTGCTCACAAAAAATGCATTTTGTGACAAATCATTTATAAAAACCAACTGTTTAAGCATTCAGAAAAGTACAGAATTAATTATGCTTTACATTTTTTTTTGCTGCACATGAAACTTTTACTCTTGATTCAACACATGAAGTAAAAACTCTTTTGCGCACTGCCCTAATATTTAACCCATAGATTAGCGGGTTAAAAACAGGTGGGACTATAACTAATTCTAATGCCAAAAAATGACGCAGACTCTCTGGAATGTCATTTGAACCATATCTGCTATACATTATATCAAATAACACAGCAAAAGTGAAATTTATCAGTAATAAAATGTGTGGTAGACATGTTTGCCAGAATTTCCTTCTGTTTTCTAAAGATGCTTTGCATGCAGCGATCAGTTTAATATAGGATACTATGATGAAAACTACAAAGCTTACAAATATGACAGCGACAATATATCCATAGACATTATTTACAAAAGATGATGCACAAGAAAGTTTTACAATTGACCAGTTGTCACAATATAATTTATCTACATGATAAGTGCAAAATGGCTTCATATTTGATAACAGGGTGCCAGTGAACACAGAAAAAGTGGGAACAAACCATGAAAACAGAATTAATTTCACACAGGTGTTTTTAGTTAATTTGGAATGATAGTCTAAAGGTTTGCATATGGCTACATATCTATCATAAGACATCACTGTTAATATTGTAAATTCACACAGTAAAGAGCTGTAAATAACAAAGATCTGCAGAGCACACATGTGAGAGGAGATCACATATGAATCCAATATTAAATCTGACAGAAATTTAGGGTAAAATCCTGAGGCTCCATAAACCCCATTTATACACAGATGACTTAAGAATATGTACATCGGTTCATGAAGTGCTTTCTCCATAATAATGACCATAAAAAGACGAATATTCATTGACAATATAAGCACATATAAGGCAAGAAAGCAAACAAAATATACATGTCTATATGATTTGGAGTCTTTGGGCACCATAAGAGTCAGTATCACATAAGACGAGTTATCCATCATATGCACGATCCCTTAAATCACATGAAGCAAAATGACAATTCAATACAAATTGTACACAAAACAATATTAACAAAGGTTCAGATAAACCGTTTACATCTCATTATAGGCTTCAAAATCCACAGTTGACTGAAGGAATGACAGTGAGTCTCTCACAAATAAACAGACTGTTGTGAGGATTTGATGGTTTTTATTAGCATTTTATCATTAGGGATTTCTGTAAGAGATGTACTGAAATCTCTTGGGTTTAATTGTTCACTCATGGGGGGAAAATGAGAAAACACCTTTATTTTGTCATAAGTGAAAGCACAAATAAGCCTTTTTTCCACTTTTTTATGAATTTAAAAAACTTAAAAAACAGTTGTTGTGTATAACATTATGTACATGACACATTTACAGTACTAAATAGAATTGATTTCACCAACATGTTCCTGGATCAACATTCAAATCAACCAATCAGATTTGAGGAACAAGTTTAAAGTTTATGTCAAATTTAGTCAACCAGGGTTAGGTGCTTCTACATCAGTGTTATTCACCCATCATTTCCCTCTGATTTTAGGGACTAAGTTATGGGTTATGGTTATGTTTATGGGAAGGGAATTGGATATGGTTAACATTACATTTTCAAACTGGAATGTGGTTCCAGGATCAACACTATACCAGGATCGCTTCTAACTTGGCAAAATCTGGAAGTGCTGCACAGTGCACATGACTGGGTGGCCGAGAAGTGCAAAAAAATCTATGTGGATATTTGTCTTCTGAGACATATTTTCATTCTCAGTTATTATTTTTTGGATATTATGATTATAAAATATAAATATAGCCTATAGATTTGTGCAACATTATGACTCACAGTAATACAAATTCTTAAAAAGACAAAATAATTTGGATGTCTAAGGCCCTGTAAAGATCACATCATACAGTAACACCTTAGATTAATATAAATAAAGGCACTTAAATGCATATCAATTTCTTTTTATATATATAAAAAGCTCTCATGCTGTATTAAAGTTCTCATTGCCAAAAGTTTGATAACTTTCTAAAATTAACAAAAAAAAAACTGATAGGAGAAAAAAAAGTGCAATTACCTTGCCTAAAGGTAGTAGTGATAAATATAAGTGAATCACAATATCATCTTTAGGATATGATGGATGATAACCTAAAGTGCATTTCCTCATTCATTTCAGGTTTTATGCACAAACTCAATGAATGACATGACACACAAGTGACAAGCTTTGTTTTGTTTACATTATTATCAACTGATCGATGATGCTTAACAGAGAAAACATCATATCACTGAAAATGAACTGGACCGAGCATATTTCAGAGTAATGGAAATTGTAACTATGAACACTTCAGCATATGTTTTCAGTGAAATGACGTAAGCATTCCTTCATTCATGCTTTAGCTGTTTACATTTAAGGGTTAATTTATATAAAGATTATATTTTGTGGAGATAATACAATACAGTAAACACAGAACAGAACTTTATCTTGATTTTTTCAAGAAATGTATGCATGATTTCAAGACTCTGTTGCGAACTTCTTTAAGATTTAAGCCATAGATTACAGGATTAAAAAGAGGTGGCACAATAATTATTTCTAAAGCCAAAAAATTACGCAGGTCATCTGGGAAATTGGTTGAGCCATATCTGTTGTACATTGTGTCAAAAAGTATTGCAACACTTAAATTTACTAATGAAAGTATATGAGGCACACATGTCTGCCAAAATTTTTTTCTGCACTCTAATGATGCTTTACATGCAATGGCAAGCTTTATATAGGATACAATAATTACAGCAAAAATGCAAAAATAAAATGAAATGCTTATTAGTCCATAAACATTATTGGTGACAGTTGATTCACACGAGAGCTTTACCATTGACCAGTTGTCACAGTACAATTTATCAATGTGATTTTTACATAATACCAACTTGTTTGTTAGTAGCAGGGCAATGAGTGTTGAAATGAATGACACAGTCCAACAAAAGAAAAGTAACATGAAACAAGAAAATGTGTTCATCTTAGAGTGATAATCTAAAGGTCGACATATAGCCACATGTCTGTCATATGCCATCACTGCTAATGTAGAATATTCACATTTAACTGAACTGTATATAATAAAAGATTGAAAAGCACACATGTAAGAAGGAATTACATATGAATCCAGTATTAAATCATGTAGGAATTTAGGATAAAATCCAGTGGCTCCAAATATTCCATTTAAACACAGATTACACAGAAAAATGTACATTGGTTCATGAAGGGCTCTCTCCAAGACAATGACCACACAAAGGCAAATGTTCAAAAACAATATTAGACAATAAAGAAAGAACAAGCATGTGAAATATATATGTCTATATGATTTAGAGCCCTTTGGTTCCATCAGGGTGTAGGTTGCAAAATCGGTTATATTATCCATTATCTCTGTATGTAACCACAAAATATAAATTTCTCCCTATAAAAAATTAATTGACATTTAATTATTTATAATCACCAATATGTTGAAATTAAAAATCTCAGGTAACTTTCATTAAGACTAAAAATATAACAAAAAACTGCCAATAGTCAACTATTTCCATTCCAGAGTCATCATCTTGCATGTTCACAACCATGAAGAGGCTCTGAAGATAACTGACATGCTTATAAATGCCATTTTTCCCCACAGCAAATTCTCTGAGAGACTCTTGCATATACACCTTGGGGATTAGTTTATAAACTGTTTGTCATAAAGATGTGATTTTCAATATAAATTAGTTTTTTTTTTTTTTCATTTCTTACTGTACACAGTATGAAATGTAGAAGAGAACAGTCTAAAAATGTACACTATGACAAAAGTAATAAACATTCAACAAAATGATAAAAATGCATGTCTCTCATTCAGTCCATTTGTATTTAATTGAAAAAGAAACAGTGTATCTTTTCATTTAGTGATTTAATTATTATTGTTATTATTATTATTATGATTAGTTAATTAATTACAGTTTTTAATATAATTTAATTCCATTATATAGTTTTGTGTTTGGGTATCTACAATTTTTAAAAACACAGTCAGGCTTCTTAAAGGGAAAGCACACAAAAAAGTAATAATTTACTCACCCTCATGCCTGTCAAGAACTCTGTCAGTTCAGAGTCATTTCCCACAATCCTCCCGGACAATCACCTGCACTCACTCACTCAATCAATCAGTATCACTCACACCCAGCTGCAGCTCATTACACTGACTATAAAAGACTCATACCGGTTCCGGTTCCTGTTCCGGTTCCTGTTCCTGATCCCTGTCTGGTTCTCCTGTTCTATGATTGATAGCTGCCTGCCTTTTGACCACTGCCTGTACTTTGACTATGATCCTGCATGTCTCTCATGTTCCTGTTCGCCCCGTTTGACCATGCCTGTACAACTGCGCTCATCTTTTAATAAAGCTTGCAGTTGGATCCCTGCCTGAGTCTCGCCTTCGTTACAGAAGACCTCGCCAGACCCGGATCCAGCAGCTTTTTCGAGCGTGTCCAGTCTCAACATGGACCCAGCGATGTGATTGGTAAGCCTCCGCTAAGGTACCCGTACCCTCGAGGTGCACATTCAGAACTTTTTGGATATAGCCAACTTATCTGATCTGCCGGACTGTGCCCTCATTGACTTTTTTTGTTATTGGTTAAATGAACCACTGAAGGGCTATTTAATCACCAATGGTCCCCGAGGATCATTCGTTGAACTTCTGGACTTTGCCCTGTTAACTGGTGGTTCACGTTTTACTGTGGGTGTCGCGGAGGATTCCAACACCACGGTGAATCCCGTAATGGCTGCCACGCCCGAGAACGCGCACAAAATGGCGGCCGCAACAACAAGTCACATCTTCCCAGATTTTCCAGAGTCAGGTCACGTCACCACAAATCTCCAAGAGCAATGTCATGTCTCCGCTGATCGCCCAGAGCCACGTCCTGTCTCTGCTGATCGCCCAGAACCACGTCCTGTCTCCGCTGATCGCCCAGATCCACGTCATGTCTCCGCTGATCACCCAGAGCCTCGTCACGTCTTCGTTGATCCTCCAGAGTCAAGTCAAGTCCCCGCTGAACGTCCAGAATCACGTTACTCTCTGGATTCGTCCGAGAGTGGAGAAGGTTACGTTCCAGCATGAATCATACTCCACTGACTACAGCACGAGCGGCTGGCATTCCTAAGCCTCCGCCGGCCGCTTCATTCTCAAGTTCGCCGGTTGCAATGCACTCAAATTCACCGGTTGCAGCGCATTCAAATTCGCCAGTTGCGACGCACTCAAGTTAGGTGGTTGCAACGCATTCAAGTTCGCTGGTTGCAACGCACTCAAGCTCCCTGGACGCGATGGACAAGATGGCTGCTTTGCCAGTGCACACGGGCAAGATGGCCGCCCCTTCGGTGCTTACGGATGTAGGGGGCGTTTCAGCCAGTGAGTCTGCTCCAGAACCCGCTCCAACCAGTGAACCATTGCCTCATCCTCGGAAGAGGAGGAGGAGGAGGAGGAAGAAGGCTTCTTCCGTTCTTCAAGGCTCAGAAGCCTTTCAAGAGCCCACTGTGGGTCCAGAGACCACTCCAGAGGTCTCTCCTGCTCTGCCCAAGCGCCGTGCTCTGCCAGCACCGCCCAAGCTTCTTGCTTTGCCAGCACCGCCCAAGCTCCTAGCCCTGCCAGCGCCGCCCAAGCTCCTAGCCCTGCCAGTGTCACCTTAGCTACTTGCTCTGCCAGCACCGTCCAAGCTTCTAGCCCTGCCAGCGCCACCCAAGCGTTTTGCCCTGCCGGCGCCTCCCAAACGCCTTGCCCTGCCAGTGCCACCCGAACTACTTGCCCACGAACCCGCTACGGACCCCATTGAAATCCCCAAGAACTTCTTTTGGGGGGGTAGTATACCTAAGGGTGGGGACCCTGCACGGCTGTGACCATCAGCAGCTTCGGAATGGCAAGAACCGCCCATGGATTACGAACTCTTATGGCCGTTAGTGGACTTTGACCTGCCTTGGCTGCCCAAGCCACCTGACCCGCCGTGGTTGTCCAAGCCACCTGACCCGCCATGGCTGCCCAAGCCACCTGACCTGCCGTGGTTTTCTAAGCCACCTGACCCGCCGTGGCTGCCCGAGCCACCTGACCCGCCGTGGTTGCCCGAGCCACCTGACCCGCCGTGGCTGCCCGAGCCACCTGACCCGCCGTGGCTGCCCAAGCCACCTGACCCGCCGATGTTGGCCAGGCTACCTGGCCCGCCATGGCTTCCCGGGCCACCTGACCTGCCGTGGCTGCTCAAGCCAACTGACCCACCGTGGTTGCCCAGGCCACCTGGACCGCCATGGCTGCCCGGGGCTCCTGGCCTGCCGTGGCTGCCCGCTGCTCCTGACCCGCCGTGGCTGCCCGAGGCTCCTGACCCGCCTTGGTGCCTGGGGTTCCTGGCCCTGTCTGGGAGACCTCCATACCCGTCCGCATATCCAACATCACCTGCTTGTAGGTCTCCAGGACACCCATCCCCCCTCCCTGGTCGTGCCATTCACAGCGTAAGGACACGCCTTCCGGGAGGAGGACATTCTGTCATGAGCTCTGTCAGTTCAGGACTCCATTTCCCACAATCCTCCCGGACAATCACCTGCACTCACTCAATCAGTATCACTCACACCCAGATGCAGCTCTTTACATGGACTATAAAAGACTCATACACACATCACCTCACCGCGAGGTCTTGTTTTCCTTAGTGTTGCATTTCCAAGTGTTTATCCTGTCTCCCTGTCTGTTCCAGTTCCTGATCCCTGTCTGGTTCTCCTGTTCTATGATTGATAGCTGCCTGCCTTTTGACCACTGCCTGTACTTTGACTACGAACCTGCCTGTCTCTGATGTTCCTGTTCGCCCCGTTTGACCATGCCTGTACGACCACGCTCATCTTTTAATAAAGCTTGCAGTTGGATCCCTGCCTGAGTCTCGCCTTCATTACAATGCCATTCCAAACTCATAAAGCCCAAATTAGACTTCAGTTTTGACACAAATGCTTAGTGCACACTTAAGGCCCTGATATATTTTTTTATGAGTACACACATATATTTAATCAGATAGAGTAAAGGTTATGTGATTTTTGCGTGTCCGAGGGGAGGGCTTTGGGCTCGGAGTTCGGCCCGAATCGAGAGTACTCCCACCTTCCAGGCTGGGACAGGAATGGTTAGGAGTGAGGCGATGGAGTTGTGGAGGGATGTTTGAAAACATGGATGTAACCCTTGTTACTAGGGCTGTCAATCGATTAAAAATTGTAATCTAATTAATTACATACTCTGTGATTAATTAATCTAAAATACATAATTTTTGCTGTGAAAGTATTAAATATTTAAATTCAAATGAATCAATGCAGGGTTTTTCCTGGGTCACAAATGGTCTTCGGTGGTGACAGATATGGTCATCCACACAAACAGTAAAAAGTGCCCTACCCACGCGATCTGCCCGATACTGACAATAAAGTACCCGTCACTCTCACTGTAATTCTTACTTGCCCTCTTTGCAGGTTTTTTGCTAAACCTGAAACGTATTAAAAAGTAGCATTTAGAAGTTTTATTAACTAATAATATAATTTTCTACCATATACAATTGAATGCACATAGCTAACAACAACTTGCTTTGTTCTGGTTTCACCTCACTACAGTCTAAACTAACTGATTTTATAGGTAGGCCTAATTTACAACACATTGTAATTTAAATAACCTGAAAATATTGTGGATTATTAAGGCTAATTTTACTAACCACTCTTGCTAAATGGGGTAAGCACACATATGTTTTCATTTCAGAGTTGTTCGAGTAAATGATTCATTATAGACCGTGTGGACAGATCAGTTGTTGTCCTGATTCATTAAAATGAATCTGTTCAAATGAGTCATTAGGTCGTGAATTGGACAAATTAGCGGACGTTGACGTGTTGCGTGCGAATTGTGACTGTTATTGGATATCACAAAAGATTTGTCAACACAGAAAACACTTAACCACTGAATAGGATTTTCTTTTGTTTTGTTTACTGAAAGTGTGGTTTATGTCAGCTGCACGTGCAGGGCACCTGTCAGAGAAGATATTGATATTGATATTGACCACTATTCACACCCAGCAGTTATTCAGGAAAAACATTCTCCTAATGCGCCTCGTGAAACATGGATTCGGTCTTACAAACTTTTAGCATTGTGTCAGTATATTTAGATTATTATGTTTGAGGTAGAGAGAGTGCAAAGACGGTGCTTACTTTGAAGACAGAGAGAGCTTGCATGCATGAGGGAGGAGCTCTGCTCATTCTGTCCATCAGTGCAGCAGTCATTTCCCTCCTTCATTATACAGTCGAATGGTGGCTAGAACGGCTCCAGGTTCAAAGGTCAATACGGAATGGATTAATCTGTGTTAATTTTTTTTTAACGTGTTATTTTTTCTCAGATTAATTAATTGAAATTAACACGTTATTTTGCCAGCCCTACTTGTTACCTGAGACGAGAACAAGATGCTGCATTTGGGGAAACACCCTGGTGTGCAAGTGTCTGAACCAGGTGTAAAACTAATCTAATCCTGATTAGTGCTGCGTCATGATGTACCTGTAGCATGTGACTGTGAATATGGAAGCTTCAAAGGGACACCGGCACACAATAGAGTTAGCTTCTGATAGTTCAAAGCAAGTCGCTCTCTGGCATACAGAGGTGAGGCAAAGGGATGCAGCTTCTCATTCCCTTCTTAGGGAACAAATGTTAAAGTCATAAGCCAAGACATTCCCTTTCGAGGTAACTTTTTCTGCACTGAATGATGACACTTCGGGGAACAAAATAACCACTGTGCCTCACCGACTAATGCCTGCCCTAGTGTGAAGCTGTCCAGGCACAACTTAGGACGAGAGCACCTGTGAACCCGGCGTAGAAGGAAGATGCAGACTGTGGCTACGTCCACATGAAGCCAGAGCTTACCCTATCCAATCTTTTTTTTTTTCTCATCTCAAGAAATATCTGCATACACATGAAACCACTGAAACAACTCAAAACTATGTAGTATACATGCCAGACCAGTATGTGGCGCTGTAATTCTGCCACAGAGATACACTTAAAACAGCTAAAAAGACTTGGAGCATGCACATAAACCTTGTGTATACAAGCTTAGAAATAACGCTTTATTTTGGCTCAGTAGCTTCTGCAGCATGAACATGAACTGTTACTGTTTTGTGCTGTTAGCGGCTTCTGACTAGCATCAACACATGGGGTGATGACATCATCGTTTCACAAAATTTACGGATAGGCTGTACAGACGAAAATGCAAAGGCGGCATTTTCAGATTTATCCACTCTGGGACCCGGTTTCAAAAAATAGCGGTTTCACCTTCCGAAAACGCCGGATCCATGTGGATGAAACGCCTATCTGCTACAGAATTTGTGGGTATACACAGAAACACGTCTCCGTGTGGGCAGGACCTGTAAAACCTCATAAAAGTATACAGGGTAGCCTAACCCACACCATCACATCTCTCCTGCAGAATGGAGAAGATTGCTGCTCAGACCCCCAAACTCTTTGAGTGGGGGCTCTAGTGGCAACACTCTCTTTTTGTTGTTGTTGATAGAAGGAGCTTGATGACGGCTGGGGCTGTTCCCTGGCAGCAGCCCTTTTAGACTGAGAGTAGTGAGGTAAAAACTTCTTAAATGCGGCTGACTGCTTTTTTGCCTCCTGAAGCCCAGAAGGTGAGAGTGGGGCTGTCATGAGTCGGTTTTGATTTTCTCACTGTAGACTGCCTTTGTTCTATTATTATTAAACTGTTTCTGTTACCTGCCATCGCTCTTGGGTCCTCTGTCTCTCCTGCCAAGGACATCAAGGAGAAACGATTTATCCTTCTCTATAATGCCCAACAAGTTCAGCCACAAATGTCTCTCTGTCGCTACTAATGCTGCCATGGAGCGACTGATGGCTTGGTCTGTGTCCTTAGTAAAGCAAAGAGACAGGTCTGCAGACTTTTAAAGGTTGGCGTGGTACGCCTGCATGATGGCCATTGTGTGCAGGCACGCACCAGCCTGACCTGCCACCATATACGCTCCCACCAAAGCAGATGTAGTACAGCAAGGTTTGGTGGACAGCATCAGGCTTTTAAGGGATGATGCAACGTCGAGTGAGAGGTAGCTGGCCAAAGCCTCTTCCCAATGAAGTGACAAGTCCTACATTCCTTGGGTGGAAGAAGCTGCAGATCGGGCTGATAAGGGCTGAGAAAGTGCTGAAACAGTCTCGAGCTCCTCTGCCAGCTCCATCTGCGGTCCCCCACGACATCACAACCCTCGCCACCTCGGCAGACATGTGACCCGAGCCGTGGGGAGCACAAGCCTGGCCGGCTTCATCGAACATGTCTAGGCGGGAGCAGAGCACCCTGAGTGGCAGCTGCTCATAGTGATCACAGGCAGCCCCCTCAAGAGCTGTCCAAAATCAGTTTCCTGAAGTACATTCATGGGCAAACACTGCCTGCAATGTCATTGCCTGATAAGGCAGAGAGGCAATACGCAGCCACATATGTAACATAAGCAATGCTTATATCTCTTATGGCACTTCATGACAAAAATATTGACATCCTCTTCTACAGTGGTATGTGATTTGAAGTCATCTCCACTTATAGGGACACAAGTGCCTCAGTGGTCTTCATGATGTCAGTTAGAACATTATTTTTATCCATTATCATTCTGATAACTTTGTTCTCAAAGTGAATGGATCTATGATAGAGAGAACTATTAAACAAACTTTCCATTCTACATTACATGAAAATAACTACAGTATAAAGTTATGCATCTTAAAGTTTTTATCAATGAGTTCAGGTCATGACCTGCTTATGTTCAGTATCAATGAACAATGTTTTGGTTGTTGAATTTTCTTAGAAATTTAAACTTATACCAATATATGGAACTCATGCTTAGGTAGCAAATGAAAGGCATTGCCTGACCAAGCCCCTTGTAGAATCAAGCTATATTTAACATTGTTTTGTATGCTGAGTATTTTAAACAGTAAAGCAATTCCTATTCGTATTTTTTTTTTTTTCAAGAACATTTTACTCATTCACTTTGTAGGCTTTATGCACAAGCACTAGGAATCGCATGAAACATTACAAGCATTATTTTCTCTGGTTGATGATGCTCGGCAGAAAATAAGTCAATGGAAATTGACTAAGTTATAGAAATTGTATTGGCCCATATTCGCAGCGTAGTAAAACCACAAAAGCAGGTTTTCATTTATGTTTTACTTCTTTATAGTAAATGTTCAGTATTGCATGTTTTCATGAAGGGTCTATATTCTAAAAGACATATCTTTTATATAAACAGCACAAACTCTTTACTTCATGCTTTGTTCATCATATTGCATGGTTTTAAGATTCTTTTGCGAACCTCTTTGAGTTTTAAACCATAGATTACAGGATTGAAAAGAGGTGGCATAATAATCATCTCTAAAGCCAAAAAATTACGTATAGGAAAATCACTCGAACCATATCTGCTGTACAGCATGTCAAAAAGTAAAAGACATATGAGGTACACATGTCTGCCAGAATTTCCTTCTGCACTCTAATGATGCAATGACAAGCTTAATATAGGATACAATAATTACAACAAAAATGCAAAAATAAAATGAAATAAAAACAAGTCCATAAATGTTATTGGTGACAGTCGATTCACATGAGAGTTTTACTTCTGACCAGTTTTCACAATACAGTTTATCAATGTGATATTTACACAATGTCAACCTGCTTGTTAATAGAACACCACTGAATATAGTAATAAATGGTACAGTCCAACAGAAGCCAAGTAAAATAATACAAGAAAATGTGTTCATCTTTGAGTGATAGTCTAAAGGTCGGCAAAAGCCTGGAAGAAACACGTTAGATGGGATCACGTATGAATCCAGTATTAAATCTTGCAGGAATTTAGGATAGAACCCAGTGGCTCCATATACTCCATTTACACACAGATTACACATAAAAATGTACATTGGTTCATGAAGGGCCCTCTCCAAGACGATAACAACACTGAGCCATAAATTCAGAAACAATATCAGAACATAGAGAAACAAAAAGCATGCAAAATATATATGTCTGCTTGATTTAGAGCCTTTTGGTTCCATCAGAGTGTAGGTTGCAAAATAGGTCCAACTGTCCATTGTATGCTACTCTAAATTGTGATTTTTCCTATACACGATAATTTGATATCTGATTCTTTGAAATTCACAGATAAATAAATAATATAAATATAATTAAAAATAACAATTACATGACAAGACTTAAAAATTACATAAAAAATTGACAAATGTTGTTTTAAAACAATCAGCACTGATAGACTATAACCATGCTAGAGTCATCATGTCACATACTGACAATCATGAAGAGGATCTAAAGACAACTGACATGCTTATCAATATTCTTTTTTCCTCACAGCAATTTCTCTGTGACCCTCTGACACATAAACCTCTGGGATTATTCTGTAAACTGTGTTTTCAGTGTAACTATGCATGCTCTTCCCCATTTCATACTGTAAAGAACAAGATACATGCATCCCTAATTCAATTAATCTTCCATTTATATTAAATTGTAATGTAAAAAACAACAAATCTTTTCAGTGGGTGAATTATATTGCATGTGTGTGTGTGTGTGTAGAATTATGTGCAAATGTGGAAAATAGATCTCCTCCTCATTGGAGGAGATAAAGGAGATAAAGGTACCCTTTCAATAGAAACTCCTAGTTCTAAGTCTATTCTGTAAGGGGATAGACAAAAACAGATCAATAAAGTTCTGAGTCCCAGCCCACAAGGGTAAGAGTGTAACAGATACAACCACGTTCTGAGCCTCCAGTCGGTGAGGAAAGAGACACACACTACGTTCAGAGTCTTTGTTCAACAGAACAGTAAGAACTACAGCACATTCTGAGTCTCCATGCCAATGAGACAAAAGCAGATTGACTAAGTCTGAGTGCCCTATCATACACCCGGCACAATGCAACGGCAGGCACAACGCAAGTGTTTTTTGCTAGTTTCAGCCCAACGCAGTTATCATTTTCATGTCACCACGTTGTTTAAATAGCAAATGCATTCGTGCCAATCTGTTCGCCCATGGGCATGCTTGTTTAAAAATGAGCTGTGTTCAGGCACATTGCTGGCATGTTGCTATTTTGAGGCAACTGAAACGACTGTGCCACTGACCAAAAAAAACCTGGTCTAAAGTCAATGGCGCAGTATTTTTTGTTATTTAAAGGGCGTGTTATTAATATGCACCTATTATGCGGGTGCAAAATGCGCGTACACTTTGCTTGTTACACACACAGGGATGCGCAGCATCACACAAACATGCTAAATATGAAAAATAAAAGGATTACAATGTAAAAGTTTATTGTTGTGTACATAAAGATAAAAATGCCTACATGTCATAATGGATAGTCATTGCATGTATCATAATTATGATTTTGCAGTAATGACAAGTAATTAATTTGGCTAATTATTTGATCAGTCGTGGCAATGTATTTAAACTGACACATCAGGTTGAGAGTGTCTATTCTGCCATGTAGCAATCCACAATGGCTTTTTTTTTCCGCAATGGCTTTTAAAAAAAATAGGAGATGACACTCTGATTGGTTTATTGCATGTTACGCCCAAAACACACCCATGACTCATTTCACAAATTCACACTTACATATAATTAAATAGAGTAGAGGTTATGCAAAGTTTAACTACTTCAGTGCCAGAAAAAAACTATTCCAGTTGAGGCCCAATAAAGAGATAGTTCACCCAAAAATAAAAATTCTGTCATCATTTACTAACCCTTAGGTTGTTCCAAACCTATATACATTTCTTTGTTCTGTTGAACACAAAGGAAGATGTTTTGAAGAATGTGAGAAATTGAACAGTTCTGGGGCACCATTGACTTCCATATTATTATTTATTTATTTATTTTTCCTACTATAGAAGTCAATGGTGCCCCAAAGCAGCCTGTTAACAAACTTTCTTCAAAATATCTTCCTTTGTGTTAAAGCAGAACAAAGAAATATATACAGATTTTGAACAACTTGGGGGTGAGTAAATTATGACATTTTCATTTTTAGGTAAACTATCCCTTTAATTTGCTCTCAGTAGTTTATTCATAAGATTCTATATGTGAATCCTTATCAGGAAAATTTGGAAGAAGGGATTTTGTTTATTTAAAGTGATTCTGGAGCTACCAGCAGTTAATACAGTCACACTGCCAAAAGAGGTTAATACTGTCATTTTGACCGCCCTTCACAAAATAGTGGATTATTCAGAAAATATTAATCAGTGGCATTTAATATTTTGGCTTTTATAATTATATTTGTTAGTCTTTCTTCATACAAAAATAGTAACAAAATAAAAAGGTTGAACCTCTGGTTGAGTTGACATGAAATGACCCAACATAGTTTTAATTATTTATTCATGTATTTATTTATTATCATTATTAGCATCTTCACTGTCATGCTTTTGAGTCATTTGGTGGTGGAATAAAATCCATAAACATGAAAATAAATAAAATTAAGAATTTCTAAAGACACAGTTCTTCATTGAGAACATATTATCCAAGTATATGAAGGCTTTATGATTAAAAACTACTACTCCTGGGTAATCATGCAGTTATTACTCTTTGAAAGCTGTGACACATGCCTGTGACCTGCCATCTTTTCAAAAAAGAACATGAACTGTTATCAACATCAGTATCATGATATTGGCATATATTGACCATAATGCTTCACTCATTTACAATAAACCACAGTCTATCTGTAGTTTTTGCTAAAGCATGACTGTAATGCATGAGTAATGTAAACAAATTTGCTTTGACATTGCACATAAAACAATTAAACAAGAATAAAAAAATAATATGCAGTGTATTGTTTATTGTTTTCTGATATTAACAAAAGATTTCAAGATTCTTTTGCGTACTTCTTGGAGTTTTAATCCGTAGATTATTGGATTGACAAGAGGTGGCACAATAAGCATCTCTAGAGCCAAAAAATTCCGCAGATTCTCTGAGACATCACTTGAGCCATATCTGCTATACAAGGCATCAAAAAACACAGCAACAATATAATTCATCATTGTAATCAAATGAGGGACACAAGTCTGCCAGAATTTCTTTCTGCACTCTAGTGATGCTTTACATGCAATGATAAGTTTAATATAGGAAAAAACAATAAATACACACAGGCAAGAATAAAATGAAATTACAAAAAATCCATAAATATTATTGATAACAGTTGATTCACATGACAGTTTTACTATAGACCAGTTGTCACAGTACAATTTATTAATTTGATATTTACACAATTTCATCCTATTTGACAACACAACACAAATGATCATGTAAACTAAGGGTAGGATCCAGCAGAAGGCAAGTAATACACTGCAAGACAATTTGTTCATCTTCGAGTGATAGTCTAAAGGTCGACATATGGCCAAATGTCTGTCATATGCCATCACTGTTACTGTAGTACAGTCACACATAACTGAACTGTAGATCACAAAAGCTTGAAATGCACACATGTAAGAAGGAATCACATATGAATCCAGCATTAAATCATGTAGGAATTTAGGATAAAATCCTGCAGCTCCATACATATCATTTAAACACAGATTACACAGAAAAATGTACATTGGTTCATGAAGGGCTCTCTCCAAGACAATAACAACACTGACCCAAGTGTTCACAAACAGTATCAGAATATAGAGCACCAAAAAGCATGTGAAATAAATATGTCTGAATGATTTTGAGTCTTTTGGTTCCATCAGGGTGTAGGTTGCAAAAAAGGTAATATTATTCATGTTCTATTGATGTAACTACACAATTTTAAAATGTATTGTATTTTGATTCTTTATGTTCACCATAAAACAATTAAAAACAACAGTTATATCTAAAATAAATGAGCATCATATAAGACAAAAATCTACCTAAATGACAAATAGCTTTTAAAGACAATGATTTCTAAAACCATTCAACCATTACCTTAAATGCTAAATTTCAAATCTTGCAGTACATGGTCTCAGTCAAGATTTGGAGGCTGTAATAACCACTGACATGCCTATAAATAACGTGTTTGCTAATGGCAACATGTCAGTAAACCCCAGGGGTTATTCTAAGAACTTGGTTGGTCTTTCATATGATACTTTGAAATACACCATTTTTTGTCACTTAAATCACCAGATGTTTTGAAAATAAAGGACTAAAATGTGCTTAACATATGTGAAGGCAATAAATAATATTTATCCACCTTATTTTTCACGTAAGAGCGGGTGCAGCCATTTGTAAATTTAATGTGTTTGGCTTTTGGTGACATCTGCTTTCAGTTATTTTTAGCTGTACAACTCTTTATACTGCTTGATATTGAAGATTTTTCTTACCATAATATTTTATTGTAGTGTTGTAATTAAAAACACACTGGTCTGTAGTGCAAATTGTTTTACAGTTTACTACACTTCATTACTCTTCTAGTTATTTCCCTGTAGCGGCTAATTGAATCAGAAGTCTTGCACAATAAATTGATTTATTGAAGAAGTCAATTAATTTATTTGTTGGAAATGTTTAAATGATGCTTAAACAAGCATATTGAGTAGGCCTACAACTTTTGTCAATGTAAATATTCCCTTTTTCCATGATCACAGAGGAGGAGAATCAGAGATTATGGGTCACATATTTTGGTCTGTTTTTCTGCACATATGTGCCTTATTATTAGTAAATTATGTACAGAATTTGGTCTCTAATATCACAGTCTCAGTGTATTAAGCCACATTAAGCATTTTCTTTACATGAGAGGAACGTTTAACATGTAAACGTGTTGCGTTCATATTTTAGGCTCATGATATGCGTATCTCCAAACAGTATGGTTTAATTGATATGTACAGAATTTTTTGTTTGTCTTGGTGCATTAAGCCACATGAAGTGTTTTTCTTGTTACACATTTTAGAATGTCCTTGTTCAAGTTCTGCTAATTCACAAGCGGAGTGAGAGTCATACTCGCAAAGGTAACGTTAATTATTAAACCAAACAAAGTCGAAACTTTCAAAAATACTTAACAGTGTGTTTATTTTATTGAGTGATGAGCAGTTGGTTTTATCAGTGCCATTATTAATAGATTTGCCATCCGGCATCTTCTCGTCATCTTCTCGACCTGGTGTTTTTACGAAAAAAAATAAATAAATAAATTGACCAGTTTTCTCTCAGAACGATGATATGAGTTACTATCGCCATTATCAATACAGCATTAATGACATACAATGGTGACATTTTACACAATCATGACAGAAAACAAATTACTGCACTAAACTCAATTATGGAAAGGCTGCGTGATCCTTCCAGCATGCCGGATAAACAAAGAAGTTACCCAGAGCTCAATGCGGCGTGACGTCACCTTCACATTCTCAATTGCGTGTAAACTCTGAAATGTCATAAGAGTCCCATGAAAATGACGAGAACCACCATGCCAAGTTCTTTTGTTTGGGTTTATTAACATGTCAGATCAGATAGATGCACAGATTTTGGGAAAACAATTAAAGACACAGGAACGGCAACATCAAATTTTATGAGACATCGCACCCACAAAGGTTAGTCAAATTAACTCACACAGCTGGCTATTATACTGCGATGTAGCTGTATGACTCTTTTGAATTGCCAGCCTGTTAAAATATGACCAAAAATATATCTAACCTTTAAACCTATTATAAACATTCAGATTTTAGTTTTTCTAAGAAAATGTTTGTTCATTTATTTATCCATGTCTTTTTAGATAACTGGTATCAATCTCAGACAAAATAATTTGCCAGATCTATGGAAACCCTTAGAGGTTGTTCCACATTATTAAGCAAGTCACAGTTCTCATGCAATATGGGGAGGAAGAAAGATCTTTTTGAAGATGAAAAGCATGAAATGGTGCAATGTTGTGCAAAAGGCATGAAAACAACTAATATTTTGTGAAAACTGAATGGAGATTATCAAATTATCATAAGATTTGTGAGTGATTTAGAGCACAGCAGAACTAGGTCAGATAAAGGCTTACAGAGGAAAGTTCCTGTCCAAAAAATTAAGTGAAGTTCCTAAACGTAATTTAGGGAGGAGCGAGCCCATCTAATCTTCCAATCAACAGCCAGAGTATATAAGCAGCTGCTTACCTCTCTTCAGTCTCAGCTGTTTCAGCATCCGGTAGTGCTGTACTGAACAATGTCCGACACCACGGAAATTCCACCATCCCCCTTCAGACGACGAACTTTCCCCGAGACACCAACAGTCACATCTCGCGTAAGATCGGATCACACAGATCCAAACACGGATGCTCTTTCTGAGTGCTCATACAGACCACGCTGCGGATAGCCACTCTCTCCTCCACGCTCAGGATCGCCCGTTTAACTGCGCCTCATCTGTCTTCTTCACAGACTTCATCTCTTCTTTCTACCGCCGCTAATACACTGATTCTACCCATTTCAAATGGTCCGCCAACAGCCTACGTCAAGTCCTCTCCAGCTCTGGAATTAATTTCTCCCGCAGATCATCAAAAGCTAAACTCTACGATCTTCTTTAGTTCTAACAACAGTTCCAGCATGCCAACAAACACTTCAGCATCATAAAAGCAAGACTCAGAAGTTTCTCTTCCGACCTGATGTCCTGAACATAAACATTTACAGCACGCTAATCCACAGTCCGTTGCCGCCGCACGCACTTCCTCGTCCGCCGTTTTTCCGCCCGATCAACAACAGCTGCCGCAAAAACAGTCCCGCTTTTCCAGCTCTTCCCATATGCAGCTCCACTCCTCCGGCAAGAACTATCCAAACTTACTCCTGTCTACCGCACTTTACTTCCTTCTATGGATTATGAAATGAAGCCTCTTGAATCTTGAAGCTTTTAAAAATAAATAAATACATTTACAGCAGCCATAAACCAGCCAGTGCAGCCAAAGAATATAGATGTACAGCTCAGTCATTCCATTAAGCAAATAAAAGCCTGGCAATGTTAAACGTGTAGATTTCTGATAATATATTTTCCATACTAATGTGTTGCAATAAACTTAAATATAACAATAAAAATACTAACCGAGTTTGATGCAAGTAAATCATGCTCTAATTATGATAGGGTTTTATACTGTCTTTATGGCAGAATGTACGATCATGTAATGTAATGTAATATATATATATATATTAGTAAATGGACTTTAAATTCCGTAAACCTGTAGAGTAGTGGTCTGGGTTCAACATTCTGAAACGCACGGCATTCATGTGACTGGAAAGATAGTTGAGACGTCTTTTATTTATCACCGCTCCTCTGAAAACATATGCATTCATTATAATTGAGCTGTGTATTCGATATGAGATTTGAAGCTTCAGTTTCATATGTAACATCACTAATTCCTTCTGCTTTTTCAGTTCTTTTTCAATCTTCTTCATGATAAACCCCTCGCAGATGGTTACTTCTTGCTCACCCAGGAAGCGGATCCTAGCGTGAGGCTGCCTCCGCTAGTCGTCCCTCACCCTCTATCCGTTTACAACTTACCTCATTCCTCCCCTCCCTTCTGTTCCCCAATTTCTTCTAACATTCTTCTTGGCACAGATCCTAGCGTGAGGTTGTCTCCGCAAATGATCTCAACACTCTTTTTGCCCACCAACCCCTTTCTCTCACTTCAGCCATCTTGGACACTAGTCAGTAATGGAGCCCTCCTCCCAGCATCCATCTTTTTCCAACACCAAACACTTCTTCAGGTCTGAGCCGCTTGCCAGCCCATTCTCTCGCAACAGCAGTCCCTCTTCCAGCTCCTCCCAACGCAGTTAACATGGAACAACCAACATTCTCAACCCATAACTGTTCCCTAATTCCATCAGGTGCAGACATTTGATCTTCTTCCTTTGAAGCAGTCATTTTTATATCTACCTCAAGCTTTGCAGCTAAGTGAGCAGCCTCTCTCTTCTTCAATCATTATTTCCCAGTTAGTTAGTGAAATGGACACCATCCAGACAATTTCCAACCAGTTCTTTTTTCAGGCCTGACAGAACATTTCAGCCGCAGTCTGGAAAGTATACCTGACTCCAGCTTGATCTGCAATAACTTATAATCTGCAACAGCTGGACCTGATATAGTGGAAGGCCTCATCAAAAAGAACTAGATTCCAGATTCATGATCGGCCCATTTTGATTCTCCACCTTATTCCGCATAAGCCCAATTGGAGTAACCAAATTAGATGAATTCTCCACCACCACAACATAGACCAAGCAATCATTCTCATAAACCTGTATCCCATAGTAGTAACAGCCAATCTATGGGGTTCCGAAATGTTAATTGCCCCTTAGAATTTCCGCCTGTTACCAGTTCATCATCATAGATGAACATATCCCAGGTCACCAAAATAAAATCACAGATGTTTTATCTTCTTTTTCAAATTTAGAACATTGGCTCTGGAAGCAGACTCCAATCAACTTCAATTCCTCCTGATTCAGAACTCTCATTCGTCTGGTCCATTCCCTCAAGACCTCTTCATAACGCATCCACAAATACCATACTGCAAGCCGTTTCTCTCAGAACAGGACTGGACAGCTTGGAGTTCCTTCAAAAAACTTCCACAGAGCTTTCCAGGAGTTTTCCCTCCTTTCAGTATCCTTCATCTCTTACCTCCATCATACCAATTTAATTCAGGAACAATCAAAATCTACCTCAGTGGCATACATTGCTCTCCAAGTTCATCCATGGCCAACAGTGCCCTGACTCTTCAAGTCCCCAGATATCCCTCCTCATCAAAGGTTTACAAAACCAATCCCCCTCAGCCAAACACCAGACAACCTTGTAACCATCCATTTTTCTTATCTTTCTGCAAAGGTGCAGCCATCACAGCAGCCCAGAGGGGCCTATCCGAACACCAAATTAAAATGATCGGTCGATGCCCCGCCTTTAAAACAACATATGTTCGATCAGTTCTACATCACAAACACTAGCATCTTTCTGAGTCTGGACCGCTTCTCCCTACTATTTTTGCATCTCCCCGAACAAGCGGACTGGAGGTACCAAGGATCGTATGTCCCATAAGGATTGCAGTGGGCCCTCATGTCCTTATGTGATCCAAACCACCTTGGAAGGACGGTAGCTCTGCGTTTTATCTATATACCGTAGGCTCCCTTTTTCTACGGCAGGCAGGTTCGCTCTGGATATCAGTGGCCCGTTTTCCCTTTTGGGACGAGGACCTCCTTCCCCTCTGTTGGCAGCTGGGGGCCCCATGTACTTCTGAATTCATGGGCCCCCATGTTGCAGACGTTGCGGCGGGACGTTCTCCAACCACGTACTCAAACCTCCAGTACCAAAAAACACTCCCGCAGGAGTAATTTTAGAAGTCACTGCCGCAGCAGTTCAGCGGCGAGATGCATCCTAGTCAAACTCACACAGCAGCAATAAACGCAAGCTCCCGACAGAGTTCCTTAAATAACATTGCCGCAGCAGAAGCCTGCTCATAGCTCCACATGGTGGACATAGTAGGGCGACGCGTTCCAGCCCAGCTCCCACAGGAGCCTCAATAAATATCACTGCTGCAGCAGTATTCATTCATGACTCCAGGCCAATTAATCACAACCACCTTGTGTTCCGACATAGGAAACACTAGTGCCACTCCTCACCTCAACTCTATTCTTCATGTTGCTTTAATCTTTCGCTCATTTTGGGGGGGTAACAAGCATTAACCATCTGGGTATCCCATATACATTAAATCCTTAAGCATTTTCAACCATCCAACTTGCTGTCCCAAATTTATTCTGCACTTTTTGGGGGGTGTATCAGAGCTCGAGTTGAAGATGCTTCATCGAGCCCCTCCTCAGTGGACAGCAAGCCAAATTAGCTAACCTAATATCCTAAAGATTATATGGGCAAACAAACTCGTTAATTGTATTAAAAGGGCAGCTATAAAAAAGCCAGTGTTGAGCAGCAAACGGGTATTTGAAGCTGCTGGTGCCCCTGGAGTCTCAAGAAGCTCAAGGACAGGTCTCCATGCTGGCCCCATAACTGCCAGCCAGCATGGAGACCTGTCCTAAAACGTTAGCACGCTTTGATTGATGGTTTGGAGATCGCGTGTTTCTCCGTTCGAGAGCGCATTTCCTGTTCACATCTGCGACAAAACAGCTGATAATTTACGAACGGAAGCTCACAGAAACGTGAAAAGGGTCTCATTTGAAAGAAAATATCCTAAGCTAAAAGATGATATAGTGTGACTAATTGAAGCAGCCCTTATCAAAAGTGCGGGGGTCGACTTCTATATTTTCAAAACTGCGGGGGTCCTGACCCGCCTGTCCCCCATGCCAACGGCGCCCCTGGCTGCATTTATGTCATAAAGAAGTGGCTAAATATTATTATTTGGTTAATTTAGAAGAAATCTACAGTTGCAAACAGATGGTGGGTAGTAGGCTTATAACAAACACCATCTAAATGTGTAATTTGAAAGTTTTCTTTCCATTAGAGTAAAAGAAGACATGGAAGCAAAAATAGACAAAAATCTTAAAATTGTCTGCTACATAAAAGAAATGTTCTAATAACACCAAAAGAATTAAAACAATTTATTGATTTGTGCAAAATAAACAAATTATTAGTGCAACTATGTCCCTCTCCTTGGTGCAGTCATTTATTCTAAATATATAGCTTGAAAGTAGTGTAGAAAACGTCCCTGCTCCTGCCCCACACCATTAACTCTCTTAACTAAAGTCACTTCCGTTACATTATTAAGATGGCACAGAAGTCACATCTCAAGTAGCAACTAAAGTCACTTTCGTTACATTACTAAGATGGCACAGAAGTCACATCTCAAGTAGCATATACTGTACACTACTGTACATCGCAAAGTGTCAATGAATCATTGTGACTTGGTTCCCCAGCATGCTTTGCAGCCGGGGACAAATCAGAGTGATTCCTTATTCGAACTATAAAAGTGTGAGTATAGTTGCTCTCAAATATATTTTTGGTGAACTCCATAGTCACTTTATTTTCACATTAACAAAACTGCTAAAGGTTTTTTTTTTTTTTTTTTTTTACAGGTAAAAATAATGACCACAACTATCCCTAGTCAAAACTATTGTGAACTATCCTGAGACTCAAAGCGCTGACTTGCATAAACAAACACCCCACTTCTTGTTTTTCCTCACTGCATTATTCGCAAGAGATTCAGATATCTTGACAAGAGAATAAAGAGATGGTGCAATAATCTTTCTTAGAGCCAGAGGTCATTAACTATCATAAGTTTAGTCATTACTATCATAATTATCCCTCATAGGACATTATTTCTCTGTGTGGCCATTTTCCCCAGAAGACCAAGAACAGTGCTATTCTTGGTGATGGCATAGAAAACAGGATGGGACTGTTACAATTGCCAATACAGAGATAATGTACAAAAAAAAAAAAAAAAAAAAAAAAGAAAAACCTATTTTGCTGTTTGATGGCATTCCTCTCTTGGGGTATGTTGTCAGAAAAGGTCAACATTGGGAAAAACATGGGCAATAATGTTGGAAATATTACAAAAAAGCTGTTGAATATATATATTTATGTGTGTGTGTGTGTGTGTGTGTGTGTGTGTGTGTGTGTGTGTGTGTGTGTGTGTGTGTGTGTGTGTGTGTGTGTTAGTGTGTGTGTGTGTGTTAGTGTGTGTTAGTGTGTGTGTGTGTGTGTAACAGGTATACAAAGTTTACTGTTAAATATATATATTATTATTAGAATTGACACAAAATTGTTTATTTTCATATACCTGATATAACTGCCTAATTGAAATGTCATGAGCCAACATAATTTCCTGTTTTGTCTCCTCATCTTCCTCTTGGAAGAGATGAGTTGTAATCTGGCTCCTGAAAATCTTTTTAATCTTTATTTTAATTAATGTTTTTATGTTTTTATTTTCACTCCAATTTATGTGTATAATGTTATCTTTGTGATTATTTTTGTCATTTCACCCTTTTTGAGTTATATTTTTTTCTAATATATGGAAATGGTGATCACATGGTGACAAGTGTACATCATATGTTTTACAGAGCACGATAAGGGCGAGTCATTTATAGTGGCTGTTTATTTGTTTTATACATCAGGTATGTTTTCTGTTATATAATTTTTCTTGTTTAATGTGATTTATTTCCTCTTTGCTTTTGGAAATACATGGAAGAGAGCATGATAAGGGCGAGTCACTCATAGAGGCTGTTTATTTGTTTAATATATCAGGAATAAAAGATCGCTGAAACTGCAGCTTGCTGTCCAGTTTTTCATAACACAACGTAGTCACTTTTGTGGCCAGCGGTTTAGACATTAAAGGGTTAGTTCACCCAAAAATGAAAATTATGTCATTAATGACTCACCCTCATGTCCCGTAAGACCTCTGTTCATCTTCGGAACACAGTTTAAGATATTTTAGATTTAGTCCGAGAGCTTTCTGTCCCTCCATTGAAAGTGTTTGTACGGTATACTGTCCATGTCTGTACTGTACTGTGACATCAGTGGGTTAGTTAGAAGTTTTTGAAGCATCGAAAATACATTTTGGTTCAAAAATAACAAAAACTACGACTTTATTCAGCATTGTATTCTCTTCCGGGTCTGTTGTCAATCTGGGTTCACGACTCCGCAGTGACACTGCTGATGTAAGACGCTGCTGACGTGTTATCTAGTGCGCCAGAGCTTCGTTTACAGTCTGAGGGAGACGCACGCTGTATTCAAGCTATTCTACATTGTTTGTATTTTGGTATTGCTATATTTTTTAAAATGGTGCGTAAGTGTGCACGTCACGGATGTCCTAATCGCCAAAAACAATGACGTAAAAGTGCATTACCAATGCCAACAGATGAAAGGATTCAATGGAATCAATTCAATGGAATCAATTCAATGGAAAGGATTCCGGAAGAGAGTACAATGCTGAATAAAGTCGTTGTTTTGAGTTCTGTCTATGTACAGTCACAAAGCACGGACTGGATAGAGCAAGCCTGGCTGGGTCTGCCTCCTCCGGGGGCAGCGCTTGCAGGCTCACTACCTGGTCCCTGAAGGGAGTGGTAGGAACCTTGGGCACATAGCCAGGCCAAGGTCTATGTGGCCATCGCCCTGCCCAAACTGTAGGCACGATTTGTCGACCGAAAATGCCTGCAGGTCCCCTACCCTCTTGATGGAGGCCAATGCAACCAGCAGCAAAGTCTTCAATGAGAGAATCTTTAAGTCTGCTGACTGCAAGGGCTCAAGGGGAGCATTCTGGAGTGCTCGAGGCACCAGAGCAAGGTACCAAGAGGGTATGGAGAGAGGTAGAGAAGGATTTCACTGTCTCGTCCCTCTAAGGAACCTGATGACCAGGTCTTGCTTTCCAACAGACTTGCCATCGATGTGGTCATGGTATGCAGATTTTGCAGTAGCATGAACTTTGAGAGAGAAGGGAGACAGCCTACGCTCCAACCTTGCTGCAAGAAGGAAAGCACGACTAGGGAGTAAGTCACCTATAACCTCCACGTCCCATCCAGGAGTTTCCAGGGGTCTGGAGGTGGGTACCAAGGGGTGCCCCCATCTCTGGGAAAGAATGTCCTTCCTTAGAGGAATGCGCCAGGGAGGGGCTGTAGTGAGGAGCATGAGTTCTTGGGACCAGGTCCGGTTGGGCCAATAGGGTGCAACTAACAGGACCTGCTTCTCATCCTCCCTGACTTTGCACAAGGTCTGTGCAAGTAGGATCACTGGGGGAAATGCATATTTGCAAAGGCCCCGATGCCAGCTGTATGTTAGTGCATCTGTGCTGAGTGTTCCCTCAGATAGGGAGTAAAACAGCTGGCAGTGAGAAGTTTCTGGAGAGGCAAACAGGACTACCTGAGACCACCTGGGGGTTGAGCACACTGGGGACATGAATGGCTTGAAGCACCCTCAGATGCTTCTGACGCTAAAGGAGTGTGACGGGAGCGTAGACCACCTTGGAGGTTGATGTACGCAATTGTCGCAGTGTTGTCTGTATGGACCAGCACATGCTTGCCCTGTAACGGCATCTTCAGGTGGCTCAGAGCAAGGCGTATTTCTAGCAACTCAAGGCAGTTGACATGCCAATGCAGTTGGGGGCCCGTCCACACCTCTGACACTGCATGCCCGTTGTACGTGGTACTCCAGCCGGTGGCAGAGGCATCTGTGAACACCACAGCACGCTGGGACACCTGCTGTAGGGGCACTTCTGCCCGAAGAAACAAGGGGTCCAAACACGGGCCTTGCTGGCATTCTGGAGTGATTGGCACTCAGTATGTGCAGCATTGCCATGCCCATCTCGGGACTCAGCCGTGAAGCCAAGCTGAAGTGGTCTCATATGAAGCAAACTGAGCGGGGTTACAACCATTGTGGCTGCCATATGCCCCAAAAGCCTCTGAAAGAATTTCAGTGGGACTGCTGTCCTGCTTTTGAACGTATTCAAGCAGATCAACACTGACTGAGCACATTCCTCTGTGAGGCATGCTGTCTGATCGACCGAATCCAACTCCATACCGAGAAAAGAGATCCTCTGCACAGGGGAGAGTTTGCTCTTTTCCCAGTTGCCCTGAAAGCCCAACTGGCTGAGTTGACTGAGCACCAATTCACACAACTGATCCCGAGACTGAGCTAGGATGAACCAGTCGTTGAGAGAGTTGAGGATGCGAACGTCCTGTTCTCTTATGGGAACAAGGGTTCCCTCCATGACTTTTGTGAAGATGCAGGGAGACAGGGCCAGCCCGAAGGGCATACTGATATGCCCGACCCTCGAACGCAAAGCGCAGAAACTGCCTGTGCCGAGGGAGAATCGAGACATCATTGCAAACCAATCTTGGGGGCGGATGCACTCGAAAATGTGTTTCTGCATGAGCATTTTGAACGGTTGCTTGTGGATGTCGAACATGACCAACTGAATGGGAATCATGGGTAACCTGAGACAATTTCTTGTTGTTTTAATACCAATATACTATTGTTGATTCATTTTGTATTTTCCTTGTATTTTTACCTTGTAAAGTGCTTTAGAGAAGCTCTTTTAAAGGTGCTATAGAAAATAAAGTTATTATCATTATTATATATAATGTCATCTAACTAGAAAAAGTATCTTGGATTACTGATTAATATAATATTGTATATATAACTTAATATTTTAATATTGTTGAAGTGTTCATCTCGCTGATTTCTAAGTGGAACCTACTCTACAAGCAAGAACATTTAAAAAAAAAAAAATTAAAACTCAAATCAACATTTCATATCCATGATTTTGTGTGTGTGTATTTGATAAGTAGTTATAGTCAGACAGTCATTACTAAATAAACCCCAGGATGATACAAATCCTGATCACCTTGTCCAAATGTATTTTGGGATTCTGAAACCTCAGTGTGCATTAAATGCATGTGCAGCATAATGACAGGATAAAGGCATCATTCATTTTACTATTATTTTTTCTTAGCTTTATTTTACATAAAGCAGGGGCAACCTTTTTTTTTCCCGACAGTGCAATCGCTTCCTGCTGGAGCGATTGCACAACACATGCCGCGAGCAGCAGATCTTTTATTATGCCACAGTCACCGGCGCTGCTTCCGCTTTTCCGGTCATGAGTATGAGTTAACGCAGCTCTGTTTATCATATTAGATACATTTGAGAGTGTCGAAAAATTATGTTATAACGTTACTCTGTGCATTCGCTCGGTGGCTGTTGTGAGACACTGTTGCACACTGCAGTAAGCTAGATCAATTTTAGAAAATCATATTAAATGCTGGTTGGCTTGTGTTGATAAATTGCATGCAATTAATTTTAAAACATATTGTATGATGGAGAAAATTCTGTATCACTGTAACTAAAAATAAAGCTGCATCTGATTATGCTATGTTAGCTACTTCACAAAATAGTGTTTTTCTCTGAGGCATGGTAAAGCATGGTACTCGAAAAAAAATCAAGAAAATTAGATTCAAACAATAATAGCTCAAATGTGTTGAGCTATATAACAATAATTAGTTAGTCTGTAAATATATCAAAACAGTTGTTCCCTTGTCTATTAAAACATGTAAATATTAAAGCGTCCTTAAAGCGACTCTTCACACGTCCCGGAGCCTTGGTTAACATTGCAATTTTCTCACAATTTACAAATAGTTGGAAACATTTGGGATATTGTAAGTACTCAAGTGAACAAAATATGTAACACTGGCCTTGTGGTT
Organism: Chanodichthys erythropterus; assembly: GCF_024489055.1. NCBI lineage: Eukaryota > Metazoa > Chordata > Actinopteri > Cypriniformes > Xenocyprididae > Chanodichthys > Chanodichthys erythropterus. Next base: position 21,934,613 of record NC_090242.1, on the reverse strand, counting down.
TTTGTATATTTTACTGCAAAATTCTTACATATTGCACCTTTAAAACACATAGAGCAGGAATATTAGACTGCTGTCTAATAAGATCCAGTACACTGATACGGATACACATGCATTGTCTGTCTCGTTTTTCTCTTAAAGGTCCCATGGCATGAAAATGTCACTTTATGAGGTTTTTTAACATTAATATGAGTTCCCCTAGCCTGCATATGGTCCCCCAGTGGCTAGAAAAGGCAATTGGTGTAAACCGAGCCCTGGGTAAATTGAGAAAATGAAAGCTCAGACAGCCCAATCTGGAATCTTCCCTATATGTTGTCATACGGGGAAAGGTTACCTCCCCTTTCTCTGCTTTTTCTCCGCCCATGAGAAAATTAGCTACTACAGTGAGATTTGAGCACAATATATATATATATATATATATATATATATATATATATATATATATATATATATATATATATATATTTTTTTTTTTTTTTTTTTCCTCGAGAGACATCATGCCTTGTAAACAAGCGAAGCATGGCAGTTGCTCAGTGTTTGGATGTACAAATGAACACCAAAGTATTTTTTTACTTCCTTCATCCAAGCCTATGAAGAAACAGTGGGTTAATTTTATTTTCTCTGGTAATGCGCTGATACAACTTCCCATAGTTTTGTATGTATGCACCACACATTTCTCTGATGACTGTTTCCTCAACGTGGGCCAATACAGCCCAGTTACTGTCGCTAATGTAAAGGTAGACAGCATCACGTATGTGTGTGAATACACACACTGTAACACGAGTGTTGTACATTTCTTTGTTGTTCAGATAACCGTTCTGCTGTTGGTGTTATGGTGCACGCGATATCCACATTTCCAGATGGCAGAGCTTGATGTAATTGTAATAAGATTGTAAAAACTTTTAAGATTTATGAAATAAAAAAAATATGTAAACAAATAAATGATGTTGGCATGGTAGCACATTTTCCACAATGGCACCTATCCGAATAATAATCCGCAGAGTATTGTTATCCACTTTTTCATGAGAAATTCTGTCCAAATGTCCTGTTTGTGATGATGACCTCTGAAGTCCCCACCAAAGGAAGTAGTCCATTTTAGCAATTTGTTACCAACTGCCATTTTTAAGACACAATAAAGGTTTAAAAAAATCACAAGCGGGTTATAACTGGTGTGTTTTATGTCATAGATCAAAACGTGAAAATATTTAGAGACTTAACCACAGACCACAGACCTTATTTCAGGCAATTTAGCAAAAACCCATTCAAAAAACCCATTGACTTAGGGGCGATGGAACCGGAAGTCCTAAAATGCTTACTTGCTTCCGGGTTTTGCCTACAAAAACACGCCATTGCTGAGGTACTCTATACACCATTGCATTATCCCTGGATAACTTTTGAATCACTATAATGAATATAGTGTATAGTGAATGATGAATAATGCATTTATGAATTCACTATGTTCGTATTGTTTACATTATATGCACTTAGGCACCTATTACCAACAAAACAGATATGTGATGCAGTTTTACTGACCACCTGCGGTTTCGACCAGGATCATTATTGTTGTGACCACTCCATTTTTCAGTTTAATGATATATATGTGGTTCCCAAACTTTTTTTTGAGTGGAGTACCCCCTGAGGTATTTACCATCCTTCTGCATACAACCTCTCTTCCACTTAGATTTCACCTTTTAAAGGACACCATTTGCCCCTTAAAGTAGAACTAAGTAACTTTTTTTACCTTCATAAATAGTTTTCTAAGTCCTTACGATGGTTAATTGATTTGTAGTGGTGTGTTTGAGGTGTGCACTAACCCCCTCAGGCATGTCTAGGCCAGAATACAGCACTTGCAAGTTGAGCTGCATCGACTCGACACAATCTCGCCTCATGTTCACGTTCACGTGAGAGTGACAAAATGCTTTACGGTAATTCAAAAACAATGTATAAATTATGACTTTATAAGACAATTTCGAAAATTACCCACCTCCATCGAGTGTACTGTATTTGCAAATTACCCACCTCCTCTTTCTTGTACTGTATTTGCAAAACTACTGCGCTGGTGAGCGTTGTAGTCCAGAGCTGCGCTTGGAGTGTTTATGAGTGTGATTCACTGAAGGAAACTGTAGGGGGAGCTTTGCAAATCTTTTCAGTGCATCTTTATAAATACCTTTACAACATTAATAATACGGTATATATTTCATAGATGTCATGTTTAAACTCACTACATTAGTTTTATTCAATTTATTCCTTTATATTTATATAAAGTAATACTTTTGATTTAGATATTGCTTTATATATTTTATATACTTGCTCACACAAGTGGCAAAACATTTAAGCATAAGCTTTATGTTAAAATCATAAACATTTTAAATTAAAACTTAAAATAGAAAAAAAAAAAACAGGCGACTCTCATCTTTTTACAAGAAATCCCCTAGGTCATAAAGAACTTTGTTTTTCCACCTTCACAAAGAGACCAGTGCTATCCATTATGTTTCCTGACGGTGGTGCTTCTCTGCTCTCCTCTGCTGGCCTCCCTGCATTGTCTTTGGTCAATATAAACCAATGTTTCATTTTGACAAAAATAATATTCAAAGCTTAAAGACTAAAGAATTACCTACGTACACGTCTGAATTTTTATCCCTCTGGAGTCTGAGGCTGTTTTGGGGCCCTGGAGAAGTTTTGGCATGCCCTGACATTTGTGCTTTTTTCAGTTGTTCATAAACATATTAATGGAAAAAGTGTCATTACACTGAATTCAGCACAAACTAGGCTACTATAATATGTGAGGAACATGTATGTACATGTTTGTTTGTTTTTTGAAGGAATAACGTTTATGCGTGGTTATTAAAAAATCAAAAAACTTAAGTCACTGAAATAAGGCCACAAAAATGTGATATATGTGTTCACAAGACTTCTGGGTATTTAATGTTGTAGACTAGAGTTTTTGCTTCAAAATTATGTAAAAATTATCCTGCCTACTCATTCATATAAAACAATATATTAATTAAACTTTTGTAAGACACTTTTTGTCAAGAAAAACAGTATGCGTGGAGGCGTGAATCTTAATGAATAATGCTGTGATTCACACCTGAGAAGACAAAAGATCCGCATAATGACCTTGATTGATTCTCATATGTTTGTCAATTTTCTATACAGAGGAGTAATATTTATTCAATATTTATTGTCATCACTATGAGTGCTGGAAATTGTTTTCAATTCATACTTGCAGCCGGAGGGCACTCTATGCACCTTTAGTCCAAAAATGTCTCAGTGAAGAACAGTCATACCATGTGACATTCCAGGAACTAATAGAGGCTTCCAGAGATTGCTATAATCATGGCTATAACATGCAGATAGACACTTTTGAAGATAATAAATACACGATTGAGATGATGTATACATGTATTGCCTCAGAATTTGTGTCTGAATAGTGCTCGCTCTGTGGGCGTGGCCGCATTAACGGGTAATGAGCTGAATCACAGTCGTCTGTCATGGCTCTCTTTACATACAGATTACATATACAGAGAATTTTTGTTTTTGATTTGACTTACATGATTTAAAACCTGTTTCTTTAGACATAAGTCAATTTTTTTGTGATTAGTATTCACAAAGTTACACTTAATTTTCTGAGAACTATCAGATTTGACTTCGTTCAGAGGGAGACGACAGATCACGCATCATGTTAGTTTTAGCACATTGTTTTATTTTTACTCTGAGTGTAAACAAATAAAAGAAGATATTTCACAGATTAAAATGGTGTATATACCTATTAATTGTATGTGTAAAATTGAGAGTATTTTTAGTCTCTTTCACACTGGTTAGAAAAAAACTGAGGTGGTATACCTCCGACTCCAGAGTGTTAACATTGTGCTGTAAATTTACCTGCTGCAACTGATGCTGTTACTAATATGTTGTTAATCTGTCGTAATCACCATGAGTCACAGTTGAGGCAAAGGAAAACGAAAGGTTGTTTTTTTTTTTTTTTTTATTTGCAGTTTTTTTTTGTTTTAATTTAATTAGTATTTTTAGTAGTTTGTTACAGTTATTCATAAAATCCTTTCTAATCATTAATTTTTTTTTTTTTTTTTCGATTTCTGGAAATCATCTCGCTACCCCTCCCTCACCCCCACATTGGGAACCACTGCTCTAGAGATATAATATACCAATGTACTATTGTTGATTTTTTTGTATTTTCCATGTATTTTTACCGTGTTTTTGAGAAGCTCATTTAAAGGCACTATAGAAAATAAAGCTATCATTATTGTTATATAATGTCATCTATCTAGAAAAAGCAACTTGGGTTGCTTAATTTTTTTATATTGTTGCAGTGTTCATCTCACTGATTTCCAAGTGGAACCTAACCTACAAGCAAGAACATTTTTAAAAAATTAAAACTCAAATCAAAATTTCATATCTATGATTTTGTGTGTGTGTATTTGATAAGTATTTATAGTCAAACAGTCATTACTAAATAAACCCCAGGATGATACAAGTCCTGATCACCTTGTCAAAATGTATTTTGTGATTCTGAAACCTCAGTGAACATTAAACGCATTTGCAGCATAATGAGAGGCATCACTCATTTTACTTTCATTTTTTCTTAACTTTATTTTACATAAAGCAGGGGCAACAGTTAACAGTTTTCCTTTTTTCCCTGATAGACACACTACAATATATACACAACATGCTTCATACCGTTATTCTTTAGTATAATTCATGCATAATTTTAGGATTCTTTTGCGAACTTCTGTTAGTTTTAAGCCATAAATTATTGGATTGAAAAGAGGAGGCACTATAATCATTTCTAAAGCCAAAAAATTACGCAGGGCTACAGGGAAATCACTTGATCCATATCTGTTATAGATGTTATCAAAAAGTATTGCAACAGTGAGATTTATCAATGAAAGTACATGAGGCACACATGTCTGCCAGAATTTCCTTCTGCACTCTAATGATGCTTTACATGCAATGATAAGTTTAATATAGGACACAGTAATTACAATCACAAGACTGAAATATAACGAAATAAAAATAAATCCATAAAGGTTATTGACAAAAGTTGATTCACATGAGAGTTTTACAATTGACCAGTTGTCACAATACAACTTGTCAATATGATTTTTACATGGTACCAACCTATTTGACAAGAAAACTGCAATGAACATAATAAGAAATGGTATGATCCAACAGAAGCCAAGTAATATGCTGCATGAAAATGTGTTCATCTTCGAGTGATAGTCTAAAGGTCGACATATGGCCACATGTCTGTCATATGCCATCACTGCTAATGTAGAATATTCACACATGACATAAGTATAAACAATAAAGGCCTGGAAAGCACACATGTAAGATGGAATTATGTATGAATTCAATATTAAATCATGCAAGATTTTAGGATAAAATGCTGCTGTTCCATAAATGTCATTTACACAGAGATTGCACAGAAAAATGTACATTGGTTCATGAAGGGCTCTCTCCAAGACAATAACAACACTGAGCCAAATGTTCACAAACAGTATCATAACATAGAGGAACAAAAAGCATGTGAAATAAATATACCTGTATGATTTAGTCTTGTGGTTCCATCAGAGTGTAAGTTGCAAAATTTGTCATATTTTCCATCATATATTTAAGTTTTTAAGCTTGCACTTGTCCGTATGCAAAATGCCCTCAAAATGTTGCAATTAAAAACATCTGTATCTCAAGTAACTCACATGTTTGCTTCAGTTTGAAAATATAAATGTAAAGAAATGGCATACGTGCTTTTAAAATACAATAAGAGTTAACATCAATCAATTACCACTGAATTGCCTTGATTTGTTAACTTGCATGCTCACATTCATGAAATGGAAGTATTATGGACTACTCATCTGCTTATAAGTTCTCTGAGTTTCAACCAAATAAAACCTAGGGGAAATTCAATAAGCTCTGGAGGGCTTTTTTTTTTTTTTTCTTTGAATGATATAGTTCACCCAAGATGTAAATCACAACTAATGTAAAAGTAAACTGAAGAAATATGAATGTTTTTTTTTTTTTAATTATTATTATTATTATTATTATTGTTGGTCTACAGTTTCTTCTTATTTAATCTTATTTAAACCTGGAATTTGAGGCTTAGTTTTAGGCACAAATCTAACTGCTGAAGAAAACTGAGTTCATGTTGACAACTTTGCATGAAAAAAAAATAAGGGAGGCCATTAAAGGGTACATAACACACATGGTTTCTGCCAATCTCATGTTAAGCTTGAGTACCTATAGAGTAGCATAGCATCCTTATCTCCAAAGAGTCTTTAGTTTTATCAGATTTATAAAAGACAGATACGCTGTACCGAGAAAATATCTCCAAAAACAGCCGAGCTCCTGGAGGCATGCCGTGGGTGAAGCTAAAGAGTGACGAGCATGCGCAGCTTTTGTGTAGCAATCGCCTGCCAGCTATTGATGGTCAGCTAAACAAATTTATTTAAACTAGGGGTGGGACGGTTCAGATTTCTCACAGTTCAGTTTGTATCACGGATTTATTGTCATGGTTTCAGTATAGTTCAGTATGTTCTATGTTCAGTAAAAAACTGTCAAATGAAGATAAAGAAAATAAAAACAAATAATCTAACTATAAAAAACAAATAAATACATGAGAGCTAAGATACAAATAAAATGCTTTACAGGTTTTTTTAGGTATGTAACAGTAATCAAATATAAAATAACACTTTATATAAACTTATTTGAATAATTAAATAAAACTGAAACATTATTGAAGTTACAAAAGCCATTCAGTCAAGAGTGATTTATAGTGATTTATCCTTTGTCATTTGATTAATATTAAAGGTGCACAATGTAATATTTTCTGTCCGCTAGAGGTCTCTAGAGGTCTATTCAAAACAAAGGCGTAGCTTGATGACGCCAAGTTTAAGTGCGGAATTTTGGGACATGTGGTCTTCATCTCAACAGTTGGTGGAAAAGAATTGGGATTGGACTCGGGAAGAAATCATGTACATGAATGCGATTATTAACGTTACTGTAGTATGAAGAAGAGCAGGACCGAGTGTTGTTGGAGCTGAACGAGGCCGCTGGAGCGATTGCTCAACACACGCCGCTAGCATCTGATTATGCTAGGGTGACCATATGCGCCATTCTCCCAGGACGTGTCCTGTCCAGGATTTTTAAATTGCCTAAAATGGCTTGAGCCCTTGCCTCTTTAACTGTGAAAGTGGTCATATTGATGTGCTCCCGGAACGTGATTTAGGAACACGATTTCTACACGGAGGTCTGTGCAAGCCACTGTTCTTATTTACATTCTTCATGCAATGCATTAAAATTTTGTCGTATTTGCAATGCTTTGACCGTTCTCTGTAGATCCAGCCTTCTTGCAAGCCACGATCGGTTGATTATGTATAATGCATGCTATTGATCTAATTATTTTTCAGTCGTTACCTTCCACAAATATGAAAACAAAACCAAAACTGGGACATTTTATGCAACTTAGAAATCCTGGACAGGACGCGTCCTGGGAGAATGGCGCATATGGTCACCCTAGATTATGCTATGTTAGCTATTTCACAAAATAGTGTTTTTCTCTGAGGCATGGTACTCGCAAAAAAAAAATCAAGAAAATTAGATTTAAACGATTTAAATAGTATTTAGATTTTGATCTCCCATGATCCTCCCTGTTCCACACCTGCACTCACTTCCTCGTCAACTCCCCATCACCACAGATTACCTGCACCTGGTCTCCATCATCAGCACTCCCTTTATAATAGACTCCCCTGCACTCCTTGTCTGTTCTATTGTTTGCTATGTGTTTGGTTGCTGTTCCTTTGTTGAATAAACCCTGTTTTATAGAAGTCCGATTCTGTTTCCTCTCTGCTGCAAACACGCTTGAAACAGAAATATATCAAAACCCTTTTGTTGTTCCCTTGTCTATTAAAACATGTAAATATTAAACCGTCTTTGGTGTACCGAGGGTAACGCAGGTATGACGTAATTGACAGGCGATTCCTCACAAATTGCAATTTTCTCACGACTTACAAATAGTGGGAAACATTTTGGATGTTGTAAGTACTCAAGTGAACAAAATATGTAACACTGACCTTGTGGTTTTTGTATATTTTACTGCAAAATTCTTACATGTTGCACCTTTAAAACACAGAACAGGAATGTTAGACTTCTGTCCCTTTAAGATAAATCAAAGATCCAGTACACTGATATGGATACACATGCATTGTCTGTCTCGTTTCTCTCTTAAGACATACCACATAGGGGCACTCCTGCCCGAAGAAACAAGGGGTCCGACCACGGACTGAAGGTTCGGCGGCACTCCTGAGTGATTTGCACCCGGAATGTGCCGCGCTGCCACGCCCATCTCGGGACTCGGCCGTGAAGCCAGTGCTGAAGCGGTCTCATATGAAGCAGACCGAGCGGTGTTACAGCCGCAGCAGCCGCCATATGCCCCAGGAGCCTCTGAAAGAACTTCAGTGGGACCGCTGTCCTGCCATTGAATGTATTCAGGCAGTTCAACACTGACCGAGCACGTTCCTCTGTGAGGCGTGCTATCTGCTCGACCGAATCCAACTCCATACCGAGAAAAGAGATCCTCTGCACCGGGGCGAGTTTGCTCTTTTCCCAGTTGACCTGAAGCCCCAACTGGCTGAGGTGTCTGAGCACCAAATCCCTGTGTTTGCACAACTGATCCCGGGACTGTGCTAGAATGAGCCAGTCGTCGAGATAGTTGAGAATGCGAACACCCTGTTCTCTCATGGGAACAAGGGCTCCCTCCACGACTTTCGTGAAGACGCGGGGAGACAGGGCCAGCCCGAAGGGTAGGACTCTGTACTGATATGCTCGACCTTCGAACGCGAATCTCAGGAATGGCCTGTGTCGCGGAAGAATTGAAACATGGAAGTACGCGTCCTTCAGGTCAATCGCTGCAAACCAATCTCGGGGACGGATGCACTCGAAAATGCGTTTCTGCGTGAGCATTTTGAATGGTAGCTTGTGGAGGCTCCGATTCAAAACTCGCAGGTCCAAGATCGGTCGTAACCCGCCGCTTTTCTTGGGTACAATGAAGTAGGGGCTGTAGAACACCGACCTCAAATCGGCTGGAGGGACCGGCTCTATCGCGTCCTTCGCCAGTAGGACTGCGATCTCCGCACGCAGGACAGGGGCATCGGCATCTTTCACTGTAGTGAAGAGGACGTCCCTGAACTTGGGGGGGAGCCGGGCGAACTGAATCGCAAAGCCGACCCTGATGGTCCGAAGGAGCCAGCGAGACGGACTGGGGAGCGCTAACCCGGCTCGCAGAGACCGTACAAGCAGGACCAAAGGGACCACCGGTGTACCCGCAGCAGGGCAGCGAGGTGGAACACAGGGACGCGGCTCGGGGGGCTCTCTTTGTGAGGCGGCCCGAAGCGGCGTCACAGTGTGCTAGGCAACACTTACCTGGCTCCACGGATGGACAGAGGGAGCAGTCGAGGCTTTGGCTGCTCGCTGCTCGCTGCTGTCCGCTGGCGACAGAAGAGGGGGATGAGAGTGGTGAGGTTTTTCTCCTCCCACTGCTCTCCAAACCCTCTTCAGACCTGGAAATGGAGGAACTGCTCTTTAAAATTTGGGTACCGCTGCCTCTTGGGTCAGTGGCGGAACAGAAACAAACCCAATAAAGGATTTACCACCTGGCCCTCCTCCAGGGGTGGAAGAGCAGCCCCACCCATCTCTGGGTCGCCCGTCTCAGGGGTGATTCTCACCAACCAGTTAAACAGCTGCAGAGACGGGAGGCGTCATCTCCCCGCAATGGATACAGCAGAGCCTGCTGGGCCGGAGTTTCTTGCAGGGGACGACACCCTTGGCGACGAGCAGACTGAGGGGCGGCCCAAGAGGAACTCAATGGTTTGTCATGGGAAGCTCCCCTATCCGCTACTAACTGAGGAGAACCGCTGGGCTCAGTCCTCGACAGTGTCACCGAAAGGCCACCTCGTAAGATGGGAGCATTGAGAAAGCATTTAGCTTGACAACCTCTCACACCTCACAAGGTAAGCCAGGGGGCACTTCTGGACCACGGAGGTGGACATCGTCTGGCTGAGGGCCTGCGCCGTGACTTTGATCACGGTTAGTCAACAAGCGCAGCTCAACCCCAGCACAGAACTACCCTCATGCAAAAAGAGTGCCTTGGCCTCACATGCAGGGTGGGTGTGGTCTGTGTACAGCCACCCCATCCAAGAGGGTAGTGAGAGAGGAAAAACTTATGCAGATTGGCACCTTTGGCATTCCATATTTATGGCACCAATATACCCCCATACTGCCAAGTTTTCCATGCACATCTGGAAGACCCAGGAAAGCATGGCTGTAAACTCTGAATCTGAGTCAGCATAAGCACACACCATTACAGTGGGCAGCGTCACCCTCATTTCCAGAGCATAACAGCACTCTCTCCGATGCTGCAATCGACGTCTGTCCCTCAGCTGGAGCTCTGAATGAAATGCTAGGTTCCCCTATGAAAAGGACCAGCAATCCAATCCAGAAACTGCACAGCTTGCAATGCGCTAGAGAGGGAGGGGCCCTAGGGGGTTGGTTCCCCGAAGGAACCCCTCAACCTCATGTCACCCAAGCCATATCAGCAAAGTAGACCTCTTTTGGTGCACCAGAGAGGGCGCTACAATGGAGATTACGCAAGGGAACCGCGCATCTAGAGCGCCGAGCGAGCGCTGGGTTGCCGTGACAACCCGCGCTGCAGCCCGGCAGCTCGACGGCACACGACACGCAGAGGAGCGAGAGGTTTGCTCTCGCTGATCTCCGCGGTCTCCCAGAGTGTCGGGCAGAGCCGCGGCTGTGCTTTTACACACAAGCGGCAGCTGGCCAACAACAGAGGGGACTCAAGCTTCCCGGAGAAAGAAGAGTCACGACCGGCGTGTCGACGTGATCATGTTCTCATATGAAAACATGAACACCCACGAACATCATTTCAGCACGCGCCCAGACATGCGAAACGGTGATCGTGGCCGTCAGTGAGGACAGGAACGATCGCATCCAGAAACACAAGTAAGATGTCGTCTTTAAAAAGACGCGAATCTACTTGTGTAAGCTCTTTCAGGGACTTTACTCTTTTAGAAGTGCTGAAGCACGCAGGGGAACGGCCACCGCAACACAGAAAGGGATTGTGTGCAGCCTGTCATGTGCTTTCTCTCTCTTTGAAGGCGCTCACTCTTACCAGCCGTAAAAACGGCTTTTCAGCGCTCAAAAGCGCACCGTACCGGCCGTGAGAACAGCCTTCTGACGCTGTCAAACAGCTATTTGCTCAAAAACGGCAAACGAAACAGAAAAAGAGAGGACGTCGACCCCGCTGCTGTGCTGTTCGCCCGCACTCGGAAAAAAAGAGAAGTTCAACCAAAAAGCTTGACTCGTCTTCTAGCAGACACTCGCTTGCAGAGAACAGGAACAAACACCGTTCGGCTCCGAAGCGAAAAGCTGAAGATGCAACACACCTGCTGCTCATTATATACCCGCGCTGCGAGGCGAGCAGCTGATGCATATGATTGCATGCCAATGTGCATTGGCTCGTTTAGTTACACTCGAAGTAGATTGGCCTCTCTAGCGAGATTCCTATTCGTCGGTCTGTCCGACGTACGTCGAACGTGACCGACTGAATGGGAACACACTGTATAAAGATGAAGGAAAGAAGGAAAAAGAAAAGTGCAATATTCAAGTGCCTTGCCAGTGTCCTTGCTCGGTGGAGTCGCACAGGTAGAGTTGCTGGTCTTTACACTCTTTGGTCTTCACACGAGGAGGGCTTCACACAAGGGCTGCCGCGGTAGACTATACAGTTCTACCAGCTTGTTACAACGTTAGTTAGTTCAGCAGGCCACACCTTACGGACTCAGACCGAAACAAGAACAAGCGTGATTTACCACGTAACCACAGTAAACAAACTTCCTAGCAACTACACAGCACTAAAATCAAACTAGAAACAACACAAAAACACTTCTAGTATGCAGATCCTCTTGTAGCTTGAATGATTATCTCTAATGAATGCTAAATAACAACTGTTTAAATACTAAAGCTGGCTTTGGCCACGCCTTACTGACTCAGAGCGAAACGAGAACAAACGCAATTTGCCACGTGACCACAGTAAACAACTTCCTAGCAACTACACAGCACTAAAATCAAACTAGAAACAACACAAAAAACACTTACTGTATGCAGATCCTCTTGTAGCTTGAATGATTCTCAGGGAACCATGGTTACATGTATAAGAAGATTATAAAGATAATTTCTTTTAATATACCAATGTACTATTGTTAATTTATTTTGTATTTTCCTTGCATTTTTACAGTGCTTTTGAGAAGGCGCTATAGAAAATAAAGCTATCATTATTGTTATATAATGTCATCTAACTAGAAAAAGTAACTTGGATTGCTGATTAATACAAAATTGTATATATAATTTAATATTTTAATATTGTTGCAGTGTACATCTTACCGATTTCTAAGTGGAACCTAATCTACAAGCAAGAACATTGTAAAACTCAAATCAAAATTTCATATCCATGATTTTGTGTGTGTGTGTGTGTGTGTGTGTGTGTGTGTGTGTGTGTGTGTGTGTGTGTGTGTGTGTGTGTGTGTGTGTGTGTGTGCTTTTGTTTATATTACATTGTGGGGACCAAATGTCCCCATGATGTAATATAAACCTGAGTTCACCTACATCGTGGGGACCAGCCAGCGGTCCCCACAATGTAAATGGGTTTATAAATCATATAGAATGAGTTTTTGTGAAAAAGTAAAAGTTTGCACAGTTTCCTGTGAGGGTTAGGTTTAGGGGTAGGGGCAGGGTAGGGGGATAGAATGTACAGTTTGTTCAGTGTAAAATGCATTGAAGTCTATGGAAAGTCCCCACAATTCACAAAAACAAACATGTGTGTGTGTGTGTGTGTGTGTGTTTGATAAGTAGTTATAGTCAGACAGTCATTACTAAATAAACCCCAGGATGATACAAGTCCTGAATCTGATCACCTTGTCCAAATGTATTTTGTGATTCTGAAACCTCAGTGAACATTAAATGCATTTACAGCATAATGAGAGGCATCACTCATTTTTATTTTATTTTTTCTTAACTTTATTTTACATAAAGCAGGGGCAACAGTTAACAGTTTTCCTTTTTTCCCCTTATAGACACACTACAATATATACACAACACGCTTCATACCGTTATTCTTTAGTACAATTCATGCATAATTTTAGGATTCTTTTGCGAACTTCTGTTAGTTTTAAGCCATAAATTATTGGATTGAAAAGAGGAGGCACTATAATCATTTCTAAAGCCAAAAAATTACGCAGGGCTACAGGGAAATCACTTGATCCATATCTGTTATAGATGGTATCAAAAAGTATTGCAACAGTGAGATTTATCAATGAAAGTACATGAGGCACACATGTCTGCCAGAATTTCCTTCTGCACTCTAATGATGCTTTACATGCAATGATAAGTTTAATATAGGACACAATAATTACAATCACAAGACTGAAATATAATGAAATAAAAATAAATCCATAAAGGTTATTGACAAAAATTGATCCACATGAGAGTTTTACAATTGACCAGTTGTCACAATACAACTTGTCAATATGATTTTTACATGGTACCAACCTATTTGACAAGAAAACTGCAATGAACATATTAAGAAATGGTATGATCCAACAGAAGCCAAGTAATATGCTGCATGAAACTTTGTTCATCTTCGAGTGATAGTCTAAAGGTCGACATATGGCCACATGTCTGTCATATGCCATCACTGCTAATGTAGAATATTCACACATGACATAAGTATAAACAATAAAGGCCTGGAAAGCACACATGTAAGATGGAATTATGTATGAATTCAATATTAAATCATGCAAAATTTTAGGATAAAATGCTGCTGTTCCATAAATGTCATTTACACAGAGATTGCACAGAAAAATGTACATTGGTTCATGAAGGGCTCTCTCCAAGACAATAACAACACTGAGCCAAATGTTCACAAATAGTATCATAACATAGAGGAACAAAAAGCATGTGAAATAAGTATACCTGTATGATTTAGCATCTTGTGGTTCCATCAGAGTGTAAGTTGCAAAATTTGTCATATTATCCATCATATATTGAAGTTTTTAAGCTTGCACATGTCCATATGCAAAATGCCCTCAAAATGTTGCAATTAAAAGTAACATCTGTATCCCACGTTTATCCCAGTAACTCACGTTTGCTTCAATTTGAAAATATAAAAATAAAGATATTGTGTACATTCTTTTAAAATACAATAAGAGTTAACACCAATCAACAATTACCACTGAATTGCCTTGATTTGTTATCTTGCATGCTCACATTCATGAAATGGAAGTATTATGGACTACTCATCTGCTTATAAGTTCTCTGAGTTTCTACCAAATAAAACCTAGGGGAAATTCAATAAGCTCTGGAGGCCTTTTTTTTTTCTTTGAATGATGTAGTTCACCCAAGATGAAAATCACAACAAATGTTACAGTAAAACTGAAGAAATATGAAGGATTGTTTTTTTTTTTTTTTTTTTTTAATAAATTGTTGGTCTAAAGTTTTACATCAACAATTATATTTAAACCTGGAATTCGATGATGCTTAGTTTTAGGCACAAATCTAACTGAAGAAAAACTGAGTTCATGTTGACAACTTTGCATGACAGGAACATAATGCACTATGAAATGGTGTGAAACACTGATAACACCTTTAAGTGCATTTCCGAAAACATGAGGGAGGACAAATACCAGGAAACTGTTGAAAAGTTTCATGTACACTGGAAGGGCCATATTATGAAGCCCCGCACATGCACGGTAAAATCCCCAGAGTTAAATCAACTCTGCTCAGAGTACATATTGTCCCTCTCTAAATAGTGTTAAAGTAACACTGAAGCAGATTTAAAGTTAATCAGATAATTAAGCAATTACTAAGTGATGATTGAACATTAATGATGAACACCTGCTCTTAACAAGCAGAATCACTGAAGAAAAGAGAAACACAAGAACCACAACTGACTTCAGCCACAGCCTTATGCCAAGTTTACACTAATAGGACTTTAACACTCTGAGGTCTCGCCGGTGATACCACCCCGTTTTTTTTCTTACCAGTGTGAAAATACTCTGTCAATGTTGCACATACAATTAAGAGTTATACACCATTTTATTCTGTTGAATATCTTCTTTTATTTGTGTACAATCAAAGTAAAAACAAAATGTTGTGCTTTTTGTAAAATAAAGAAAACTAACCTGAAGCGTGATCTGTCATCTCCCTCTGAACGAAGTCCAATCTGATAGTTCTCAGAAAATGAACTGTAACTTAGTGAATACGAATGACAAAAAAATTAAACTTATGTCTAAAGAAACGTTGAAATGTCAGGTTTTAAATCGTGTAAGTCAAATCAAAAACAAATATTCTCTGTTTATATAATCTGTATGAAAAGAGAGCCATGTCAGAAGTCCATGATTCAGCTCATTATCTGCTAATGCAGCCACGCCCACGGAGGGAGCGCTATTCAGACGCAAATTCAGTGAATATGAGCATACATCGTCTCAATCGTGTATTTATTGTCTTGAAAAGTGTTTTAAATAGCCATAGTTAGCGATCTCTGGCCTCTGTTAGTTCGGTTCCTGGAGAGTCACATGACCTGTTCTTCTTTAGATAAATTTGTGGACTAAAGGTGTACAGAGCGCCCTCCAGCTGCAAGTATGAATTGAAAACACAGTATCCAGCACTCATAGTGATGACAATAAATACTGAATAAATATTACTCCTCTGTATAGAATATTGACAAACATGAGAATCCATCAATATTTCTCCAAATGTGCATGCTTTTAAGCTAAAAGCCTATATGAAATGCCACAGAGGTAACATAATTGTTCAGACACTTTGCATCACAGAAATACAATATATTTTAAAGAATATAATAGAATATCATTATTTTAAATTGTAATAATATTTCTTAGTATTGCTGTTTTTTCTGTATGTTTGATATACACCATATGATGAGCTTGAGACATTATCACAGAGGGTTTTTTCACACCCTACCTGACTGAAAAGCCTCATTATTATGCAAGTCATTTCAGGTCATTATTATGTGATTCTTTTGTCTTCTAAGGTGAGAATCACCCATTATTCATGATGATTCATGCCTCCACGCATACTGTGTTTCTTGACAAAAAGTGTCTTACAAAATTTAAATCTCTCTATTGTTTTACATGAACGAGTTGGCAGCATCATTTTTACATCATTCTGAAGCAAAAACTACAACCTCCAATACCCAGAAGTCTTTTGAACAAATATTATTTTTTTGTCCTTGCTGTGGCGTCTTTAAATCATTGTGGTGTTTACACTACGTAAATGATCCGCAACAACTGTCACCCAACGGCTTTATTTGAAAATGGACATTGGGAAGAAATTAGATTAAATTTAATTCAAAATTTAATTAAAATTAAAACATTATATTAAAAGTTTAAAACATTCTGGCTGACTTCCCAGAAGGTGACTTATTTTAGAACGTTTCCCTTTTTTGTTTCCATAATGACATGTCACGCTCATCACACGTGACACACCGTGGCCAGCCGGCCACACTGTATGACAGATGTATCGCTTTTCTCACCATGTCATCAACTATCTGATATTCCGATTCTCAAATATGTGCAAGAGAGTGTTTTGTCATTTAAAAACCTATATAATTGTCAGCGGATAGACGAGGAACACAGAGGTAAGTGATATAAACAACAGCAGGTTTATTGAATGAAGAGGAATCAACAACACAGCAGAGAAAGCAGTCCAGGTAAGTGGGTTTGGATAAGGAAAGTCTTGGTACAGCTTATCTGTGAATGATGCAGTCATTTTTTTTCCAGGAGATCCAGTAACCAACGAGCATGGAAACGATGGAGAGCAGGGGCTGAGGAGAACCAGGTTGGTGGTGTGAACAACAGGTGAGTAGAGCATAGGTAAGACAATCCGAGAACACAACAAGGTAAGGTTGAGACCAGACAGTGAATGAACAGGAGGAGTGCAGTTTTGTAGGGTAGACTGGTGATTGTTGACAGGTGCAGGGAATTAGTTGTCAGGTGATTGCGATCTGGAAAATGTGGTAAGTGATGACAATGGTGACTGGGTTGACTCCATGACAATAATGACCTTGATCTTAATATATGTGAATTCATCCATTTGTCCCGAAATACATGTGGCCGGTGAACTGGGAGAACAATACAGAGAGTGAGCTTTATAGTTACTTACACAATGTGTCATCTGATATGAATAAACATCGGCAAATAATATTTGAATGGACTGTTATTGCTGCTTCCATAGACATCAGTGTATATTTCATTGGCTGTTGTGTCGCAACACGTGACACCACAGGATAACGAGTCGGCCGACAGCTCCAGATATTTAGCATGCTAGATATTTGTCTGGCGTCCGCGAGGTGTCGTTGACACATCAGCAAGCCTCTTTGATGCCTCGTTGAGTAGTTCACATATAAAGACTGGCGAGCGCCGATCACTCGCTGATTTTTCCCCGATCACAGCCCGACCTGTCGGCGAGCTCGTTAACTGGCAAATCAGGCTTAAATCGGGCTTAAAGTCCTGTAGTGTAAACTTGGCATTAGATGAAATTAACTGAAGATAAAAGACGATAAATCGTCTTTTTTCAAGATCTGATTAAAAGATCTGATTCACTTATTACTAACCAGATTGACATTATTTCTGTGAGATGTCTAAAGAAGTTCTTATTGAGAATTAACAGCGGTTTAGATGTTGGTGTTTTATTGGTCAAAAAATTATGCCACTATTATGGTGGTCAGGGTTTGTTTTAGTTGGGCTCTTGACACTTTTATGTCCTTAAAATAGTTTGTGTTTGAGCAATTGCAATAGTGTTTCAAAACAAACATTTGTACATTGCAGACTGAAGGAGCAGATCTGCTTGAATTTTCTGCTCAAAAGCCCTTTCAAATTAACATCACAAAGAGGGCTCTTTCTTGACTGAGATTTGGCTATTGCAAAATTGAAACAAAAAAAAAATCCATTAAACAAATGCCACTGTAATGCTTTGATGCTAAAAATGAGCAACTCTAACCACTCAGGCTTATACATGAAAACATAGCATACAATCATCAACAGTGGTGACAATAGTTATTCATACTGCAATGCATGATGGGAGTTTTGACACCCAGAATGCACTGCAGCGTGAAGCGTTTTTTTAATCACCATTGTTGAGATTCATATTCTGATTTTTGATGTCTGTGTGTGTCTAAGTGATGCAGTAGTTCAAAAATTTTTATGCACTACATGGTTTAAAAATGATTCAATATATCTGTTTGCTGCAACACGTTCTTTTCATGCTGTAGATTCACAGTGTTGGTAATGCAAAACCAAAATGTATAAATGCCAAAACATATGATCAGTTACTTTGGAGGCAATCAGGCAAGCTCACAATGATTAAATCATCATATAACAACAGCTAATATCTACTCACTGTAAAGCACTGACCTCACTGCGTTCACAACAACATATGCATTGTTGCAGATAAATATATAACATAGAAAGTCAAGGGTCAAGAGTCCAACTTAAGCAAATGCTGATCTCCCTGATGGTTAGTAATAAGTGAAGCTGGTAATGCTGTTTGTGGAGTTGTTTAATCAGATCTTCAGAGATTTCACGATTTTTAGCTTCAGTTGATTTCATCTAAGTCTGTGTCTGAAGTCATTTGTAGTTCTTGTGTTTCTCTTTTCTTCAGTGATTCTGCTTGTTAACAGCAGGTGTTCATCACTAATGCTCCATCATCACTTAATTAATTGCTTAATTATCTCATTAACTTAAAAAAACACTGAAGCAGAGTTTAACACTATTTAGAGAGGGACCAAATGTACTCTGAACAGAGCTGATTTAATTCTGGGGATTTTGCTGTGTGACATAAAAAAAAAAAAAAAAAAGATTTACTAAATCGTGTGCACAACTTACTAATTCGTTCCCTTAATTTACTCAATTGTGCGCACGATATACTAAAAAAAAATTACTTTTGTTTTGTTCAGTTCAGTGTCTGTTATTGTCACATATACATCATTGTTTTTGTCCTTGCCTGTCCCTTGAGTCTGTTTTGGAGCTTCTGCACTTAGATCCTGCATCCTCTCCTTCGATTTCAACCATGTATGACATTGTAAAATAGAGGTATAATTTAAGTAAAATATTTGGTCCCACTTTATATTACGTGCCCTTAACTACTATGGACTTGCACCAAAACATAAGTACAATGTACTTATTGTGTTTGTATTATATTGCAAAACACTTTTGCTGCAGTTAAGGTTAGGGACAGCTTTGGTGTATGGTTAGGTTTAAGGGTGGTTTAAGAGCTAAGGGTTCACAGTGTAATTATAAATATAAGTACAATGTAAGAAACATGTATGTACAGTATACAATAAGTGCATTGTATCAAATGATCAAATTTAAGTACATAGTAGTTAAGGCCACCTAATATAAAGTGGGACCAAAAATTTAAACAATAAAAGTAAAATATATTCTCATTTAAAATATAAAAATTATTTTATATTTCTTTGGTCATTTAGACAAACATCTTCAAATAAACTAACAAAGGATGAAAACGAAAAATTTCATAAGTGGATCTGGGAGCAGTGAAAAGCAGGCCTCTTTTTTTTTTCTGGAATGTTTTATGATACTGTTCCTAATAATCATAATATTGTACATGCTTGTCTTTCTTACATTTTGTTATAATTCATTTATAAAATGAATTATACCATTTTGCATTTCTACTTCAGTAAAGTACATCAAGTAATTGTCAAGGATTTAAACATATTTTAGCTTCTTAAAACATTCACTTTTGCTGAAATACAGGAGACAAAAACTCTGCGCACTGCCCTTATATTTAATCCATAGATTAGAGGATTAAATACAGGTGGGACTATAACTAATTCTAAAGCCAAAAAATGACGCAGACTCTCTGGAATGTCATTTGAACCATATCTGCTATACATGATATCAAAAAGCATAGCAAAAGTGAAATTTATCAGTGATAATATATGTGGCAGACACGTTTGCCAGAATTTCTTTCTGCTTTCTAAAGATGCTTTACATGCAGAGATGAGCTTAACATAGGACACTATAATAATAACTGCACAGATAAAAAATATAACAGCAACAATATATCCATAGACATTATTCACAAAAGATGATGCACATGACAGTTTTACAACTGACCAGTTGTCACAATATAATTTGTCAATGTGATATTTACAAAATGGCCTTAAGTTTGCTAAGAGGGCTGCTATAAGACTAAAGCAGTTGGGAACAATCCATGAAAACAGAATTAATTTCACACAGGTGAATTTAGTTAATTTGGAATGATAGTCTAAAGGTTTGCATATGGCTACATATCTGTCATAAGACATCACTGTTAATATTGTAAATTCACACATTAAAGAGCTGTAAATAACAAAGTACTGCAGAGCACACATGTGAGAGGAGATCACATATGAATCAAATATTAAATCAGACAGAATTTTAGGGTAGAATCCTGAGGCTCCATAAACCCCATTAATACACATATGACTCAAAAATATGTACATCGGTTCATGAAGTGTTTTCGCCATGATAATGACCATAACAAGACGTATATTAATTGATAATATAAGCAGATAAAGGAAAAGAAAACAACTGAAATATAAATGCCTATATGATTTAGATTCTTTAGGCACCATAAGAGTCAGTATCACAGGATAAGACATGTTATCCATCAAAGATGCAATGCAAAAAACATACAAAACAATATTAATAAATATAAAACATCAAAAAAATCATAAATACACAATCTGTTTTTTATAGGCATCAGTATCTATTGTTCACTGAGGAAAAACAGATAGTCAAAGTTAGCACTTTAGTTATAAAAATGGCAAATTATCAGCAAAAAAGTACCTAGATGTCTGGTTTGGAGAGCTGGAAGCTTTGATTTTATAAGAGCTTTTTCAGTTGGGAAATCTCTAGGATAAAAATATCTTGTTCATAATTTGATGAAGTTCAATGAGAAGGAGGGCTTAACAACATCGTAGGCCAATTTCACACTTCCTGGTTTTTGGCTTCCTTATTTGCCCACACTGGTACATTTTCTTCCTGTAAAAGCGATGGCTGAGCCTAACAAGAACAAGTTCAGGAATCAAAGTCTTTGTATGCATTATATATGATGAAAATGTTTGAACTGTCTTGGTGATTTATTGGTGAGACCACAAAGCTCTAATTAAGTGCAAAATAAAACTAATTTAAAATGACGGCACCTACTGGTTATATCATTCCCTGTGTTTGTTTGGCACAGCTATGCATTATGCATCACACTCCATGTAAAAACATGTCTTTTTCACAATGTGCTGGGGAAATCATCGGCTGGCAGCACCCTTCTCACACAGACCTTATCGGCTGGAATTTGAGAGAGGTGTGGCTATTTCTCATTCTTCAGTAGCTGTTGAGGGTGAGTTGCTGGATGAGGATGTGTTTTCGCTCACATCCTCATGATCAGTGATGTGGTTGTTGAGGATGATGTTGTTTCTGAATCCTCGCAGCCTGCCTGCCCTGTGTACAATGAGTTGCTGAGGGTTATGTCTTGTGCCGTGGTGGCTTGAGAGATGTGAGCTCACTCACAACCGATATTCATCCATTTCAGCAAGCTAATAATGCTAGATTGGGGGGGATGCATATGAGTTGATGCCCCCAGTTGAAGAGATGCTGGCTAGCTACCTCTCGCTGGGAGAGGCATTGACATTGAAGGCTGCCACTACCAATGTACGAGGCAGCTGTTCAGGCCAGGGCTGCGCTGCACACTATGGCGGTGTTGCAGGCTTACCAGGCCGATCTGCTGAAAGAGCTGGACCAGACTCAGGGGCTCCCCCCTGAGGTGGTAGCAGAACTGTGCCGCATTACAGATCTTGACCTCCATGCCACCAAACAAACTGTAATGGTAGCCACGGAGAGGCATCCCTGGGTGAACCTGTCTGACATTGGGGATAAAGCGAGAAACTTTCTCAATGCGCCGGCTTTGCCACCTTACCTTTTTGCCACTTTTGTTGAAACAGTGGTCAGGAAGTTCAGAGGTGAAAAGTCTAGGGGGCCTGGCTCGTCTTGGTCTGGGGAACAAGACAGGGCTATAGGGGGAGCGTTGCCACTCGTGGTCCTCCTCCGAGTAGATTGCAGAGGAGGTGTTACACAAAGAAAAGAAAGCAGGATTTGAGAGAAGTCATCTAGAGTAAACGCTCCCAGTATTCTCAGGATGCAGAGGCCAAATAACATCTGCCACCTTCCATCTCTTCCTTTCCACCTTTCACCTCCCCCACTTTGTCTGAGGTCAAGTGTGGTGTGTTAGAGGCTTCCTGCATGCACTTACATCAGGCCCAAGGCTGGACCTATGATGTTGTTTGGCAGTTTTTATTATTTATTTATATTCCTGCCCTTTGATGGTTTGGCACAGGATACTGATTGTGAGTGTGTTGTTGGTTTTCGGGGTGTTTTAAATTTGCATAGTCAGGCCTATTCTCATTCAGAGTAGTTTTGACTCCACTCTTAAGACTCCACCCAGGTTGTCACTGTTGGGTCTTTGGCTCTCTTGAGCCTACTCAATAGAACTGGTTGAGGCTTCTCTCATTTTTTAAAGTTATTTTGTGAGGCCTCCCTCTTTCAGAACTCAGCCTGGGCAGGGCCTCCTTCATATATGGCTTTTTGAGCCTCCTCAGAATCATCTGCTGAAGCTTCCATTCCCTAGGGTTCCACCTCAATAGCAGTATCAAATCATTAGACTCGCTTTGAGACTCTTTGATAAGCGGTCTTGATGTTTTATGTTATTAGGTCTCTCGTTTAGAAATGTTATTCCCATACCTCCATTATTAGAGTCCAGCTGGTGTGGTTGTGCCAGGATTGTAGGGTCTCTTGAGACTCCTTGGTGCAACCACCCTTTTGGGGATCGTTACCAGGTTTCCTCTCAATTTAGAGAGTCGTCATGGTCCTCAGAGCACCACATTAGATAACCTGTCTGAGTTGTGAGACTCTCTTTGAGCCTCCTTGGTGAGGTATTCTTTTAGAGTAGAGCCCCTCACTTTAGAGGGATGTTATGCTGAAGCCTCTGCTCTGAGAGCTCAGTGAGGGCAGAAGATTGGGTGGTACGCTCTCCTTTGGAGCCTCCTTGGTTTACTGTTTTCATGGTGGCGTTGCTAGGTTTCCTCTCACTTTAGATTGTTTTCTGAAGAACCGTCCACCCTAGAGTTCCGCTTGCATAGCAGTATTGAGTGTTAGGCTTCTTTAGGCCTCCTTGGTAAGGAGTCCTTAGCGTAGAATGAAGCTAAGTCTCCTCTTGCTTAGAGAGTTGCTTTTGCTGAGACCTCCATTCTTTGAGCTCAGCTGGGGTGGCTGTGAGCCTCCCTAGTATAGCCTTCCCTAGGGAAGCATTGTTAGGTTTCCTCTTGATTTAGAGAGTCATCATGCTGAGACCTCCACTCCCCGAGCTCCACTTTAGATAACCGGTTTAAGTAGCATGGCTCTCTGTTAGCTTCCTTGTTGAGGAGGTCTATTAGCGTAGAGAGTAGTTAGGTTTCCCCTCCTTTATAGAGGTTCATTATGCTGAAGCCTCTGCTCTGAGAGCTCAGTGGTTGCAGTAGATTAGGTGGTAGGCTCTCTTTTGGAGCCTTCCTGGTTGACTGTTCTCAAGGTGGTGCTGTTAGTCTTCCTCTTGCTTTAGAGAGTCTTGTGTAGCCAGGCTTTCTGGCCATATGAAATAGAGTCTATGACTACTGCTGGTGCGTACAGCTAGGACGGAGAACTTGACTCTGGTTAATTGCATTGATGTCAGTGACTTATGCCACGGCACTCATTCCTTCAGCATGGTGGAATAAGCATTTGTTCCTCATTAGCAACCTGAGACATGTTACGAACGTAACCATGGTTCCCTGAGAAGGGGAATAAGACACTGTGTCCCATTGCCATGCTTCAGCCTTGCCTGCCAATGTCTTATACTACAGGCACCCTATTTATACTCTGGTCACACCGGTAGTGACTTCATGGGCTGTCGCCGGCCAATGTCATTGTCGCGTTTTCAGGCACCGGCCATGCCGGGTGCATTCCCCATTAGCGTCATACGACACAGTCCCCTTTTCAGGGAACCATGGTTACATGCTCTCTACCCTGTCAGACATGGTCTCTACCCTCTCAGACGCAGTTCAGCGCTTCCATGTTCCATGTTTACGTTTGAATGCCAGCTCAGTATTGTTGCTTTCTATGTGGGATAAAAAAACAAACAAACTTGGATTTAATCAAAAATATCTTAATTTGTGTTCCGAAGATGAACAAAGATCTTACGGGTTTGAAATGACATGAGGGTGAGTACTTAACCCTTTCGCACGTAAGTTTCAAATATTCTGGCTGACCCCCCGCCTCTAAATATATTGTTTTGTTAGTACTCATGTGTATTTAAATGTCTGAAACTTAAAATAAACATTATTTGGTTGAAAACACTGCATATTTGTGATATATGAAATGCGCTGCGCGCGTCCGTCTCTGGTTTAGCGCCAGCCAAAGCGTGCACGCACATTTGAATTTGGCAGTCGATCACGTGATGTGCTGAATGTTCTAATCACACTGGTGTGATCGTACGCTCCTGGGACCAACCAAGACTGATCACACCGGTGTTAGGGTTAATGACAGAAATTTCATTTTTGGGTTAATGGTGGATTCGAAATGGTCAATATTCATATTCATGCATTTTTATTAATATTTATGTTAATCGTTTATGGCTTATGATTTATCAGTTTCACTTTTGATTTCATATATTCATGTACTTCTACTTTATATATATTAATTCTTATCATATTTTCAAGTATTTACTTGTTATTGTACCCTTATGGTTCTTATTATTTTATATTTAAGAGTATGCTTGTTATGTTCAATTGTTCTTCAAGTGTTCCAGTGTGACAGGTCACGCTGACACATTTGTGGTTAGATATTGGACGTCTGCCAAGTACTGCAGAAGTGATGTTTTTAACATTTGCCTATTGGGTTAAAACAGCTATTTTTGACACTGGACCAGTGGATGACGTAATGGGTGAAATTAACCTTTTTCATTTTAACAAAAACATCAGTTTGAGTGGGTTGGGAATCTCCCTGTATGCTTATGGTATAATATGGACTGAGTTGTTGATAATAGAGCTTTTTCTCTCCTTTGCTCTCCTGGGCTTCTGCTTCTTCTCTCTTATCTGCAAATGTCTTAATGTTTTAATTCTTTTTGATTTTCATCTATTAGATACAATACTCTGGATTTTACAATACTCTAAATTTATCTTTAACTATTGACTACTCATTTATGATGATTATTTTACCTTTTGGTTTTATTAAGTATTTTCATTATCAATTAAAATTTGCGTGTGAGGCTAAAGTTAATTGTAATGAATAAATAATTTTTCATCAACTTTATCTACTGCCTGGATCTCATCAAGTTTTTGCATCAGTTAAGTAACCCTTTAACAAGCCAGTGAGATGAGTGATGGAACTATCTACTGGCTATAATTCTTTGTCTGGATTGAGTCTCTTGCTCATCCCTTTCAAACTATGTATTGCCACACAATCCAGAAATATAATATAAACACTGAATTAATAAGAAGGACCTACAATGATTCAGCTCATTCCACATTGCACATTTAAAGCACCCAGCCAATTTCTAACCATACTTTTGGTCTTCTACCATTGTAGCTGCATTGGTTAATTAAAATTCAGAATTTCACTACTCATTCAAAAATAATAAGATGGGAAGCTCAACTTTCATTCAACTTTGAACAATAACAAAAAAAGATGTAAAATGTATTTCTTACTCCCTCTTAACAGAAAAGGCCTTAACAGGACTTAACAGAAATGACCATAACAAGACGTATATTAATTGACAATATAAGCAGATAAAGGAAAAGAAAACAAGTTAAATATATATGCCTATATGATTTAGATTCTTTGGGCACCATAAGAGTCAGTATCACAGGATAAGACATGTTATCCAATTTTTCATATTGATCATATGCTGAGTCCCAGAATAAACTAAACTAAATAAGACTTAATACTTAGTACACTTACTGATAAATTAAAGAAACAGCATAACAAACAGGACTCTATGTATATGCATATGTATGATCACTTTTATAAAATAGATACAGCAAATATTTGTTTACTAAATTTTACCCCTTTTTTCTAGCTCCTGAAACCTTAACTCTTGCTGCAACACATGAAGTAAAAACTTGTTTACGTACTGCAGTAATATTTAATCCATAGATTACAGGATTAAAAACAGGTGGGACTATAATTAATTCTAAAGCCAAAAAATTACGCAGACTCTCCGGAATGTCATTTGATCCATATCTGCTAAACGTAACATCAAAAAGCAAAGCAAGCGTGAAATTTATCAGTGATAATATATGTGGCAGACACGTTTGCCAGAATTTCTTTCTGCTTTCTAAAGATGCTTTACATGCAATGATCAGCTTAACATAGGACACTATAATAATAACTGCACAGATAAAAAATATAACAGTAACAATATATCCATAGACATTATTCACAAAAGATGATGTACAAGACAGTTTTACAATTGACCAGTTGTCACAATAGAATTTGTCAATGTGATTTTTACAAAATGGTTTCAGGTTTGATAACAGGGCTGCTGGAATCACAGAGAAGTTAGGAACAATCCATGAAAACAGAATTAATTTCAAACAGGTGAATTTAGTTAATTTGGAATGATAGTCTAAAGGTTTGCATATGGCTATATATCTATCATATGACATCACTGTTAATATTGTAAATTCACACAGTAAAGAGCTGTAAATAACAAAGGATTGCAGAGCACACATGTGAGAGGAGATCACATATGAATCCAGTATTAAATCAGACAGAAATTTAGGGTAGAATCCTGAGGCTCCATAAACCCCATTAATACACAGATGACTCAAAAATATGTACATCGGTTCATGAAGTGTTTTTGTCATGATAATGACCATAACAAGACGTATATTAATTGACAATATAAGCAGATAAAGGAAAAGAAAACAAGTGAAATATATATGCCTATATGATTTAGATTCTTTGGGCACCATAAGAGTCAGTATCATAGGATAAGACATGTTATCCATCAAGTTATGGATATTGCTTCAAATCACACAAAATAATGATATTCTAAAAATATAATAAAAATGCACATAAAAATGTACATAAGACAATACATATGTGCTAAAATAGCTACATTAATTTACAATATACTCATTAGGCTTCAGTATTCATTGTTGGCTGTATAGGAAATCAGACGATCAAAGATGGAGCTTAGAAAAAAAGCAAACAATCAGATCAACAATTCTGGAGCTGTGTATCTGCATGTGTAAAACTGGAAGTCTTATAACATCCTTTTTTCAGCTGGGAAATCATTTGAAAATGTTACAAAGCATCTTGGGATTAATTATAGTCCTTGCAAACTTTGTAATCTTTATTTTTAACTTGGAAAAAAGGCAACAAAGCCAAATAACATGTCGAATTTGGTATATTATTTAGTTTGAATCATTTAGTTTGAATCATTTAGTTTCACTTATCAGCATATTAAGTGGAGAAGGAACTACCAATGTCACCTGGTCATAGCAGCAAACCACTAGATAGCTGACCTTCACACTAGACCACATCAACCAAGAGATGTATGGCCAAGTCAGGAGGATGTCAACCGCACTTTATTGCTGGATCATGGACAGAACATCCACAATTTAAGATGAACAACAAAATCTGATCTCAGGCTTCACATTTTCCCCATTGAAAAATCTCTTCTCATGAGCAAAACAGTTAGCTCTCAATTCAGTTATAAGTTCATATTTCAGAACTAGACTTTTAAAATTTAGGTAATAAGTAATAATAAAAAACCTACAATATTTCATGACATACTACATACACAAAGCTCCCAGCAAACTCTCAGGTCTTTTCTAGTGACACTTTCAGTACCTTTCCATTGCATACTGGTTCTGTACATTGGAGCGAGTTTCATTTGACAGCTCAATTACAACATATTTGCATTTAGACAGTGGGTTCGAGTCTCAGTACCAGCAGGAAATGTTGCTGGGGGGAGTGAATGAACAGCGCTCTCTTCCACTCTCATTACCCACAACTGAGGTGCTCTTGAACAAGGCACCTAACCCCCAATCACTTGCCGGGCACTGCAGCCAAAACAGCCACTGCTGATGTGTGTTAATGGTGTGTGTGTCCAATCACCAGATTGCTTTAAGAGATCAATTCATTGAAGCCATAAGAGACGCGTCCCTGCGTAGAGAGCTGCGCAAGCTTATTAGAGAAAAGCCTCAGTCCACCCTGTTTGATGTCCATGAAGAGGCCATGATGTGGGTTGTGGAAGACAGACCCCGTGATGCTAATGTGGCCAGGAGTTGAAATATCATGAGCACGAGCTCTGGGGAGACCTCAGAACGTACAACCCCAGTCAGTGCAGCACAAAATGACATAGCTGTGGCCTTGCAGGAGGTAGTGAAAATAATCACTCAGCACGGTAAAGCTACTGGGGAACTCACTAATGCAGTTTGTGAACTCGCTGTACAAAAGGTTAGTTCAAGTGGTAGTCAGAGTGTAAAGCCCAAAGTCCAGCCCAGGTATACAGATAACGGCCAACCCATCTGTTTAAGGTGTGAAGGGGTGGGACATGTAGCTCGACAGTGTCCTGTTCCACGTAGTTCCATGAGCCAGTCCACTGCCAACTCAAGCTCTGGGGTGCAGGGAAACGGGTTCCCTCCGTTGCTGTGAGCCGAGCAATGCGAGGAAAACCCGAAGGCTCAAGATGCAGCACATTAACAAAAGAACGGTTCTTGAAGCGTGCAGCTGGCAAGTGCCCTGAAGTTGATATTCAAATTGGCGGTGTTCCAGTTGGATGTCCGCTGGACACAGGAAGTAATGTGAGTACCTTAACAAAAAGTTTCTTCAGAAAAAACCTCCATGGAGAAGACAAAGACCTTCACTGCACCTCTAAGTGGTTGAGAATAACTGCAGCAAACAAGCTACCACTTCCATACCTGTGCTATGTTGAACTGGACATACAAGTGATGGGACTAACTATACCTGAGTGTGGGTTTCTAATATCCGAGATGCGGATGCTGCAGAACCAGATCCAACCCCCCCTGGTATCATAGGCATGAATATCACCCAGAGATGCAGAGAGTTTGCACTGACTGAGTTTGACACCACTTTTAGAGGAAAGCTGGACTCTGTGTGGACAGAGGCCTTCAATCACGTACAGGACATTGAACTGGGAAAAACGAGGTTCACAGCCAAAGTTAGTGGTAACGGCAAAACCCATGTACCAGCATCGTCTGTAGCCACGGTCTATGCCAGAGTAAACAAGAGAGCCACTGATACCAGTGCTTGACTGCTGCTGGAACCCGGGAGCACCCCATTACCAGGTGGATTGATCCTCATGCCTACCTTAGTGTCGCCCAAAAGTCAAGTGCTTCCAGTTCAAGTGGTCAACCTCTCCCAAGAAGATATTTGGCTGCCCCCTAATGTTCGGCTTGGCGTACTTACCCCCGTCAGTGCATTGAGAGTGTCGTTTGCGAGGTGAGGTTCCACAGCATCACTGCCGATCATGAAGAAGTGAGTGTTGACCAGAGAGACAAACCAGAGTCTGATACTGGCCAAAGGAATCTTTTAAGTAGGCTGCATAGAGGAGGTACCCCAGAACAGCAAGCAAGGCTCTGTGAGCTACTAACAAAGTATGCAGATGTGTTTGCAGTGTGCGATGAAGACCTGGGTTATACAGAGCTAGTGAAACATGAAATCCACTTGACAGATGATGCTCCTGTTGCACAGCCATATCGCAGGATACCACCGACTCAGTTTGAAGAGGTCAAAGAGCACATTTCAGGTTTACTCAGGAAGGGTGTCATCCAGGAAAGCTCGAGTTCCTACGCCTCACCCATCGTTCTGGTGCGCAAAGCCGATGGAAGCCTAAGGCTGTGCGTGGATTATAGAAGACTAAATTCCATGACTAAACGTGATGCTTTTCCATTGCCACGTATCAATGACAGCTTGGATGCGTTGGGTGAAGCTCAAGTGTTTTCGACAATAGACCTTGATAGCGGTTACCATTAAGTTGCAGTCCATGAAAAGGATAGATATAAGACAGCATTCACTACGCCTTTTGGCCTCTACGAGTACCGGCGGATGCCCTTCGGGCTATGCAATGTGCCCGCAACATTCCAGCGGATCGTGCAGGCCATCATGAGTGACTTTGTGTTCCAAATTGTGCTCGTCTACTTGGATGACTTGTTGGTGTACTCATCCACCTTTCACGAACATCTGGTGCAACTTGAAACCATATTTAGACGGTTGAAGGAAACTGGGCTGAAGATTAAAATACAGAAGTGTCATTTCCTGCAGCCAGAAGTGAGATTCCTTGGCCATCAAGTTTCATCACAAGGTGTGAGTACAGACCCTGACAAGATAAGTGCAGTTTGGGAGTGGCCAGTCCCCACTACTCTCAAGGAACTGAGATCATTCTTGGGGTTTTGTAGCTATTAACAGAGATTTAACGAAGGTTTCTCTCAGGCAGCCAGGCCATTGCGTGATCTAGTTAATGTGTGCCTTAGAGATACATGCCCCATCAAGGCAGCTCAGCTGTATAAAGGGTCTTTGACTTCCCAGTGCCAAACAGCCTTTAAGCATCTCAAAGACAAACTTACAAGTGCACCAATGCTGGGGTATGCTGATTTCACTCTTCCCTTTGTGCTTGAGATGGATGCAAGTAACCTCGGGTTGGGAGCAGTCTTGTACCAACATCAAAAGGGTGAGAAGACTGTAATCACTTATGCCAGTAGGAGGCTGAGAGAGGCTGAGAAAAACGATCAGAACTACAGCAGTATGAAGCTGGAGCTGTTAACGATTAAGTGGGCAGTCACTGAAAAGTTCCGAAGTTATCTACTGGGGTCCAAATTCACCATCATAATGGACAACAACCCCCTCTGCCACCTCACAACTGCCAAATTAGGAGCCATTGAACATTGTTTTTGATTTTGAAGTCAAGTACCGCCCTGGACGATGCAACACTGCAGCTGATGCTCTTTCCAAGAGACCAGGATCCAATGAACCACACTCTGATTGTGAAGACGCAGAGTATGATGGCTGTGTGGCGACCTGTAATTCGCTCAGGACAGGAACAGCTTTGGGACCAGATCTGTTAGCAGCAGGGGTTGAGTGCAGCCGAGTCAGGCAGTTACAAGCTGCCTTGGCTGGAGAAGATGATCTTGGAGTTGAGAATACTCCCACTTTTCCTGGGTATTCAAAGTCAGAGCTTTGTCAGTTTCAGGAGACTAATACAACACTCTGTGTGTTCAAATAGTTCTGGAGCCGGCATAGGAAACCTACCAAACAAGAGAGATTAGTCCTGTCCAGATCAGTGAGTTCTCTGCTCAAATAGTGGCCAAAGATCATTGAAAAGGATGGCCTCTTATACCGTGTAATCAATGATGTCCACACTGGAGAATGTCACCAGTTGTTGATACCCACCTGCCTGACAGCTCAAGTGCTGAAAAATGTCCACGATCAGATGGGTCATCAGGGGATCGAGAGAACCTTAGCCCTGTTGTGAGAGAGATGTTTTTGGGGAGGAATGTATGAGGATGTGGAACAGTGGGTGAAGCTATGTCAGCGCTGTGTGTTAACAAAGATGCCGCAACCCAAGATTAAGGCACCGTGGGCTTCATTCTTGGCCTCCCAGCCACTGGAGGTTGTAGCAGTTGACTTTACAACTCTTGAACCAGCCACGGATGGGCGAGAAAATGTTCTAGTAGTGAGTCAGTCAAGCATTTCCTACTTGTGACCAGAAGGCTGAGACCACCGCCAGGATCCTCCTCAGAGAATGGTTCCTGAAGTATGGAGATCCCGAACGACTACACTCTGATCAGGGCAGAAACTTTGAGAGCGCTGTGATCGCAGAGTTCTGCAAGTTGTATGGGGTCAAGAAAACTCGCACAACCCCACATCACCCCCAGGGCAATCCGCAATGTGAAAGGTTCAACAGAACCCTTCATGACCTCTTGAAGTCTCTCCCGCCTGAGAAGAAGCGCAGATGGCCAGACCATTTATCTGAGCTTGTTTATGCATATAACGTAACACTGCACTCGTCGACAGGGTACTCACCATACTATCTGTTGTTTGGGGTTCAGCCGCACCTGCCAGTTGATGCTCTGTTGGGCCAGGAACCTGTAACAGATGACAAACCTGACTGGTTAAAAGTACACCAGGAGCGTCTCAGAGATGCACATATTCGAGCAAAGGAATATGCAGAAAGGAAAGCAGTGGAGAGAGCAATGCAGAATGAAGGTATACTGTCCAGCTGTGGAGATTGGACAACATGTGTATCTGCGACACCGACCACCTGGGCAAAACAAGATTCAAGACACCTGGTCTTCCACCATGTACCGGGTGTTGGAGGTACAGGGGACCACATACACCGTGGAGCCTGTTGAAGGAGGCACAGTAAAAAGAGTGCACCGATCCAATCTCAGGCCCTGCAATAATCCGGTCCCAGTGCCCACGCCAAGGAATCGGAAACCCCCCATAAAAGAAGTGTGTACCTCAGCTCCTTCAGTACCTTCGCTGGAAGCGGAGTGCGTTCTGGTGGAGGAAGTTCTTTGTCCTGTAGAGAAACTGACAGTAGCCCCAACATCTGAGTGTCCAAAACAACCAGTTCCTGAGCTAGAAGACTGTTTCTATGATCAGGTGGAGCAATCCGATACGAGTGGTGACAGTTCAGTACCAGAGAGCCATGGGATACCTGGTGGTGCCCTGGAAATGACCCCAACATCGGTGGATTCAGGAAAAGAAAGTGTCCACTTACCTGCTGGGGATCCAGTGAGGAGACCTGTGCCTACTCCTAGAAATAAAAGAGGGGAGTGTGTTAAGTTGGAAGTGCCTTGTCCTGCGGTACACAGTAAAATCAACAGTGTTAATCAAACAGTGTTAATCTGCATTTACTCTTAAGGAGTTAATTTAACAACAAATAGTGAAAAATACCCCCTAGTGTTGGTGAAAATAATCAGAGTTGAATTCTGCGTCGTTAAATTTACTCTGTTAAGCTCCGCCCCTTAAGCCAACTCCGAAGACCTGAGCGGAAGTTCTCTCATCGCCATCTTCTTTTGCCTCGCACTAAAAGGTAAGCTCTTTTAATTAACTTATTAAAACGTAAGTTTAATATTTGATGTTAACGATTGTGCTAATAATAATGCAGTTGTAGTTTTTTGATCTGGTAATTTGGTTTAAACTCGGAAATATGGAATAAAGTCACTAGGCCTATGTTGGAGAAATGTGCTTTTTCGTCACAATGTGGTAATGATAAAGTTTAAATTATGTCAGTAATCTTACTTAATTTGATTTTAAGCTGTAGTTAATATATATATATATATATATATATATATATATATATATATATATATATATATATTTATTATTTTTTTTAAACGTTTAATTATTGAACGTCACAATAGGTGGTAAGCTGACACATTTTTATGTGTTTGGATGGTCGAAATCTTGCAGTTAGGGCTGTGGCTGGTGTTTTCAACATTTTATAATGTAAACGTAACGTGTAGCATGTAGCCAAATGTTATTGTGGATTGAAATATTTTAGCATGTCTTACGACGCTACATACAGAACATAAACATGTCAGAATATATTATGTTATGAATTATGAATTATGTAAATCGTTCGAATGTTATATAAACTATATATTTGATACTGTTCAGCTCCCGACAGATTAAATATGTCCAATGAAGGTAATTATAAATTCGATTTGTCAAAATGCCACCATTGTATTTTTATTGAAGCCACGTAAGTTAGATGGCGCTGTGGGATAGCATTAACATGGCCCAACACTACGCAACGAAGAAGGCGATGGGGAAGGCGGAAAGAAAGTCTCATTTAAAAATACCCGCTTTTTTGTTTCTCGTCACTTTAACCTTCTGCAATGATCACGGCAGCACGAACAACTATTTTATATTATTGTTATTAGACATAAACAATCAGTTGACTTCAGCAGAGCATCGGTTGATACAAGTAACGCATTTTGAAATCCATTCTTTGTAAGTGACTGTTTTTGGCATGGTATAGCACATATTGCTGAACTAACGTATTTTGTTCTTTTTTATTTTAATTAACAAGCTTCTCCTGTGCACTCAGACAAGTCCCTGTCTTCATCCTTTGACTCCACTGACTCACAGGACACACTCATTATTGAAAAAAGGTTTTCATGTAACGTTACACGAATGAGGCTCGATGATGAAGCTAAAAAAGGTGGGCAACACGTTATTACTTATGCATTTGAGGGGGAAAGAAAAAAACTGTTGAAACTAATAAATCAATTAAAAAAATCCAACATTAGTTTGATCTTTATACGATTAAACATTTAGAAAAATATGTATAAATCTTAAGTATTTTTACATGATATTAGATATATAGATAGATATATACATTTTTTTTTTATTTATTTTGCAGTACATCACAACCAAGGAAGGTGAATGAGAAATATGCCAGAGTAATTGTGGTGTTCCTGTATCTCAGTGACACCTCCTTCAAAAATGGCTACGTAAGTATCACACATTTTCTTTTTCTTTTTTTTTAAATTTTTTTAAAAAAAAATTTAAATGGTGTATTTTGCTCTTGGATTTTAAAACTTTTTTTTCTTCTTCTGTGCTTTTGTCTTTCTAAGGAGCATTGCTATGTTGGTGAAAATGCCACCAGTTACTTGCCATGGAGAATCAAAACTATACAGAGAGGCACTGCTAAAGCACAAGCAGTATCATTTGAAGGTACAAAATGAA
The DNA here is from genome assembly GCF_024489055.1 of Chanodichthys erythropterus. Classification (NCBI taxonomy): domain Eukaryota; kingdom Metazoa; phylum Chordata; class Actinopteri; order Cypriniformes; family Xenocyprididae; genus Chanodichthys; species Chanodichthys erythropterus. The sequence continues at coordinate 21,899,730 of NC_090242.1, read as the reverse complement.
ATGAGAATTTTATTGTCATCTTTCACGGCAGTTTTATTGCCATGGAGTTGCATTAAAGGGTTAGTTCACCTAAAACGAAAAAGGTCTGTCATTAATTACTCACCCTCATGTCGTTCTAAGACTTTTGTTGATCTTCAGATCACAAATGAAGATCTTTTTGATGATAGAATGCTGTCAGATTTCTTTCCATAGACAGTCTTTGCAACTGACACTTTGATGCTTTAAAAAGTTCATAAAGAGATTGTAAAACTAATCCATATGAATTGAGTGGTTTAGATCAAATTGTCTGATGAGAATCGGTCACTTGTTATGATGAACTGATTTAATTTTTGCTTTTTCTTGCATGTAAACATTGATCAGTGAACATACGCAGAAGCTCAACCGAAACTGAATAATGCACAAGAACCGTGCTGGTTACGTGCTGCATAACAGCGTTTGAGCTTCCGGATGAGGTTTGGTTTTGTGTGTTTATTAAGGTTTGGTTGAGCTTCTGCTTATGTTTACAGATCAATGTTTACATGTGAGTAAAAACCTAAATTAAATCTGTTCATCATAAGCGATCAAGTCTCTTCAAACAATTTGATCTAAACCCCAATTCATATGGATTAGTTTTCCCATGTCTTTATGAACTTTTTGAAGTGTCAAAAGTATCAGTTGGAAAGGCAGTCTATGGAAGGAAATCTGACAGCATTTTGTCATCAAAAATATCATAATTTGTGTTCCAAACGAGAACAAAAGTCTTATGGGTTTGGAACGTCATGAGGGTGAGAATTTAAATGTCCCTTTAAATGTGACTAAAGATTAACTCAATATAGCATTCTTTAAGCATTGTTGATCTTAAAATGCTTTTGTTGTTCATTGTTCATCAGGAAAAGGATTGTCTTGTCAAGGCCAGAAAAGGCGTCTACATCTCATGTAGAGAGATCTTGTCTTTTAGAAGGTTTGTTTTTATTTATTATTATTTTTATTATTATTTTCTTGTAGTTTTTATTATTTAACATTAGTCCTCTGCAATTTGCTTGGCTTTCTCAGAGTGAAACGAGCATTGAGGAGCATCTTCAAGACATCACTGGAAGTGCTTAGCCCTATCACCTGGCTGTTGAAACCAAGAATTCAGTTCACCAGTTCTTCATTCTTGATCAACATGTCATTCCATTCAAGTCAGTCTTTTTTTGATGCCTTTTGATGATATTTTTAATGGGATTAATTCACCCAAAAATGAAAATTCTGTCATTAACTCTCCCTCATGCCGTTCCAAACCCGTAAGACCTTCGTTCATCTTCGAAACAACAATGAAGATAGCACATTCAAGGCCCCGACAGGTAGCAATGAGACATTCAAGTAATCCATGTTACTCTATTGGTTTAACCTATTCACACAACGACTGCTTTCATTTTAACAAATCACTCATGCGTCGTTGTGCTCTCATGTACTCAAGTCCGGTATTGTGTTGCTCCATAAAACTGTTAAGTTAAAGTAAGTTAAATCAACAGAGTCACATGGGTTACTTTAATGATGTCTTTACTGCCTTTCTGGGCCTTGAAAGTTGTAGTTGTGTAGGCTGTTAATGAAGTGACAGAAGTCTCCCAGATTTCATCAAAAATATCTTCATTTGTGTTCTGAAAATGAACAAAAGCCTTACAGGTTTAGAATGACATGAGGGTGAGTTAAGGAGAGAATTTATTTTTTGGTGAACTAACATTTTAAGGCACACTTTGTTTTTGGCACCATTTATAAAACTATTCTACACAACATGTACACTTTTATTCAGACCACAGTGTACAACAAAGATGTTGACAAAGTGGAAGTTATTGTATTGCTGAGGTTAGAGCAAGACTGCTTAGCTAGGCGGTTCAACAGATTCTGTACTGCATATAGTGATGTATTGTCATTTCATGCAGATGTGATGTATTTTTGTGCATATACGTGTATGTTTCTTGAGCCTGATAACGTTTAAATAAATATTTTAAATGTGATGTCGTTGAACTTGTTTTCTTTTCTGTTTTAAAAACACCAATAGGGTTTTAAAATTTGAGAATTTTTCACTATTACAAATGTAAATAAACTCTACATAAGTGAAATATTAACACTAATCTGAGTTAATTTTCCCCTAGTGTTAAACTCTAGTAACACCAAACAGAGTTAATTTCTCCTAGTGTTAAACTCAAGTAACACTAAAAAGAGTTAATTTCTCCTAGAGTTAAACTCTAGTAACACTATTCATTGTTGAGCAGTGTTAAAGTTTTACTCAAAATAGAGTTAATTTAACTCTGAAAATTTAACACTATGACGAGAGTCAATTTATCACCAATTCTGAGTGGGACCAAATACACTCGGGCCGAGTGTTAAATTTGACTCTTATAGAGTTCATTTAACACTGCAAAATTTACTGTGTACGTAAAACACAGAGAACAACTGCAGGAGCACATAGTAACCCGTATCGACTGCCCAGGTCTGCGTGCAATGCAGTGTTTTTCAGTCCTGATGTGCTCTCTCAGGTGCTAGCTTGAATGGTCCTTTATACCGCTGGGCAGCTTCAAGGGGGGCAAGATGATCAGATATAGTAGTCACCGAGGACGTTGACATTCAGCAGGGGAGAGTGTAACCAGGTTGTAAAGTTTGTGTCAAACACAAAACTGTTTTTTTTTACCCCCCTGGTTTAAATTTACTGCACACACAGTATGTTTTCATGCCTTTCTCATGTGTTGCCATAATGTTATGCTGGCCCTTTCGTGAAGTGCCGCGAGAGCTACGAATGAGCAGCAAGAGTTATCAGTGCAGGGTGAATGTTCCTCCTGAAATAGATGTTCAACATCATCAAAATCACAAAATATTAAGAAATATGCACAGGCAGTGAGTTATATACTCGCTCTCAGTGTTGATGTGAGTCCTGATGGCTGTGTAGTTTTGCATATTGACAGCTATTGCTGATGAACAGTTCAGTGTGGGGGAGCTAACTTTCTCAAGATATTTCAAGCGTAAGTGTTGATGATATCTGTATCAGTATACTGTTAAAAAATTATTTTGTGCATAATCTAATGCAAACCACTGTTACTGAAACATAGTTATTTTGTTTAGAGGGGAGAAATGTTAATGTGTACATGCTCAAGTGGTAATGAGCTGTAAGCTTCAATTATCAAATACATTTTTGAAGTCCTCATAGTATTCATTTACAAATGTAAGGTTAACTGGGTGTTAAATGCTGCAATAGTGTTTGTGATGTATTAAGGATACCCCAACAATGCAATTAAATTCCTTCCATGTACTTTTCATGTAATTTGAGTAGCCTTATTTGGTTTGACAACTTTGATTTGTTGACAGCTGTTATGTTGCAACTGTGTGTCTATTTGTTTTCCAGAATGAAAGGCTACCGTTGTCTTTGTTAGCTAATGATTGTGCTGGGAAAAGAAGTGCACTCATTTTGATGTGAGGATCAAACTTTATTTTTTTTCCTATTAATGTGAATACAGCTTCTAATTTTCTGTTACTATCTTCCAAAATTTTCATACTTAATGCTGCACTGTTCCACGTGCAGTCTGGAATAAAAGACCCCATTTAAATTTTGTGTCCGGCGTCACAATTTCAAATTCCGGGCCACAATAATATAAACACTGAATCAATAATAAGAACCTACAATGATTCAGCTCATTCCACATTGCACATTTAAAGCACCCAGCAAATTTCTAACCATACTTTTGGTCTTCTACCATTGTAGCTGCATAGGTTAATTCAAATTCAGAATTTCACTACTCATTCAGAAATAATAAGATGGGTTCATAGGGAAGCTCAACTTTCATTCAACTTTGAACAATAACAAAAAAAAAAAAAAAAAAAAAAATATAAAATGTATTTCTTACTCCCACTTATAACAGAAAAGACCTGGATTTCATTAGATACAATTTTTCACATTGCTGAGTCCCAGAATATGTAGTACTAAATAAGATGTAATAGTACGCTTACTGATACATTAAAGAAACAGCATAACAAACAGGACTCTATGTATATGCATATGTATGATCACTTTTATAAAATAGATAAAGCAAATATTTGTTACTAAAAATAATACTAAATACTAATACTAAATTTTAACCCTTTTTTCTAGCTCCTGAAACCTTAACTCTTGCTGCAACACATGAAGTAAAAACTTGTTTACGTACTGCAGTAATATTTAATCCATAGATTACAGGATTAAAAACAGGTGGGACTATAATTAATTCTAAAGCCAAAAAATTTCGCAGACTCTCTGGAATGTCATTTGATCCGTATCTGCTAAACGTAACATCAAAAAGCAAAGCAAGCGTGAAATTTATCAGTGATAATATATGTGGCAGACACGTTTGCCAGAATTTCTTTCTGCTTTCTAAAGATGCTTTACATGCAAAGATCAGCTTAACATAGGACACTATAATAATAACTGCACAGCTCAAAAATATAACAGCAACAATATATCCATAGACATTATTCACAAAAGATGATGCACAAGACAGTTTTACAATTGACCAGTTGTCACAATAGAATTTGTCAATGTGATTTTTACAAAATGGTCTCAGGTTTGCTAACAGGACTGCTGGAATCACAGAGATGTTGGGAACAATCCATGAAAACAAAATTAATTTCAAACAGGTGAATGTAGTTAATTTGGAATGATAGTCTAAAGGTTTGCATATGGCTACATATCTATCATAAGACATCACTGTTAATATTGTAAATTCACACAGTAAAGAGCTGTAAATAACAAAGGATTGCAGAGCACACATGTAAGAGGAGATCACATATGAATCCAGTATTAAATTAGACAGAAATTTAGGATAGAATCCCGAGGCTCCATAAACCCCATTAATACAAAGATGCGACAAGAATATGTACATCGGTTCATGAAGTGTTTTTGTCATGATAATGATCATAACAAGACGTATATTAATTGACAATATAAGCAGATAAAGGAAAAGAAAACAAGTGAAATATATATGCCTATATGATTTAGATTCTTTGGGCACCATAAGAGTCAGTATCATAGGATAAGACATGTTATCCATCAAGTTATGGATATTCCTTCAAATCACTCAAAACAATGATATTCTGAAATAATAATAATAAAAATGCACATAAAATTTACATAAGACAATATTAATATGTGCTAAAATGGCTACATTCATTTACAATATACTCATTAGGCTTCAGTATTCATTGTTGGCTGTATAGGAAATCAGACAATCAAAGATGGAGCTTAGAAAAATAAAATTCTGGAGCTGTGTATCTGCATGTGTAAAACTGGAAGTCTTATAACATCTTTTTTTCCAGCTGGGAAATCATTTGAAGATGTTACAAAGCATCTTGGGATTAATTATAATTATGGTCCTTGCAAACTTTGTAATCCTTATTTGGAACTTGGAAAAAAGGCAACAAAGCCAAATAACATGTCGAATTTGGTATATTATTTAGTTTGAATCGTTTAGTTTCACTTATCAGCATTAAGTGGAGAAGTAACTACCAATGTCACCTGGTCATAGCAGCAAACCACTAGATAGCTGACCTTCACACTAGACCACATCAACCAAGAGATGTATGGCCAAGTCAGGAGGATGTAAACCGCACTTTATTGCTGGATCATGGACAGAACATCCACAATTTAAGATAAACAACAAAATCTGATCTCAGGCTTCACATTTTCCCCATTGAAAAATCTCTTCTCATGAGCAAAACAGTTAGCTCTCAATTCAGTTATAAGTTCATATTTCAGAACTAGACTTAAAATTTAGGAACACAGTAGGAATCAGTAGTAAAAAAACTACAATATTTAAATTAATGAAATAATTACACAAAGCTCCCAGCAAACTCTCAGGTCTTTTCTAGTGACACTTTCTTTACCTTTCCATTGCATACTGGTTCTGTACATTGGAGCGAGTTTCATTTGACAGCTCAATTACAACATATTTAGTTGTGGCCTAATAGTTAGAGAGTTGGACTTGTAACCTGAAGGTCATGGGTTCGAGTCTCAGTACCAGCAGGAAATGTTGCTGGGGGGAGTGAATGAACAGCGCTCTCTTCCACTCTCATTACCCACAACTGAGGTGCTCTTGAACAAGGCACCTAACCCCCAATCACGTGCTGGACACTGCAGCCAAAACAGCCACTGCTGATGTGTGTTAACGGTGTGTGTGTGCACTTGGATGGATGAAATGCAGAGCACAAATTCCAAGTATGGGATGCATTATTTGGACACACGTCACTTTCACTTTATTCATAATTGTTTGTTAGGTTTTACACTTTATTCTAGTTTATGAAACATTCAATCTTGCTGCAGTATTTTGTGTGTATTTGTAGTCCATAGATTTTATTCCATAGATTAGAGGATTAAAACAGATGCAACTATAGTTAATTCTAATGCCCAAAAATTGTGGAGACTCTGTGGAATGTAATTTGCAACATATCTGCATGAAATACAAAAGCAACACAAAACTGAAATAAAAAAATCTTTAAAAAAGTAGCATCACTGATGTTGTAGAATAAAATGAAAATATCTTTAGCTTGTGTTGACCAAAGACCTTATTTGAGGCATTTAACCTCCCATAAAAAAAAAAAAAAAAAAGAACCTTGGTAACACTATATTAACTGCACACTATGAAGCAATAGTTAAAGGGATAGTTCACCTAAAAATGAAAATTACCCCATGATTTATATATGGATATTTTTCTTACAAAAACACATCCCTTCACTTCAAAAGGCCTTTATTAACCCCCTGGAGCCGTATGGATTACTTTTTTATGGATGGATGCATTTTTTTCTGTCTTCAGAATGTGGGTTACCATTCACAACCATTATAAACCTTGGAGGACTAAGGGTATATTTAAATATATCTCAGATTGTCATATAAACCTAGAATGGCTGTAGGGTGAGTAAATCATGGGATAATTTTCATTTTTGGCTGAAGTATCCCTTTAGGCATTGGTAAATAGTCAATTCATAATTTATAAAACATTAATAGACATTAGTAAGCAGTTTATAAATACAGCTATAAATGCTTTGTTCTTGATTTATAAGCATATTTATAATGTGTTTAATAATTGTATTTTCATTCTTTATTAATGACCCATTTATCATTTCTAAATTAAGTATTACATTATTTACAAACCAGTTATTTAGGAGTTGTCAGTGGTTCATAAGATCATTTAGAAAGTGTAGGTAATTGATGAATAAACTATTTAAACATACATTTATGCATATTATTTAGACATATAGTAATAGTTACTCAGTTTGTTAATAAATGCTTTATTAACACTCATATCCCTACTGTATTTCATGATTAATTCAGGTAGTTATAAATCATTTAGTAGTTGTCAGTTAACTATTTTTGTGAGCACTATGCCTCGTAAACCTTTACAAAGTAGATTGCCACCATCGTTGAGGTTCATACGTTAATTCTTGATGTTTGTGTGAAGCTAAAAGTCAGCTAAAACGCTTATATATATATATATATATTGAGTAAAACAACAGCATACCTATTTTTTTATCTGATAATCACAAAATCACAAGGCTAATGTAAATAATACAAAACTAACAGCTAACATACTCAGAGATCAGACCTTGGATCAGTGAATCAGGCCAATATGATGACTGAATTCTCATCAACAAGTAACCAATGTCATGTGACCAGACTTGCAATTGTTGCTATAACAAATGTGGTTCAGTAGCACAACCAGAGAAAAAGTGATGTTATAAGGTCAAGGGTCAAGAGCCCAACTAAAGCAAACATTTTACGTCCATAATGGTGACTTCAAACTTTATTATTTTCAATAAAACATCAACATCTATCCCTTTGTTCTCATCAAGAAATTTTGCATGAAAGAAATAAAGTCTAAATGGATTGTAATAAGCGAAGGGTTAGTGTTTAATTTTATGTTGCTGCCAGTCATGTGACAGTGTTTTCAGCTTATTTAAATAAGGAGATTTTACTTTATTTTTAAGGTATTTGTTTGGTACCCTGTGCTGCCAATCATTTGACCATTTTTTTTTTTTTTTTAAGTGAAGGTGTTTGATAATAATTAATAAAATCGTAATAATTCAGGAAATACCTGTTAAATAACAGTGTTTTTCAGCTTATTTAAATGAGATTTTTCTTTGATTTTGTGTTTAATGTTTGGCAGCCATTGCTGCCAGTCATTTGATCGTTTTATCATCTGTTTTGTTATTGTATTACTTATAGATTATTCTTGTAATTTTACATACATTTGTATGTAATTTAAGACTAAAATTTAAAAATACAGTAATTTTTCTGTATAAAAAATGTGAATTACTGCAATTTGTCATAATGTCATAATGCTTAAAATAACAGCAGAGTTGTTCATTTAGAGATAATTTTTCTGAGTTTTGACAAAGTTATTTTTTGTAAAATTAGGATTTTTTTTTTAAAGTGCACTTCACAACCGGTCAGACTACAAAAAGCAAGTCTCGCTGATTTGTCTAAAATGCATGAGCCATAATGACATGCAGAAGAAGAAACCTTTTTTATTGTTGTTTGTCAGCACAAACACAGGTAGTGAGCACATTTAGTTAACATTTATAATTAATATAAATAAATCTTAATAGATATATAAAGATATATAAAAGAACAATGTGTTTAAACAGCATAAAAATAATAATAATAAAAAAGATACGAGTCCTGCCTGTTGTTGATTAATGTTCTACAACGAGGGAATGCAGAACTCTTATACATAGTCTTGTCACCGGAAATTGATCAATTGTTCAATCAGTGTCCTAATGTGTAGTGAGCCAAGGTCTTTGCAAGTGCCTGAATTCATGTACACGATATACTGATTTGTGAGCTATAGGGAGATGATTGAGACACACCCGTACTTTACTAATGGTATCATCTTTGGTGACTATAGGGGGCTGCCAAAAAATAAAAGTAACCTCCGATTACTGCTTTTTTTATGACATCTGGTATCAGGCTCAAGTCCTCATGATAGACTTTTAGTGAAAAGTTTTATGCTCCCCTTTTTACAAACAAAACAAACCTATATTAAATCTGAGATATTTGGGGTTAAATTATCAATACTTCATGTCACCTCTCAATACTACTGATGATGTATTGAGAGGTGACATGATATTTAACAGATTTGTGTGCTGTAGCCTAAGTAAAATTTTAAAAAGGTGAAATTAATAATACCTTAATAATTAGTACCTTTCTGGATCTTGAGAGATGAAATGTTATTGCTCCCTATGAAGGCCTCATGGAGCCATCGGATATCAACTAAAATATCTTAATTTGTGTTCCGAAGATTAACAAAGGTCTTACGGGTGTGAAACAGCATGAGGGTGAGTAATAAATGACAGAATTTTCATTTTTGTGTGAATTAAGCCTTTAAGTCCACCTGTGCATATAAGTCATGTCAATCAGTATGTTTGTATATAATATAGCAAACAGGACAATGTATAATTCTTTATTTAATGATATTTATACATGATTTTACACTTCTTTTACGAACTTCTTTGAGTTTTAAGACATAGATTAAAGGATTGAATAGAGGTGGCACAATAATCATCAGTAAGCCAAAAACAACATACATGTTCTCTGGGGCATCGCTTGAGCCATATCTGCTAAACATAGCATCAAAAAAGACAGTAAAACTACAATTTATCAATGAAAATATATGTGGAACACATGTCTGCCAAAATTTCCTTCTGTTTTCTAATGATGATTTACATGCTACAATAAGTTTAATATAAGACACAATAATTAAAGCAGTAAGAAAAATATAAAATAATAAGACAACCAGTGCCATTGTGTTATTAATAAAAACTGATTCACATGAGAGCTTTACCATTGACCAGCTGTCGCAGTATAATTTGTCAATATGATATTTACACACTGCCAACCTGTTTAACAACATGACTCCGATGAACATAGAAATAAATGGTACAGTCCAACAGAATAAGAGTAACATGCCACATGTATTTTTGTTCATCTTTGAGTGATAGTCTAAAGGTCGACATATGGCCACATGTCTGTCATATGCCATCACTGCTAATGTAGTACACTCACACATAGCTGAACTGTAGATCACGAAAGCTTGGAGCATGCACATAAAAGAAGGAATCACATATGAATCCAGTATTAAGTCATGCAGGAATTTAGGATAAAATCCTGTTGCTCCATACAAATAATTTACACATAGATTGCACAGAAAAATGTACATTGGTTCATGAAGGGCTCTCTCCAAAATAATGACCACACTGAGCCAAATGTTCAAAAACAGTATCAAAGAATAAATAACCAAAAAGCATGTGAAATATATATGCCGATATGATTTGGAGCCTTTTGGTTCCATCAGGGTGTAGACTGTGGTCTTGTTGTCCATTTATGTTAATCCAAAAATTTGTCCCTATACAAAAATCATGGTGATTTGATGTGACCACAAGTCACTGAACAACACTAACAGCAATGATCTAGTTAAAAATATGACATCAAAAATGACATACATTCTCTTTGAACACAATTAGTCCTAACACTAATTATTTGCTCATTGCTGTTGAGTTGTTACCTTGCATGTTGAAAATCATGAAATGGAGGCGTTAAAGATCATTGATGTGCATATAAATAACTTTTGTGATTTGGAAAAATTCTCTGAGGCTCTTGGAAAGAAACCCCATGGGTTCAGTATACATTGGTAGTCTTTGTGCTCTGTGCTTTTCATAAAATATTCTTTCAATAAAAATGTATTTATATATGTACAATATAAAGTATATAAAGTTGAGATATAAAGTTTTAATGGCTTCACTTTTTGCAGTGAAGCCATTAAAAAAAAAAAAAAAAAAAAAAAAAATGGTTCCCCAAGGAACCATTTTTGCCTTAGTGTGAAGAACATTTTAAAAATCTAAAGGCCCTTTTCCACTATAAAAAAGTGTGTAGAGTGTAGTGCTTTGTTCAGCTGTTTAAGGGGCCGTTCACATATCACGTCTAAAAACGTGTGGAAAGCATGGCCACGCCGGTTTTTTCCTACTTTCCACAAGCGATTGCACTCAAATGGCATCTGTCGTTGCTATGCAACCATGAACTGAGCTCTCCACGATGACGATTAAGTATCAGCAAAGGATTAATTGATTTCTAGCCCTTATGTTAGCTTTACTACTACATATATTTATGGAGATGAGATATAAAAACCACCCTGTACAGCTATGATCAGCTGTTTGGCTGAGCTTTCGATGTTGTTACAGAAAGGTCGAAGCTGATCGGTTGATTCTTGTCACATGCTCTGTGGTGCGCTTGCGGCATTCTGAAAAGTTGAGATGTTTTCATCTCACCGTGGCATAGGCCTGCCTAAAAAAAATGAGCGCGCAGCACCACATGCGTGTCGCGGCCATGTCACTTCTACATTTGAAATAACAAACTTGCGTGCGTAAAAGACACGATATGTGTACAGCCCCTTAGAGGCAATTTCACTTTTGTCTCATTCGACAGCGAAACCCAGTGTAATAGGCACTTGTGAAATCTCGCCAATCTTTGGCCACAGTACGATGATGACACAAGGTGTGAACGAACGTATATGAAAAAACATGTCATCAAATTTGTATTGTCTAAAGCAGGTGTGCCCAAACACATTACTGGAGCCTCCCCAGCACTCCTTTCTCTGACATACCCATTTCAGGGCTGTGAACCACTCCAAATTTTTATACACTTCACTCGCTAACTTCCCTCTATCTCGTGGACTCAGATGTGCATCATTGCTTACGTTGCATGAGTGCCCCCTACTGGCAGAAGTCGTGCATAAGGTTTAAATGAAATGCACTAACTGTTGTGTTCACACCGCCACGTCAAAGTGACAGGAAGTCATTCATTTTCAATGTGAGTCGGCAGCGAGCTCCGGCGAGAGCAGCGCAGCACATCTTGGACGGTATGGCTGTCGAAGAGAGTTGAAGTGATCGCACCGGCGCCTCCATGTCATGCAGTGAGTAGCCTACTCTCTCCACACAAGCATGGATACGCGCCTAATAATAGCGCACTTTTATCTATCCCTGCGTCTCAATCAGCTCCTTAGGTCGTGAATCAGTATAGAATAATAGCCTTATCTAACCGCAGCCCAAGAATAGACTAGTCATCAAATATAAAGCTAATGATTGACTACATATATACATGTTATAGACAACAAAATAATGTCTAAAGGATACTTTTCACTTAACAGGTTCTCATAAATGACAATCCATTCATGAATGGCTTGGGTATGCAGAGCATTCGCAGCTTATATGGACCACACACCACTGATTACGCCACTGTTTATTTCTTTTAATTTTGATGATTATAACTGACAACTAAGGAAAATCCCAAATTCAGTATCTCAGAAAATTAGAATATTGTGAAAAGGTTCAATATTGAAGACACCTGGTGCCACACTCTAATCAGCTAATTAACTCAAAATACCTGCAAAGGCCTTTAAATGGTCTCTCAGTCTAGTTCTGTAGGCTACACAATCATGGGGAAGATTGCTGACTTGACAGTTGTCCAAAAGACGACCATTGACACCTTGCCCAAGGAGGGCAAGACACAAAAGGTCATTGCAAAAGAGGATGGCTGTTCACAGAGCTCTGTGTCCAAGCGCATTAATAGAGTGGCGAAGGGAAGGAAAATATGTGGTAGAAAAAAGTGTACAAGCAATAGGGATAACCGCACCCTGGAGAGGATTGTGAAACAAAACCCATTCAAAAATTCAACTGAACAATACACTTTTCACTCATACACATGCACACACATTAATTTATTTTTTATATTTAGGATTTTGTTGTATTGGCAGCTCAGCTGTATGTGGACACCTTTTGAGTAGAAATGCATATTGCAATTTTTTTGTTGCAAATAAAACTCCCATAGTCCATAACTACTGTAGTTTTAACTTATTTTAATATAAATTCAGTCAAATCATCAAACATTTGTATGACTTGCCAGTGACTTGTTTGACCCAGGCTATGACTTGACTTGAATTGCTTGACATAAAGCAGCGACTTGACTTGACTTGACTTGATTCTCACAAAAGTTGACTTGGACTTGCTTGAGACTTGAAGGCTATGACTTGAGACTTACTTGCGACTTGCACATGTGTGACTTACTCCCACCTCTGGGGTATTGTGAAGAGGAAGATGCGATATGCCAGACCCAACAATGCAGAAGAGCTGAAGGCCACTATCAGAGCAACCTGGGCTCTCACAACACCTGAGCAGTGCCACAGACTGATCGAATCCATGCCACGCCGCAATGCTGCAATGATTCAGGGAAAAGGAGCCCCAACTAAGTATTGAGTGCTGTACATGCTCATACTTTTCATGTTCATTCTTTTCAGTTGGCCAAGATTTCTAAAAATCCTTTCTTTGTATTGGTCTTAAGTAATATTCTAATTTTCTGAAATACTGAATTTGGGATTTTCCTTAGTTGTAAGTTATAATCATCAAAATTAAAAGAAATAAACATTTTAAATATATCAGTCTGTGTGTAATGAATGAATATAATATACAAGTTTCACTTTTTGAATGGAATTAGTGAAATAAATCAACTTTTTGATGATATTCTTTTATTATTTGACCAGCACCTGTGTGTGTGTGTGTGTGTGTGTGTGTGTGTGTGTGTATATATATATATATATATATGTGTGTATATATATATATATATATATGTGTGTATATATATATATATAATGTATATATATATATATATATATATGTGTGTATATATATATATATATATATGTGTGTATATATATATATATAATGTATATATATATGACAAAGAAAAAAAAGTTAAATAAAAAAGGTTAACAATGTTTTTTGGTTTGTTTTATTTCCATAGCATTCTTTAACTCAAAATGCATGAGAAAAGCATTGTTGATATCAGGGAGTCATTTTCCATTGTTTGGATGCACCCTAGGGCTGGACAGTATAGTTTTTAGGAATATATGGATATATTTTTCAAAGCAATATAGATTGATAGCCTATATCATTTAATATAGCCTGATGTCACATTAAAATAATTTATTGAACCAGTTCTTAAAAAAAGATAAACATTGTGTATCACCATTCAGCCTAAAAACAGAGATAAGTTGACTGGTCAATGTTTGCACGCACACACATACCTCTAATGACCGAAAACAATGCAGCGTTCTCAAAAGCCTCCTTCTGCAGCAGACCACCCCCCTTCATATTGCATTTTGACATGAAGGAATTTTTTGAAACCCTAAAATATAATACAATTTAAGGTGGTTAACAGTTGCAGACAAAGACTGACATTTAAAAAAAAATCACTGGTAAAGGAATTTTTTTTTAAAATTTCTGATTTGCGTTGGTATATTTCTGATCTTTTGCTACGTTATGAACCATCCAGACCTCTCAGGTCATCTGGGGCAGGTCTGCTTTCTATCCCTAGAGTCAAAACTATGGTGAAGCAGCATTCAGTCTGTATGTACCATATATCTGGAACAAACTCCCAGAAATCTGCAGGTCTGTTGCAACTAGGGCTGTAGTCAAGTCCACCTTTGTTGAGTTCAAGACAAGTCCAAGTCCAGGACTAGTCGAGACAGAGTCAAGTCCAAGTCCAAAGAGGTTCAAGTCCAAATGAGACAGTCAAGACAGAGACAGAAAAAAAAGAATCCTCTTTAAGACCACGTATATAACTATTGATAATTCATGTGATGCGAGAGACAGCATATCTTCAAAGATAATCATTTTACATTATTATTTGTAATGATCAAAAAGCATGTTCAGAGTAGCAACACTGTAAGATCAAAGTCAATTAAGTCACATAAAGCTGAAGTGCAACTTCACATTTTCAGTCTTTTTTTATTATAGGGTAACAATTATATTTAGGGCTATATGGAAAATGTAAAAAAAAAAAAAAACAAGCAACACAGGTGTCACTAAAAAAAAAAAAAAAATTACATGTTCCCATTCTTTTCCTAAAGAATCCATAGGCCTACAAAGTAACTAAAACAATAAACCAGTGGGGTTTTTTGCAATGACGACGACTTGCGATAAATAAACTAATAATTAAGTGTGCATATTACCTGCCTGCTTGTTTTTAAATGCACTTCAGCTGTGGTTCCCAAACATTTTACAGTCGCGTACCCCCTGAGGTATTTAACATTCTTCTGCATACCCCCTCTCTTCCACTTAGACTGCTGCAGTCACACTTTTTCCATAAATGGACAATATTTTCCCCCTTAAACTGACTGTGCATTAAAGTGCTTTTTATTTACTTTTATATATACCTTTATAAAATAAATAATATAAATTAAATAAGAATTAAATATATTTAAATAATAATATTTTAAATTAAAAATGTCCAAAAGAGAAATAAGCAATGATGTGATAAACGAGTGATACTTTTAAATATTAAACTAAAACCACCAGTAGGTGGCGGTAAGTCACTGTCTTAATGAGTGAGTCATCGAGTAATTCAGTAATTCGAGTCATTCAGTAATGAAGCAAGTGGCGGTATTTTTGAAAGGGTAATTGAATAATTGACTCTCATGTTTTTTTTCACAGCCACAAATTCGTTCACAAAACATTGATATGAGTCGCAGCTCCGATTTTTTGATAGTGTGATCTGCCGATACCTATTTTTACTGATTCCGATTTTCTTTCTTAGAACTATAATTGACAGCATATACAAACAAAAATCTACTTTTCTTCAACGCAAAGGTTTTATTTTCATACAAAAAAAAAGTAAAACTCAGTAATAAAATAAGAACAAATAAAAAAAATGCAGACAGCACAAATGCAATAGAATAGAGAGCTATGAAACTAAGTTTTTCAGGTTAAGTAGGTTTTTATTCAGGTAAGAAATCCAGTGTTATTTTACACTGGTTACCTTAATTTCTGTATTCTTTATTGTAAATATTAAATACAGATTTATTCTTACCATAAAGTAATAAAATGTGTTCAGTCAAGAGCAGGAATTTTCTTTGTCTTTTGTTCTTTAAATAACATGACAGACAGCAGCAGGAATATTAGACAGAGTTTTTGAGTTTTTGAATGGACCCAATGCTGTTACACAACATGCATTCTCTTTCTTAGCTATTTAATGATCCAAAACTGACTGTGTTTATCTGAATAATTGCCAAGACAGGCATTTTGACATAATTTTGTATGTATTTGACCTTTTAAACACAGTAAGTCACTCTTTTTGGTACTTGTGTGACTCTGTTTGACTTCTGTCTCTGTTTGAGACTGAGTGTGGCTTGTTCGCTCCACTAATTTAGGCCATGTTCACGCAGCTGCAGAATATGGTTGTCAGTTCTGTATTTGAGTCCTTAAGGGATTCTCCACCATTTTTTCATATTAAACTATGTTATTCTCTTAAAGGGATAGTTCACCCAAAAATGAAAATTTTATGTTTATCTGCTTACCCCCAGGGCATCCAAGATGTAGATGACTTTTTTTCTTCAGTGGAACGCAAATTATGATTTTTAACTGCAACCGCTGCCGTCTGTCAGTCAAATAATAGCAGTGATTGGGAACTTGAACAATAAGAGTCGAAAAAACTTCCATAGACAAATCAAAATTAAACCCTGCGGCTCGTTACGGCACATTGATGTCCTAAGACACGAAACGATCGGTTTGTGCGAGAAACCGAACAGTATTTATATCATTTTTTACCTCTAATACACCATTATGTCCAACTCCGTTCAGCTTCCGGCTATCAACTGATATTCTTTCATCCTCCAAAATAACAACACAAAAGCAATGTAATGAAAGAAAAATACAAAGTTCTGTCATGAAACTCTAAATGGGCAGTCTAATTGGTACTCAACTGCTCATAATCACATCATTATCTATAGGACACAGATGATTGGTCCCTGCTGTATTAGTAGCCAATGAGCTTACATGCTCAGTCTTCAAATACATGAGTAGCATTTGCCTTAGCAGTGTAGTATGCTTTCATAAATATTTTGACATCAAATTGAGTCAGTTTTTTGACATCAATTTGACGTCCACACACTGGTCCAATTGATGTCGAAAGGAAAAAAAAAGTCAAATTGACGTGAAAAACTTGACATCCATTTGACGTCCACACACTGATGTCCAATTGATATTGAAAAAAATATCAAATTGACATAAAAAAACAGGTCAAATATGCAAATCAAACTGATATGCAAATCCCGTACCCTGCTCTGCAGCAGCAGCAATAATCAACAGCAGCAGCAGCAGCAATAAAAGCAGCAGCAGCATAGCAGATGTATTCCGCCAAGGCCAAACATATCAACATTGTCATACCCATTATCATGCTGAACACTCAGAGAGTTGTCATGACAGAACTTTTATTCAGCAAACTTCAAATTAATAATACAAATGTAAATTAAAAACAAAACTGCGCCTATCCTGATTGAGAACAAAGAGTCGCGTGCTGATCGGAGATAGTTCTTTATGTATTTGATGATGTCAGATTATGATGTCATATCATGTAAAGATTATTTTGGCTAAAAGTGGGTTACTCATAGCCTGACTATATCGGGTCTATAGTTAACTGAGACGGTGAAATGACGGCTATTGCTTGCTGGGAGGGTGTTACGGTGCTGTATGCAATAGAGATGAGGCAGATACGGAAATCCACAATGATGGGTATTTTAATGATCCAACACGGAGCCGAAGCATAAACACACATTACAACATTAAGAACAGACAAGGAGTGAAGGGAGTGAGTGCCATATAAAGGGAGTGCTAACAATAGAGTCCAGGTGCAGGTGATCCGTGATGATGGGGAGATGACGAGGGAAGTGAGTGCAGGTGTGGAGAACAGGAGGATTTTGGGATATGGAGTCCAGGGGAACAAGGGATCCGTAACAGAGGGAGCTGATTGAAACGCACCCTAGGACTAGGCTAACATTAGTGGACTTGTAAAGTTGCTATTACTTAACGTACATGTTTCAAGTGATAATCCATATTTAAGGTTGATTAATGATAGGCGAATGTTTGGATTTCCTTCCGTTAACGATCTCTCCTTCACGAAATGCGTGACTTGTATCCAATGGTTTGAAGTATCAAGCCAATTTGGGATTTTTTTTCATTATATCTTGTTCACGTTGTTCTTTTAACCTTCTTTTAACCACTATCGTAATTTCTTTCAGACATTTGCCTCAATGCCGTCTAGCAATAGCAGTGACGTAAATTAAAATTATTGACATGATTTGATCAGCAGCTGATTGGACAGATTTGACCCAAATGTCACATCTGATCTAACCAATCACCTGCTTATTTTCTTGTGGGCCAATGAGATTTTTTTGTTCACACTGAAGTAAATTTAAAATAATAAAAAAAAATAGGCCAATCTGGGCCCCTGCAAACGTGGCGCCCCTAGGCTGCAGCCTAGGCAAGCCTGTACGTTAATCCACGCCTGAACATAAGGTAGCTACAAGTATTATGCAATTGAATCTCAATATAATTAATATATTATAGATTATTATGTGATTAATTCTCAAAATAATTGATATATAATACACTTCAGTTACATGCGATCTGCTGTGATGTCACATTAAAGTTGAATTGTGGGATGTAGAGCTGCTTGAAATGTACATCAGAGTCACAGCCCCTTCACATTTGAATAACTCAAAGTTGAATGAATCACACAAGCAGAGTACCTATGTCTCCGGAAAAACCTGACACCACAGTGTGTAGGTCCGAGTAAGGAAGGTTTGGTAACACTTTAGTTTAGGGTCCAGTTCTCAC